>NW_027187324.1:932915-1130769 GCF_028583685.1 Petaurus breviceps papuanus
ATATGTATATATATGTATATGTGTATATATATATATATATATATATATATATATATATATATATATATACCTAGTCTTTCAGTAAAGGGAAAGAATTTGAATCGTTTCTGCAAAAGAAAATAAATGAGCAGGGTACTTAGAAGAAAGTTCAAGAATAAAAACACAAGGAAATAAAGTAAGGATATAACAAGATATGACCCAGTAATTAAATTAAAGCTTTCATAGAAGTGAGGTTGGAAAAGTCTAATGACTTTTGCTGTTACAAAAATGGAAAGACTTTGAAACATTGATTAATGCAAAGATAAACCTTGAGACAAAACACTGAAGGTGACTTATGTCACTACCTCCTTTTAGAAATGCGAAAGACAAACTGCAGAATGAGACAGGCAGAATTGAACGTGGCCAATGTGGGAACTTGTTTTTGCTACACTATGTATATTTATTTTGAGGGATTTTAAAAAATGATTTTGGTAGTGTGGGTTCTATGAAAGAAAATGTTTGTAATAATAATTTTAAATTGTTTAGTCTTTCTCAGAAAGACCATGTATAAAAGACAGCAGTCCAAAATATGCACAATAAAAACCCCGAAGTTCAAAATATTCAATAAAAGTAATCACTTGGTAGTTTAATTCGTATAGCATTAAATAAATAAATATTTTTCCATTTTTAATAAATTTGCTAGGACTATTTATGAACCATAATTAGTACTCCAATTATTTAAGCTTATCTTTATTTCTGTAATTGTCTCCATATAGTTCCTGTGTGTATGCTAAATGTTTGTATATTCTGTAGTTCTTTTAAATAGGATTTTTTCATTTTCCCTATTATTGCTGGGCTTTCTTGATAATATGCAGGAATGCTGATTGTTTGTGTGAACTTTAAAAATATCTTCCAACTTTGCTGAAGTTATTGTTCAATTAATTTTAGTTTATTATTTTAGAGTTCTCTAAATAAATCATATTGTCTCCCCAAAGGAATAATTTACTTCATCTTTTCCAATGCTTATTCCTTTGATTTTCACTTTTGTTTTATTGCTATAGCTAGCATATATAGCACTGTTTTGATAGTTGAAAAGTGTGTTAAACTTTCTGCTTCAACTAACCATTGGAGATCTATTACCTCTTACAGCTCAAAAATTCTGTCTGATTTCTCAATTTATTTCTTATTTATTTCTTGGATCAATTTGTCTAGGTCTGAAAGAGGTGTATAAAAGTCGACCGCTTCTATGGTTTTACTATTTATCTCTGATATTCACTTAACTTTTCCTTTAAATATTTAAAGGCTATGCAAGTTCTATATGTATATATTAAATATTGATATTGACTCATTATCTATGGGACTTCTAATAATTTCCCTCCTTTTCCATTTCATCATGTCTGAATTTACTGTAACTTATCTGAAATCATGCTACATATGAATTTTTGAGTTTAGCTGAAGCATAATAGATTTTTAACAGTTCTTCATTTTAACTTTATGAAAACAATTATTCTTTTTTATATTTTATTATAGTTTTATATTTATTTTTCAAATATACTTCTTTGAAATGACAAATTGTTAAATTTTGCTCTTTAATCCCTATTTTCTTTTGTCTTCCATTTTTTCTTCATCTTGTCCTTTTTATATTTTTATCCCTTTGGCCAGACCACTTACTATATATATATATATAAACAGTGGTAAAAGTGAGAGAGCTTGCTTAACACTTGTGATCTATAAGTAAAGGGATCCATTCCACTATGTTCTTCTCTTTCCCTTCACTGTCTCAGATTGCCGTCTCTCTCTCTCTCTCTCTCTCTCTCTCTCTCTCTCTCTCTCTCTCTCCTCTTTCTGTCTCTCAGTCTCTCTCTCCCTCTCCCACCCCCTCCATTTCTGCTCCTCCTATTTCCCTTTTGAGTTTTATGCCACAATTATTATGTGTGTGAGTGCATGGGTGAGTGTGGATAGGAGTATTGAACCTTCTTTTGCTTAGATGAAAGTGGATTTTAGAAAGTTTCCTAAGTCCACACTGCATTAGTGACCCGGTTCTGGGGTGATAGAAACACTCCTGCTATCAGTGAGAGAAGAGGGTGGATAGAGCACTGGGCTTAGAATCAGGAAGGCCCAAGTTCAAATCTGTCCTTAGATACTTACTGGCTCTGTGACCCTGAGCAAGTCACTTAGCCCTGTTTTTCTGAGTTTCCTCATCTGTAAAATGAACTGGAGAAGGAAATGACAATCCACTTCAGTATCTCTGCCAAGGAAATCACAAATGACAATTATGGAGATTGGGATATTGCTGAAATAACTAAACAAGAAATTGCCTGTTGAAATGAAGTGATATTGAAGAAAGGGGCAAGTGGCAGGTGTTTGAAATCAAAATTGTTATTTAATAAGGAAGAAAAAAAAGGATATTGATCATCATCTCAATCGATTATTAAGGTCATAGTTATTCCTAATTGCTGCTAAGCAAAATGAGCTAAACACATAGGGTTCTGTCCCCTAGAGATTAAGATATAAAGCAGGCTATATTGGTGTAGACATGGATATTAATAACATGCAGAATGATGTAATGTTGAATATGTTTCAACAATAATGGTAAGTGAATTTACCTTGGTGAAGAAGGAAAAGGTAGTAATAGAAATAAATAATTAGGGCAAAAGAGCCATATTTATCCTTCTCCATTCATGAAAGATTTATCATTTCAAATACATCATTCTGTTTGCTTGTTTGTCTATTCATTTATTTATATTGTTTTTACTTTTTAGTTGTATGCCTTTGATTTTTTCCTTCCCTGTATTATTGAATTTATTGCTCTTTTCTCCTTCCTAGCAAGCTATGTCTTATAATAGAAAATAAAAAGGAAAACAAAAAAGTTGAACCCAACCAATAAAAATTAGTCACCATTTGATTTCATTTTCGTTTTCTTTATTTTTATTGCCAAATCTCTGTATTTATTACTTTTTCTGGGTATATTTAATGCACTTTGATTTGGTTAAGATAAATATTTCTGTGCCTCTTTGAATTTTTCAAATTCATAATTTCTTATGGTTAAATAATTGTCTATCACATTGATGTGCTACAATGTGTTTAGCCATTCTCCAATTATGATAAATTTTTATTAATCCCCTACTATGTGGTGTGAGGGATAAAGATACTAAGAAGTGATCTGTGCTCAAAGAACTTAAAATATAGAAGAAAAGAGAAAACTGATACTATACTGTGTGTTAGAATGTGATGTAGAGAAATGAGTAGAAGGAAATGTAGAATAGACTGGCCACAAAGGACTAGATAGGATATTGAGGGAATATTAGTAAAGGAGAGAAGGAAGCAAGAGAAATGATTTAAACTAAAGATGAAGACTTTGGAGTTGAAATTCATCATATGTCCCTCAGGTGAATGGCCTGGGTGAAATAATGAATAAAGGACCATTTTGGCCAGTAATTAAAGAACTGGCTAATATAAGGAAGTGCTAAGAGTGAAGGTCAAATAGAGAACATGATAGCAATAGTCTAGGAGAGATGACCAGTGCTTAGAATAAGGCACAGATATACAACGAATAGACAAAACATAATGATACTAAAATAATTGTATTTGGTCTTCATGACAGCGCTTGTGATTATGTCTAATTTATTCTTTACATGTTACACTTGTAAAAAGATTGAATTCTGTCTTCTCCATTTGATCATGAGCTCTTTGAGACGAGGAACTGTTTTGGCCTTTCTTTGTGTCCATAGAGCTTAGCAGACAGCCTGAAATATGGAAGGAGTTAAAAAATTCTTGTTGACTTAATGTGAAACCATTTTATGACTTTCTTAAACCTTTATTTAAAATTATGTTCTTCCATTAAGGGCATGAGTTCTCTTAGAAATAAGTTTTGAGAAACTATGCTAAACTCATTTCTATGTGATAGCTGGTAAAATGTATCATCTGCAACATTGGCAAAACAGTTGCTTGCTAACAACACCAAGCTGTTTTGGGGGGAGATGATACCCTTTCTTAAAAGACAGATCACAGATGGTTTAGGGGACGGAGTCAAGATGGCAGAATAGAAACAGGACTTCCACCTGGCTCCGGCTTCTACCTCCTCCAGTACATGTAAAAAATGACTCTAAAGAAACTTCAGAGCTACAGAACCCACAAAGTGACACAGAGGAACAAATCTCTTGCTGAAGGAAGCCTAGCAGGCCAGTAGGAAGATACCATCACAGCATGCTGGGAGCCAAGGGCAGTCTCCACTGAGCCGTGGTTTTAGCCCCAGGGTGGCCCTGATCAGAGGCGACTGGAGTAGACTTCACAAGAGTAAATCACCAACAGCTGTAGCAGTTTCCAGACTTCTCAATCCACAAATGCCAAAGACAAAGTAAAAGGTCAGTGTGGAACTTTCTTGGGAACAGGGGCAGAGTGGTCTGGCTGCTGCCTCTGGAGTGAGAAGTAAAGGAAATGCTGTGGCTGCAGCTGCTGCCTCGTGGCTGCTTCTGGTGCTCCTGGCCTACATATTGTAAGGGGACCAAGTGACCATTTAGGGGGTAATAGCTCTTGATTTGACTTACTTGGATTGGTATCCCAGTGTTGAGTGGTGGTCCTGGAGTGTGTGACCAGTGAGCCATAGTGTGTGGGGGCTGTAAAGAAGGCACCCATCTAATAGCTCTGGCAGCTGCAAAAACCCTAGCAATTTGGCACATAGCTCTCTCCATTCTGGATGCAGAGTTCTACCATGGCAAAGAACTCAAAAGTCAAGTAATTGACTGCCAATATGAGCAAGCAAAGTCCTTTTAGGGGGACAAAAAGGATCAAGGCATGGAGCGGGAGAAAGACAGCAAACTCCGAACTGCATCAAAAGCCTCCAAGAAAAATATGAATAGGTTACAGGCCATGGGGGAGCTCAAGAAGGCTTTTGAAAATCAAGTAAGAGAAGTGGAGGAAAAATTGGGAAGAGAAATAAGAATCATGCAAGAAAATGATGAAAAGTGAATCAACAGCATGCTAAAGGAGACCCAAAAATACACTGAAGAAAATAACGCCTTAAAAAATAGACTAACTCAAATAGCAAAAGACACCCAAAAAGCCAATGAGGAGAAGAATGCTTTAAAAAGCCAAATTTGCCAGATGGAAAAGAAATTTCAAAAAGGCACTTAACTCCTTCAAAATTAGATTGGAGCAATTGGAAGCTAATGACTTTATGAGAAATCAAGATACTATAAAACAGATCCAAACAAATGAAAAAATAGAAGGCAATGTGAAATATCTCATTGGAAAAGCCACTGACCTGGAAAATAGATCCAGGAGAGAGAATTAAAAAATTATTGGTCTACCTGAAAGCCATGATTTAAAAAAGAGTCTACATACCATCTTTCAAAAAATTCTCAAGCAAAATTGTCCTGATACTCTAGAACCAGAGGGAAAAAGAGAAATTCAAAGAATTCACTTGAAAAAGATCCCAAAAGGAAAACTCCTAGGAATATTATAGCCAAATTCTAGAGTTCCCAGGTCAAGGAGAAAATACTGCAAGCAGTCAGGAAGAAACAATTTGAGTATTGTGGGAACACAGTCAGGATAACACAAGATCTAGATGTTTCTACATTAAGGGATCGAAGGGCTTGTGATACCATATTCCGGAGGTCAAAGGAGCTAGGAGTATAACCAAGAATCACCTACTCCACAAAATTGAGTATAATGCTACAGGGGAAAATATGGTCATTCAATGAAATAGAGGATTTTCAGGCATTCTTGATGAAAAAACCAGAGTTGAACAGAAAATGTGACTTTCAAATACAAGAAGCAAGAAAAGCATGAGAAGGTAAACAGGAAAAAGAAATCATTAGAAACTTATTAAAGTTAAACTATTTACATTCCTACATGGAAAAATGATAATGGTAACTCATAAGACTTTTCTCAGGATGAGGATAGCTGAAGGAAATATATATGTGTGTGTGTGTGTATGTGTATGTATACATATATATGTATGTATAGGAGGATGTATGTTTATATAAGTAAATGTGTGTGGGCATTTGTATGTTCATGTATACATAGACAGAGGGCACAGGATAGTTGAATATGAACAGATGATATCTAAAAAATAAAATTAAGAGGTGAGAGAGGAATTTATTAGGAGAAGAAGAAAGGGATAGATTAGGGTAAATTATCTCATAATAAGGCAATAGAAAACTGTTACAATGGACGGGAAGAGCAGGAAGGTGAAAGGGAATGGGACAACCTGATTCTCATTGAATTTGGCCTAAGGAGGAAATAACATACAGACTAAATTGAGTGTCTTACCCTACAGGAAAATAGGAGGGTAGGGGAAAAGAGTGGGGAGGATAGAAGGTAGGGCAGATTGGGGGAGAGGGTAGTTAGAAGCAAACATTTTTGAAAAGGGATAGGGTCAAAGAAGAAAATAGAATAAGTGGGGGGTCAGATAGGATGGAGGGAAATGTAGTTATTTTTTATAACTACTATGGAAATGATTTGGGTAACTGCACATGTATAATCTATATTGAATTGCTTATCTTCCCTGTGGGGGTGGGGGGGGAAGGAAGAAGGGAAAAAATCTGGAACTCAGTGTATTAAAAACAAATGTTTAAAAATTGGTTTTATATATGCAACTGGGAAATAAGATATATACGAACTGGGGTATAGAAACCCATCTTTCCCTACTAGAAAGTTAGGGGGGTGAAGGGGAAGGATTTAAGAGAGAACAGATTGGGGGAAGGGGTATTCAGTAGGCTTGCTATTTTGGGGTGGGTGGTAGGAGAAAGATGGAGAGAGAAAAAATTGTAACTCAAAATCTTGTGAAAATGAATGTTGAAAACTATAAATAAATAAATTAAAATTAAAAAAGATAAGATCACAGAGTCACTTCTAATTTTTAAAAAGGGTCCACTGAATTTCACACTTCCCAACATGGACACATTTTTTACTCTCCCTTTGTAGGGAGGAAAAAGAAAGAAAAAAAGAAAAGGCATGAGAGACTATATCTTTCTTTTCTTCTTAAAAATCTCCGCTTTGTGCTAGTTGGGAGAAGAGATAGAGAAGGTAGATAGTTAAGAGTACTGAGAATTAACAGGAAGAGTGATAAAGCCCTTGGCAGGATTCTTCTTACAGCCAACAGCTTAAAAGAAAAAAAAATTACCAAGAAATCATTTCAGCCAACAAATTCTTTTAATTTTTCCTTGCCAAACAGAGAGACATGACGGCCAAAAGTAATGATACCTTAGAGTATAAACTCACTTTCAAACCACTACCAAGAATCTCATAACACTAAGAAAAGTAATGCCTTACAGAAGAGGAAAATCATTTCAGGGGCAAAAGAGTCTGCAAAGAAGTTGGGATTAAGCCTGTTAAACCAGTTAATCCCATTTAGCAGAGAAGCAGGGAGTACAATAAATAGAAATGAAATTCAATATATCGTCAAGCATTTCTATAGTCATCCAGGTTGATCAGCAATGAAGTTAAAATAATATTTTTGGAGACTCTTATTAAAAACGCATTGTTCTACTGCCCTTCTTAGAAAAATTCTGAAGTACCATTTAAGATTTTAGGTACATTTTAGGAAGAATGTTGATAAATCCAGAGAAGTGTGTCCAGGGTTGTAAGGGCCTTCAACTTCCTGCCCTGTGTAACTTATCTGTGGTAATGGTAAATGTTATAAACTTTGGCTGCTAACAGACTACAGTTGTAAAAGGGAATGAAGATGTTTATTCTGGAGACAATGAGAAGCGTTTTCAAGTAATTGAAGCACTATCACAATAAAGAGGAATCAATACCTGTTCTGCTTAGTCCCAGAGAGCAGAACTAGTAGCAACTAGTAGAAGTGGAAGAGAGATAAGTTTCACCTCAATATGAGAAAAATTTCCTAATAGGGTGTAAAATGCCTCAGGAGATCTTCAAGGGGAGGTATGATGATCCTGTGTCAAGTATGCTATAAAGAAGATTCCCGTTTGGATACAGGTTGGATGACTCCTTGAGGTGATGTATTTGGCACATAGATTCTTTGATTCTATAAGATGCTCAAGGCTCGGTTTACTCATATTCCCTTAGCTCTTTTAAAGATGGTATATTATTAGCTCTTTTAAAAAAAATCCACTTCTGACTTGGGCAGGAGAAGGACAGAGGGGGACTT
Source organism: Petaurus breviceps papuanus (assembly GCF_028583685.1). NCBI lineage: Eukaryota > Metazoa > Chordata > Mammalia > Diprotodontia > Petauridae > Petaurus > Petaurus breviceps. The sequence goes on from NW_027187324.1 coordinate 941,011, forward strand.
CACACAGATAAGATCTAGATAGGAAACTTTTCAGGAAATAGAAGCAAGCAGAGAAAAGGAGGTTTTTCTCCAAGAGATGCTGGTAAACCACCTAACTGTATTAATGTCACTGAGTAGCAAGAAAAGAATGAAGTTTCCAGGAAGCATTTGAGATTTTCATTCCCATTTTTGGGGTGGGAGTTGGCTGCCTCTTTTGCTCATTTTTCTTGCTGTATATCTGGCTGTTTCTTTACATCACCAAGAAGTTGTAGTGATGGTTATTGTTTTGGAAAAGGTTTCTGGAGAATCATTATGATTTCTTCTCCTGAATTTGTTTCTTAGCTGTGTACTTTTGAAATCAGATAAGATTTCTAATTAGTGTAAATCCAAATGAATTTATTTTTATAATTCATATGACTTCATAAGTTACTTTATTTTCAAAATTACGTAAGACTTTTGCCTAGAGGAGCAGGAAGACAATTAATAGATTGGTGATACCAATTAGTACCTGGGAAGATGCAAGTTCAAGTTAAAACTGTATTGAATTTCATTTGAGAAGATGTAACGGGTCATCTACAGGTATTTTTTTTTCCTCAAAAAGCACTAAAGTATCAAGGTTTCTATTGAATCTTTGAGCTTGGATTCTGCAATGGTGTAACAAAATACATTAGCTGTTCTGGGCTGGTCAATCTGATATAAGGCGAAGCTTGTATGATTACATACAACTCAGCAGTTCAGCAGGGTGACAAATCTTAGTGTAAAAGGAGATTACATTCACTGATCAGGCACTACGCTATTACTTTCCCAAGAAGGAGAAAAGCAAAGATAGGGTGAAGTTTGATATCACAGGCCAATGACAGGAGGGTCTAAGATCAGTCAGGTAAAGATTTGCTATTTAGTATTGTGTTCTACTAGAAATGACTGTGAGCTTTCCCTTGTAAGGTCATTCGTTTTTTTTTTTTCTTACATTTTCTCTTACTAGGTTTGGGTAAGAGTAGCAGAGGTTTATTTTTAAAGGAGCCTTAGAAGTATCTTTTTTGTTACCATAATAGGATAAATCATTTAGATTTACATAGTACATTATTGAAAGCAGTATTAAGTATTATAACTTGACAGGAAAATGAAAAATATCATTAGTACTTATGTATTTAATCCTGCTGCGAACAAAATGATTTTGTAAGGAAGAAAATATGTAAAAGGTTTTATATCACTACAGCACTATAACACCCTTGGTATGTTCAAACATAAGTTAAGGGCCACTTCCCCAAAGACCATCTCTCTAGCTTAAGTTGCCACTTCCAGGTATCTCCTAGGCCTCTCATACAATTTTATATGACCTTTAGTTAAAGCTCACCTTTCCTAGGCAACCATTTTTCTGCTTTTCTCTTGGGCTGTAGCTGAAGACAGACTTCACTACAATTAAATAGGACTTACAGGGGAAAGAGAATATAAGGATGTTAAGGAGAGTCTAAAGACCAGGAAATTGGGAATTATTAGTTTAGTGGTAGAGTATTGACGAGAATGCTATCACTAATCAAAATACAGATATAAATGCATTTTAAAAGCCCAATTATGTTCATTAAACCCATCTTTTAATTTAAAAAAACAAATTGTATAAGCCTTAGCTGGCCTTTCTTGGAAGCATATTGTTAATACTCCATAATTATAGAATGGCCCACCAAAGGTAAAATGTGTGTGTATGTTAGTATGTGTTCATCATATGACTTTAATCTACAGTGGCAGCCCTATAAGAGGATGTGACATTTTTATTTTGATAAATATTTCAACTTTCTCTAAAATATTTCTGAAATACTTGTCCTAATAATAAATGTATGAATAATATTGGCAAGTAAACATTTCAGAAAAACTTTTAAATGACTTTACAGATATATCAAATACATAGTATTTCACATTGCAAAGATTTTCTCTCTGATTCTTTTTTTTTGCCTGTGTTATTTTTCATCCATATTCAATTTGTGATTATATTCATCAAGGGCTATATCTATTGCTATATTCTATGCAACCTCATTTATTTAGTTAATAGTCCTCATACTGTATATTTATCTTGAGGAGTGTAAAAATCTAATCAATGGAATATTCTGACTCACTGGATACCATACATGGATTAATTATTTTCCAAAGAACTATGGTATTTCAGAGTTGCAGAGACCCTAGAAATAAAAAACTGGTACCTGAACAGCTAGTGCTCTCTGTATGATATATATCCCTGACAAGTGGTGAGTTCATTTTTGCTTGAAGGCCTCTAGTGAAGGGAAACAAACAATCTCCCCAGTTAGTCTATTCCATTTTTTGGACAGCTCTAATTGTTAGAAAGTTTTTTTTTTCCTTGTACTGAGCAAAAATCTGCTTCTGCAACTTTGAGCAATTGATGTTAGTTCTGTCCTCTGAGGCCAAACAGAATGAACCTATTTCCTCTTTTATATAATATCATTTCAAATATTTGAAGATGACTATCCTGTTCCCCCCTGTCTTCTTTCCTCTAGGCTAATAATGTCCATTTCCTTCTACTATTCTTCATATGGAATGAGCTTAGGCCCTTCATCATCCAGCTCAGCTTTCTCCAGATGCTCTCAAGCATAGGCATCAGTAATAAAGGCTTATTTTAGCTCTTAGATAAGCTCTATGGGAATTAGTGAGTCCTATGCTTCCTCAGGAAGGATTACATACAGCCCAGTCATGGTTGGTAGCAAGACAATGTTATTATAAGGGTATCTGGGTTAATTCAAACACTCATAGTCTTCCTCTGCAATGGTGGAGGTAGTTCTGGTCAGCTGCCTCTTAATGTATTAACGTACAGTTCTTATACTAGCATTTGGGAATGTGCAAGGTTCCTAGATGGCTGGGTAAAGTGGAAATAACTAGTAGGACATAGCTCTCTCCAGCCCACTTCTCTGATGCTAAGAGATTTTATAGCTTGAATTTAGGGGACTTTGCCGTATTGACCTCCATTACTTGAAATGGGGGTATATTGCAATTTTCTCTTTTAAGAAAGACTTGTCTGAGGTCCCTCTGGGGGTGGGGGAGGCAGGGATTGGGAGAACCTGAAGAAATAAGACTCCCTTTCTCTTCTCCCTCTTTCTCTGTCTCTCAGATGAGCAAACTGAGTCTCTAAGAAACAACATGACTTTTTTCAACTGTGTAATAGGTCACATTTTGTGCAGTATAGTGGGATTTAAACTCATGTCCTCTGACTCCAGATACAACTTTCTTTCTATTGTCCTATGATAAGACTACTATACTAGCCTTGCTTATCATATGCTGGGAACATAGGCCATTATGAAGACAAGGGCCTAGTCTGTGAAGGATTTTTTTTAATGGTCATTATTATTAAATCAGTTATATGAATGTGGGGAGGCTTGAAGCAAAACTAGAAGAGAACTGAAGAGCTCTCTTCTCTTATGCTCTCACTAGTTCTGCTCCTTGCCCATGTCAATCCTGGACATTTATCTCCATCAATGAAGAAACAGTTTTATTGGTTTTGAATGTCTGGTACTATCATTACGAAAAAAAAAAAGAATTCAACAATTCACCCTAGAAACATAAAAAAAAATTGTTCTTCCATGCTAAGTCATGTAATAGAAAGTCTCCATGTCATCATGGCCTGGGTAAAATGCATGCCTAACTGATATGTGAGCTCTGCTGTCTGGCATTAACTTTTCATCCCCTAAATGCTAGGCCCACAGTATTACCGAAAATGAATGATTTAGAATCCTGACAGAGAGGCAATGGACTACATATGCAGTCAGTCACACAATTTTTTGCATGGCCAATGTAGGGATTTGTTTTATTTGATGATGCATATTGTTTTGCAGGAGTTTTGGTTTTAATTCTTTTCTTAACCCAGTGGGGAGGAAAATGGAGAAATGGTTGATACATGTTTATTTAAAAATAATAATTAAAAGCCCTTTATTTAGTAATTATACTATTTTAACTTTATGTTAAGTACTAGGGATAAAAATGAACATTTGAAGATAGTTCTTATCTACAAAGAACTTATATTCTAATAGATGGAAACAACACATATTCAGGATAGGTGGTCAGGGAGATATAGTTTAGTTTGGAAAGTTTTACAGATGGTGAATTGGGCCAAAGAGGAACAGAGTGTTAACTCCTTTTCCAGCAGTAATGGTAATACTCATTTGATTATGACTCCAGAATTGGAAAATTGGGGAAGTGGGAGGCATGTTTGTAATTGGTACTGGTAAGAAAATGGGCAGGGAGTAATTGGGGAGTAAGTTGAAATTTAAATAGGGCCAGTAGCAGTATAATAGGTCAGTTGAGGAAATCATTAATCAGAACATAAGGGGTCCTGAAACAGAAATTTCATAGCTGAAAGAGTTAAGTTCTCCAGGGTATTGTCTTTGGTCTGGATTTGTAAGGCCTTCCATCAAGGTTTCGGCCTGGGAGTAGAGCAAAGATCAAATGAGATAATAATGCATGAGAGAGACAGTTTACTAAATAACACTGTATAAGTGTCAGTTATCACTATTATTATTCTTCATTAGATTTTTCTCCCTAGCTAGTCTCTTCTCTGCATTTTTTTTGTCATTCATCTTCCATCATCTGCCATTCTTATTTACATCTTTCCTGTAGTCTACTAGTTTCATTCTGGCAGGCTCTGTTCTACTTCTTTAATCATCACCCCCTTTAATCCATTCATTCAAAAACATTTTTTAAACATTTGTTAAATGTCTATGGTGTGCAGAGCAGTTGGTTTGAAAATGAAGAAGACCTATAATTTAGAAAATGTGGGAAATATTGAGTATATAGCTTAAGAGATGGATAAAACACAAAACAGAAAACTATAATGTATGATATTGCATGACAAGTCAACTTAGAGATGTATAAGAGAAAGTCCCACCTGAGACCCAATATAGAGATAATTATTAATTATGGAGGAGAATGTGGGAAGCCTTTTTGGGACAGATGATATTTGAAATGGACTTTATAGAGTTGATAGTAATTTAACAGGTTTAAAAGTAAAGGAGGGCATAGGAAAAATTATGAGCAAAGGCCTAAGTGGGGGGAAGTAGGACATATTTGAAGGTTAGAGAATAATATGAAACCAAGATGGAAAGGTAGAATAGCACCAGATTATTGAGGACATTGAATGTCAGATGAGCAATTTAAAATTGTATTTTGTGAGTAATATGAAAGAACTGACCAGATCTATGGTATTTATATATTAAATACATAATATATCTATACATGTATGTATACATATATACACATGCATATATATGTGTGTATACACACACATACACACAGATCCTGGTAGTGATCAGTTGTACTGGGAGTAATAATTGACCTAAGAAGACAAGTTAGATTATTACAAGGCAAGCTTTAATTCCACTCTCTATACAAGAAAAATTGTCCTCCCCAATTAATTTCTCGGTATTTTGTACTTAATAATCTGCATACATTTAATTCTCTCCCAAATAATTTTTTTCTACTTGAGGGCAGGAGCTGTTTTTATTTTCTCTTCGTATCCTCAGTACCTGTGGAATACAGTGCCTTGAGTATAGACCATAATTAATAAAGTTTAGTTGACTTGAACTGAGAAGCCCTCTGGTTAGGTAGAGCAATTAATGAACTAAAATATTATGTTGGTGGAAGTGGGAGTAGAGAAAAGATAAAAGTCCCAAAATATGTTATAGCAGTAAAGACAACAACACATGTTCCCTTCCACTTTCTACCTGTTTCTTTTTCTTCAACCTACTTTATTCTTCCTTTCTCCCTGTACTACCATCACTTTTCTAACCTACTATCATTTTCTTGGATGCTCCATAATTAAATGGTTTATCCTTTCAAGCCCTTTATAGAAATGCTCTTTCCAGCCCTTCTGGGTTTCTTCTATAATCTCTTTTTCCTGACAAAAGCCTTTTGTTACTCCTAACCTTGATTCTAGAGGATTTTCTGCCATCTTAGCTCTTCATTGTTCCTCCAGTGAATAGGTTGTTGGCCTTGGCCATTGACAATGACCTTCTTCCCCTGTACATAATATTCAATACAATCCAAATGCTTGACAAAAAAGAGACACCTGGCAAGAAAAGAGAGGCCTACATAGGTAGGAAGCCCTAATATTGGAAGATAAGATGTCTCTTCTTGAAGCAGGACTATTGGGACTTAGTCAAGGCACCAGTTCAAAGAATCAGAGCATAATGTAGCAATAAGTTTTTTGACTAGCAAATATAAACACAAATTAAAGAAGATTCTCTACTTACACAATGTGTGGAAATGACTTAATAACCTATATCTTTTTGTCTATAAAACATACCCAGAAATATGCATACACAATGATCAATGTCAACAGAAAGCATAGAAATCTAATTGGTTTCTATGTGTACATATATTTATATATAGCACAATGTTTACCTGATTAATACTAGATTATATTAATAATTGGCACCACAACCATAATGTTCTCTGTGACTTTTCAAATTCTCCCTCCAAATCTTGCTGGAAAAAAATCACTGAAATTAAATATATATATGTGTGTATATATATATTTCTATCTGAAAGGATATAACAGCAGGTTTCCAGAAATTAATGATAATTCTGTCATTTATTCTGGCAATAAGCTTAAAAATACTTAAAGAATCTGTTATTGGAATTGGTGACCCTACCTTACCAAAAAACTCCCTTGATCCTAAATAAATGCATATATTTTAAGTTGTTGTGGTTCAGTTGTCTGACTCTTCATGACCCCATTTAGGGTTTTCTTGGTAGAGATACTGAAGTGGTTTGCCATTTCCTTCTCCAGCAAAATTTACAGATGAGGAACCGAAGCAAAGAAGGTTAAGTGACTTGCCCAAAGTCATACAGCTAATGAGTGTCTAAGGCCAGATTTGAACTTAGTAAAGTGAGTCTTCCTGACTCCAGGTGCAGCACTGTTATCCAAATGTACCACCTAGCTGCTCTATATTTTAAAATACATTGGGATTTAAGTAAAATTCAATATTGTTTTCTATCAATTAAATGGACACAACATCAATTGAAAAGGATTGTCTCTCTAAAGACAATTATTACTTTCAAATATTTCTCAAGGAAATACTCCATTAAGGGAAGCAACATGCATATTGATCATTTCCCTCTGTCCTTTTAAAATGACCTGCCACTCTGAGCTTTTCTGGTTATGTACAAATTGTGCTGACTCTCTGAATTGCAAACTTTTGTGTGGGGTGGTGAACTTTCCAATAATTGTAAAACTACTCCCCAATTAAGGGATTGTATGTATGAATTTTCTGTGAAAACAGGCCTAGTAGCTTCTTTTATCTTGAACAGAACCTCTTTCATTTTGGCAGAACCTGCTTTTCATCTGTGATTCTGTGATCTGACACCATGTCGATATCTAGAGGCGTGTCTGCATATGTGTACATAATGTGTACGTATGCATTTGTTACATAAATACTATTCATATATACAGTGTGTGTATGTGTAATGTGTACTGCTGCCAAGTGATGTTTACAACAATGCAGAAATTATGGAGGTTTAATCCCAGGTTTTATTGTTACGCTCAAGCATGGGCTCAGGCCTTAGAGCAAAACTGAACAACTGTGAGGAGTTTTACCAGTCTTCTTATAGGTGAAATACATCAAAGTGACAGAGAAATAATTCATTTACATATTGCAATCTTGTCCATTCCTCTTGGGTCTTAAATGTGAAAGAGTAGATCCATAAACCCATACTCCTTCCAAGGTCATAAAAGTTGAAGAAATTTAGTTAAACAGAATCCTAATCTCATACATCCCCCTATGAGCCAAACTTGTTCAAACAATAAGGCAAACTAAATCAGGTTACAGATTAAACTACCTTTAGAGGATTCACAAATAGATTGAGGAGAATTAACATTTCACTAAGGAGTCAGGGACAGTTGAGATTCTTCCTCTGGCCTCTTATCTAAGGAATACTTCAGGCTATAAAGTAAATTTTTTACCTCCCACAGGACAGCTTTTGTTCAGGTGAGGTTAATATTAAAACAGACTTTTAGTTAACAAAAATTTGTAGGTATAAAGCCTTGCGACCTGAATAATATAAGAAAAATTTTAAAAGTTCCCATAATAGTAGCTAGTAACAGAGCTAGAATCCAGTGGAGCTGAATTCAGCTTTTCCCCATTATATGATGCTGGTTATAACTAACTTTAATTTCTTCATGGAGCTAATGCAAACCTTAAACCTGGCTACATGGGCTGGGAAGCTAGGAGAAAGAAGATTTTGAGAAAGTCATACTATCAGTAAAGTAGCAAAGAAGTCTTAAATGGTGAGATTATCCTCCCTACTTTCATGAACAACTGTCAGGTGCAGATAGTTCTTGAGACAGAGGGAGGGAAAAAGGCCTATAGGTGAGAAAAGATTTGTGAAGATTTGTTCCCAGTCTCCTGCTATTTCAGGCCTGGCTGTAAGGGGAAAAAAAAAGGTGCTTGAAATTCCTTTTAATAGTATTGGAGAATAGCCTTACTGCTCTGAATATATTACTTGATCATTTATGAGGCTGACTTGGATTCAGTAAATAGAACAAATATATCAGCATGTAAGGAGGGTAAGTGGGTGTATTGTGTGTGAGTCTATATGAATTTGAGTGCATGAGTCATCACAGGTGAGTGAATGCCAAGCTTCTAGCTGTTGTGGTATGTTAGAAGAAAGCAGAGGGAGTGACCTGAGAATGAATGAATGCCACTGAGAACTTAGGTGAATGGCTGAAAATGGACATTGGAGTGACAGAGAATGTAGAGTGATGACTAAGGTGTTGGAAAACTCCACAGAGAAAATCCCAGTAAGTTATTCTGTTCAGTATAAGGTGTTTGAATTGGAAGTATTTGAAATCCTCCTGGCTCTACTTTGGAAAGAGAATACAACAGGAAAGGTTAGTGTGAGGGTCAGATTACTAAAAGGGTACTGACTGAAATAGAGCCTTAGCCTTGGGACCCCAATTATAGAAAAAGGGAGTAACCTGAAGATCATACTAAATCCTTCCTTGGGTGTGCCTAGAGGGCCACATTCAGTTGCATGAGAACTTACTTCTATTAAAAATAATACTTCTCATTTGCATAGAATTTCATACTTTCCTAGTGATTTATTTTGTACTCACTCAATTCTGAAAGTGACCCTATTCTCAAGAGAAAGATATTATTTTCCATATTTTAATAATGAAGTTAGTGAGCCCTTAGTTCTTCAATTTAGTTTAAAGTTATAATGAAAGTAACAACAAGCTAGAAACATCATATGTGAAATTACAACATGTTCACTTCTTTCTATCAAAAAATCCACACAAGGGGTCAGCGAGGTGGCACAGAGCATAGAGCACTGGCCCTGGAGTCAGGAGGACCTGAGTTCAAATTTAGCCTCAGACACTTAACACAAAACTGGGCAAGCCACTTAACTCCCTACCTTCTCCCCTCCAAAGAAAGCAAAAAAAAAATCCACAAAAAAAATCACAAAAGCAAAAACAAACAAAACTACATACATTTCTTTCATTCCTGAATTTCGACATGTACAAAGTAGGCTTATCATTGGCTAAGTCATCAGAATATTGGTGCAGTGAAAAGAGTGTTAGCTATAGAGGTAAAGAACTTGTGTTCTAATTCTATCTCTAATGTTATTTCTTGTATGACCTTTGTTTCATCATTTGTAAAATGAGGAGTTTGGGTTAGATGGTGTATGAAGTCCTTCCAGTTATAGATATATGATGCTATACCTATAGCAAAATATGAGTTCTATCAATAAATATTGAGAAGTGTCTCTAAGCTGATATTTTTCCACTTTTTTTCTTTTATTTGAATGATGTTTTTTTTATTTTAATTTATTCTTGCAATTATTTGAGCTAAGGAATAGAAATCAGAAGATTATCTTTTTTTGACTGAGAGGGACTGTGTTTCGCCTTTCTTAATATTCTCAGTGCTTGGTCAGTGCCTGACTGACATGTAGAGACTTTTCATATATGTAGACCTGCCTTAGGACTTGTACTTTGTGAACTGTACCTTTTTTCCCTTAATGATCTTGACTTTGTTTGATGATTGCAATTATCCAAGAGGCCTTTCTTGATATACCTATGCACTACTGAATTAATTTCATAATTAAAAATATTTTTATTCAAATTCAGTTTACTTTCCCTTCAGTAATTTCTATAGTTTTCCTTTCCTGTTCTCCACTCTAAGGTATTCTATTGCATTTGTGAGAATGCTTTTCTCTTATATATTTTTTTCCTTTTCATTTTGGACTTAGTTTTTCAATGCCCCTCAGTCTTTATTATGTTTTATTTTATATAATCACAAATATGATTAGAATTGCATCTTAAAATTTTTCTTGTGTGTCTTGATGAGATACTTAAGCTAGGTTCAGGAAATGTGTGTTATAAATAGGACATTATTTTTTTTTCTACCCAATAGTACCTTTCTTTCTTGGGGGGGTAAAACAAGTAAAAATTATCATGAAGCAGGCAGATAAGGAGTCTCTTGATCAATTAAACCACTCCTCCCTCTTTATCCCCAAGTACTTTATAAAATTTTTAGAGGTGAGGTGATTGTAGTAGAGAAAGTGAAAAATAGGGGCTCTCCATTTTTAGATGAACTAATTTATCTAGAAATGGTTCAAGAAATAGTGCAAAAAGGTAGTTCCATTCCCCTTCCTCCTCTACCCCCATAACTGGTTTAGGCAAATGACATGGGTTAAGAACTTAAGATCATAAGAGCCAACCCAGTGAAGGGTTTAAAACCAAAAGAAAGCAAGTTACACAGGAAATAACAAAGCTTTTGAATTAACTCTTCACTTTTTCTTTTCTGTGTCTTAGGAATAGAAATAGTAATAGGGCCACATTTCTTGCCTCTCTTCTCTCTTTTCACTTTCCCCCTACTTTCTTTGGCATTAAAATTGGGTTTGAAGGGAAGATTTTACTTCCCTATTCCCCTTTTACTGTACTCTTCAAGAAAAGCAAATGGAAAAATGGAGAATCTATGAACTGAGTTCATTTTCCATAGTAGCCTATCTTTCTGACACATTCTTGCTTTTGAAAACATGGGTACAAGGGTTGGTCATACCAATTTATGTTTTTTTTCCAGTTTTAATTTTTTATTCATTTTAAACATAAAGAAAAAAGAAAAAACTCTCTATGTATACAAGCAGAACATGTGAGAATTCAATATAAAACCATGTATTTCCATTTAATGAAAGCCTATGTAAAAAATTCTACACATTGTTTTCCAAGCAATCCAACTTTTCTGTGCTTCCTTTTTGTTTTTTTTTTTGGGGGGGGGTGGTGGTGGTGAGGGCTACTTAAAATTTTTAAAAACATTGTTTATTTAAAGTTTTGAGTTCCAAATACTATTCCTCCATTCCTACCTTTTTTCCTCCCCTCTCCCTGAGATGGTAAGCAATCAAAAATAGGTTACACATGTGTAATTATGTAAAACATTTCCATATTAGTCATTTTGTATAAGAAGACTCGAATAAAAGAAAAAATAAAAAAGAGTGAAAAATTGCATGGCTGAAAATATAGTTAATTATGATAGTTATAAAGGTGAATGGGGTGAACTCACCCAAAAAATGGAAGTAGATTACAAAATGGATTAAAAAAAAACAGAATCTTACAATATGTTGCTTTACAAGAAGTATCTCTGAAAACAGCTGCTTACAAAAATTTTGTTTGAAACCAGAGAGACACACTAAAGGGAAAGGACTGGGGCAGAATATTTTATGCTTCAGCTGAAGCAAAGAAAGCAGGGTTAGAAATCATGATGTCTGACCAAGTGAAAATAGATCTAATTATATCAATACTGAACGTATATACATCAAATGATAAAACATCTAAATTTTTAAATAAGTTGAATGAGTCATAGGAGGAAATTGATAATAAGTTTATACTAGTTGGGGATCCCAATTTTCTCCTCTCAGAACTAGATAAAGCTAACAAAAAATAAACAAGTGAGAAGTTAGGATGTGAATAAAATTCTGGAAAAGTTAGGTATGATAGATCTCTGGAGAAAATAGATTGGGAATAGAAAGGAATATACCTTTTTTTGTTTACAGCAGTACATGACACAAAAATTGACCATGCATTACGACAGAAAAACCTCACAACCAAATGCAGAAATAGTAAATACATCCTTTTCAGATCATAATACAATAAAATTATATTCAATAATGGACAATGAAAAGAGAGATTAAAAATTAATTGGGGGGCGGCCAGGTGGCTCAGCAAGTAAGAGCATGGGTTCCAGTGTTGGGATGACCTGGAGATAGAATCCTGGGCTCAGACACTCAGCACCACACCCAGAAATAACTGGCTATGTAACCTTGAGCAAGTTACTCAACCCCGATTGCTTAAAAAAAAATTAATTGGGAAGACAGAGTCAAGATTACAAAGAAAAGGTAGCGACTTGTCTGAGCTTCCCCAAAACTTCTCTGAATAATAAGTAATTATGCCATAAAATAATTTCTGGAGTGGCAGAAACTATGATAGTACAGGATGAGATAATTTTCCAGCCAAAGACAATGTAGAAGACTAACAGGAAAGTTCTGTTGAACTTGGGTGGGAGTGGAGTACAGTCCAATGCAGACTGCACCAGTTCAGATGGGGCACCAGCAAACCATGAACAGGCCTTGGGAGTCACTGAAACAGCAGGGGGCAGCAGCTGCTTTCACAGTTCTCAGCCCACAGATGGTAAGGGGGTCAAACAAGAATGCTTGTGGTCACTCACAGACCAGAGCATGGGCCAGAAGAGTAATTAACACACTTCTCCTTACATCATACCACTTTGGAAGAACTGCAAACATACAGGTCCCTAGAAGTACACCTGAAAAAAGCTGCACAAAATACCTGAATGGGTGACAATTTTTCTAGTAAATAAATGGGTAGGGGTCATTACTATATAAAGTTTGGAAATCAAGGAAGTAGTTGCTAAGTTTTCTCTCTCATTTCCAGCTCTGGATCTAATGATTGACTAAAACAGATATTTTAGAGATTGTCTTTAATATCCTTCTAAGCATTAAATGCTAATATTTTCTTTCCACCATGGCACATATATTCTTATCAGTCTGGTTGCCTTAAACCATCTATTTTTTAAAGTCCATGGAACTGTCTTTATTCAGTGCCTCACTTAGGGTCCTGTGTTAATAGGATCTTTGACAGCAGACTTTTGTTGTTCTTCAGTCATTTCAGCCATGTCCAACTTTCTGTGACCCCATTTTGGGATTTCCTTGGTAAAGATACTGGAGTAGTTTGCCATTTCCTCCTCCAGCTAATTTTACAGATGAGGAACTGAGGCAAACAAAGTTAAGTGTCTTGCCCATGGTCATATATCTAGTAAGTATCTGAGGCTGGATTTGAACTCAGGAAGATGAAAATGCCTGGCACCCTATCCACTGGACCATCTAGCTGCCCCTGACGGAGAACTACTGACTGACAATTTGTTGTTACTATTCAAAAAGAATCTTGATAGTTTTATTCCACAAACTTTAAAGATAATACAATTAAGCCAATGGCTATGGGGTAGACCACAAATTCTTTGCTGCCTCCTTATACAATTTTCATCTTAGGTATTGATTTATCAAGGGTCCCTCTCCTCTTAGCTCTCGCACTTATTCACTAATGTTTGAATTTCTTTTATCAAGGAACAAAATTTCTCTAACAATCTGGATGCTGTTAGATTATGAACTAAACTGTTAAAAAGAAGGAAAATGTTTGAAAACATGTTATTTTATCAGCCCTGCTGATCATGTGTTGTAATATTCTGAATGAAGTACTGTAATTTAAGAAATTTTAAATTTCTAGGTTTGCCTATAATAAAGAGGATTTTTTTATATAAAATCATTGAGGATTTGAGAGCATTGGTCTATGGGGCTTTCTTATCTAGTTCATGTGAATATGGTTAGTAACTGCATATGTTTTACTATAGGAACTCCTTTGATACAATCTGGGATTGTTTACTGTCTTTTCAGAAACCCTATCAAAGCCCTTTGTAATAAATGGAGTAAAATAAGCATCTCTTAAGTAAATTCATCTTTGGTCTTTAAACTTAGGCATAAAAATCATCTACTTACAAAGAGTGCTGTCACTTATATGGTCCTGCATAGGGTTAGTTCTTTCACAGCAGCATCTTATCCTCCTAAGGGGTGAATGAGCAGCTAAATTAAATAACTAGAGTAAATAGCTGGAGTGAAAACTTTTTGAGAAAATAACAAGATCAGTCAATTATATATGTCAAAATGCAAGTGTTTCTTTTTATTTTATTTATTTATCTATTTAGTTTTGCTTTTTGGAGGGCAATTGGGGTTAAGTGTCTTGCCCAAGGTCACATGGCTAGTTTTTGTGTTAAATATTTGAGACCAGATTTGAACTTGGGTCTTCCTGACACCAGGGCTGGTGGTCTATTTACTGCACCACCTAGCCACCCCACAAGTGTTTCTAATGAGATGCAAAGACTTCGAGCACATTCTAACAATAATTTCCAAGAACTGGGTTAAGAATTTTATATTTGCAGTTACATTGTTCACCCTTTGCACAAATTGGACAATTTAAGAGGGCTAGTTGTTATTTGAATTTCCTAAATATATCAACGTAACAATTTTGCTAACTTACATCACAAGGTAGTTATAGGTAATAAACTCAAATTTCTTCCCCTTCTGGGACTTGAACCCAAAGTGAATAATGAAATAGATGAATGTTAGAAGTTAAGTGATGGTGAAGTCAATTCCAATTTAAAAAGCACTTTAAACTTTAGCTTGCATGGCTATATTGGTAAATATGTATTCTCATTCTAAAAGTCAGATCCTCCTAACTTATTTCAGGTTCTTCCTTTAGCCCGTTGGCAATGTTCAAACTGAATATATGACATAAAGGTATGGATAACAGGGGGCATATAAGATGTAAATTCTTTGGTCTAGGGCAGAGGTGGGGAATCTGTGGCCTTGAGGTCACATGTGACCTAGGTCCATGGGTATGGCTTTTAGACTGAGTCTAAGTTTTACAGAAAAAATCATTTTATTAAGGTGATTTGTTCTGTAAAGTTTGGATTCAGTCAAAGGACTGTACTTGAGGACCTAGAGAGTCAAATGTGGCTTCAAGACCATAGGTTCCACACCTCTGGTCCAGGGGATCCCAATTTGATGTTTTTAGTAGAGCTATAAGGTTGAACACATTTTCATCACATGACTTAGTTATTGGTCATGCAAAATTAAAGTGATTATATTAAGTTGTATTGAGATCTGTTTTGTAAGAGATTTTAATAGGGATCTCCGCAAGTGACCTGAATCAGAGAAGCTGATCTGCTAGAAGAAGCTGCTTAGAGAATTGGCCTACTCTAGAACTTCTAAGCAGTGAGGTTCCCAGAAGACAAGTTGTCTGTATTAGGAGATGCTCTTACAAACCGGACAGATTTATGAGGTAACTGAACTCTAAGATATAATGAACTGATGAAATGATCAGTGGGGGTGGTGGTGGTTTATCCTTCCCTTTCACTTTTTTTTTCATGTGCTGTTGTTTTTGAGGCAGAGCAATTATGGGTGGTGGTGAGATCAGGGTATGACTATCCCTATGACTCAAATCACATCTCTTATAAGTTGAAGAGATTTATGTCTAAGCTAAGCTTTAATTGAAGTCAATAAGTAGTGGAGTTGGCATTGGAGCAGAGAAGGATATGAGCCAGATACTGTACCCTTTGAGAAAGGATAATAACCAGGTTACCAGTAGATAACTTCTGCCAGAATCTGCATATGATGAAACAGTGAGATGGTAAGGAGATATTGCTGAGTGATGGGATCAAGGTGGTGTTTTTGGAAGTGGCAATGAGGAGCAAGGAATATTATGTATATTCTTCCTCCTGGCCCCTAGTGTTCTTTCTGTGGTGTAAATCTTTTCCTCAACCCTTTAAAAAGTCAACCTGTTCCTTTTTGTGTGGTTGTTTAAACAAATTTATAAATGTACATTTTGATTTATGCATTGCAAACTTTCAGATTTGTATTAAAATGTTAAGGAAATAGAAGAAATAAATGACCATTTCTATAGATTTGGCATATGCATCTTCTTAAGAAGATTAATGTGTACATTTTACTCTTCTACTGAAAACTCTGAGAACTCTTGGCCAGAGGGAATAACACATTCAAGGTTTTGTACATCAGTGATTTGTAGCCTCCTTTCCTTCTCACATGCCATCTTACTCTTGCAATCGACATAATGATTCTGTTTTAAATCTATTTATGTCCAAGTTTGACTGCAAATTCAACAAGTGCTTCTAAGAAGGGAGACTAACTATGTCTTCTGGTTCATATAAATTTGTTCTGCTGGATAGAGATGCCATTTTAGGATTTTTTTTCTTTTTTGGTATGTATTGAAGTTCATTTCTGCACATCATTTCTCTGCTAATACATTCTTCATCATTCTTTTCTTATCCTTACTGACATTTCATTTCAATCAGGATTGGGACCTCTCCTTTATTCTTTTTGAATCAACTTTTGATAGATAGGGGTGGTTTGCTAATGGCAGAGTCATCCATTAGAGCAGCAGCATGTGTCAAACATGGCTTTTTCTTTTCTTTCAGGTTATTGTTTTTTTTTAATCACTGTATTTTTAAGAGGATACAATATTTAAAAATCTGCAAATTTAGTTTTTAAAAATGTATTAGATGTTGACTTCCCCTTGTTATCTCCAGATATCTCAAGTTTAATGCATAATATTTTTATTCTACTGTTTGTTGCCTATTGATATTTACCAATAACTTGAGTAATATAATTTGAACAGTCCCAGTCATGATGGCCCTTGTGACACACTCACAGCTATTCTTTATCTCTTGTCCAGACATCCGGGCTCCAGAATTCATGAATAATCTTTTAAAATGGGGGTTGAAGGAGAGAGAGAGAGACAGACAGACAGAGACAGAGACAGAGACAGAGAGAGGGAGAGAGACAGAGACAGAGAGAAAGAGGGAGAGAGAAAGGATGGGGAGAGTGTGTTCTGGGTGTAGCATTATTGTATAACATCTGGGTGGGGACCTTAAGAAATTATGTGACTTTATGGGGTTTTTTAATAAGAATTACCTATTTGGTGAATGATTTCCTTCTTTATATCTTTCTAAAATTATTTTATTGATTATAACTCATTGTTTTGAGCTAGTGAAGTGGAACTGGGCTTAATTATTTGATTTACACCAAATAATGTAGCATAATCTTGTACCTGAGAGAGAACAGAGAGCTAACCTAGAAGGCAGATAGGACACTTGTTTGAATCTAGATTCTAATACATACTGCCTGGCTTTGCGACTGGTGGTAAGTGATTTAACCTCTTAGTGCTCAAGCCTCTATCAATAAATTCCAGAGAAGATATTTTTGTAAAGTGAGTTTCTTCAAATATTCAGTGAACTAAAGAAATCACTGGTCCCAAGTATCACTCCTAATACAGTGCCAAATTATACAAGCTTTTACAATTTATAAAGTGCTTTACTCAGTCTATTAAATAGCTTGGACAAGCATTACCCATTTTGTAGAGGAGTAAATTAAGACATTTAGAGATGAAATGATTTTCTCAGAGCCTGAATGCTAATTAATATCTCCTGAAATGAATATAGGTTCAGGAAGCAAACGATTCCTTCCAAAGTTATATAATTTGTTCTCAGGCAAAGTTTCATACACTACAACAAGCTGACTCAATACACTTCGCTGCTGGTTGGTTGCTGTCCTTCATTCTTGAGGAGCACAAAAGTGACATCACTATGTTGGAGTCAAGGTCCAGTGTGTCTGACTATGATTCTGATCAATATGATCAAATCAGTATGATTTGATCTTTCTGGTCTTTCTCTGAACTTTCTACTACAGGTCAAGCACACATAGTCCATATGAACTTTTGGAGTGGAGATGTCTAAAACTGCACATCTCACATTTCTTTTGAGCTACTGCATTTCTGTTTCAGTCATAGAGCACTGGACCTTCTTTAAAGTGGGCATGCAAGGCTAGGTGGTCCTGTGCCACTGTCTCCTATGTAATGCAATAAATTCCAAAGTTCTTCAGAGAGACCTTGAGATTGTCCTTGTATCACTTCTTCTGACCACCATATAAAAGCTTGTCTTGTGTGAGTTCTCCACAAAATAGTCTTTTAGACTACTTTTGGTATTCAAACAATGTGACCAGCCCATTGGAGTTAGACTCTCTACAGTAGAGTTGGAATGCTTGTAAATTTAGCTTGAGAAAGGACCTCAGTGTCTGGGACCTTATCTTGCCAGGGGATCTTCAGAATCTTTCTAAGACAATTCAAATGGAAGGCATTCAGCTTGCCATTGGCATACAATCCAGGTTTCACAGGCGTACAACAATTAGGTCAGCACAATGACTCTACACAGCTTCAGTTTGATAGTCGGTCTAATACCTCTTCTCTCCCATACTTTTCTTTGGAGCTTCCCAAACAGTGAGATAGCTTTGACAATGCATGTCTCAATATCATTATCACTGGGTATAATCCTGCAAAGTATATGGCCAAGGTAATAATTGAACGTATCCACAGCATTCAAAACTTCCCATTTTGTTGTAACCATTAGTTCCACATATGGATGTTGTGTTGCCATGTTTTCTTGGTGTTAATTGTTAGGCCAAAATTATCATGAGTAGCAGAGAAATAGATCCATACTTTGTTGCATTTCAGTTTCTGAGATTGTATTGAATGCACAAACATCTACAAACAAAAAATCATGCCCTGACATTCACTCCACTTTGGTCTTGACTTGTTACCTTTTCAAGTTGAAGAATTTACCATTAGTGAGGTAGCTGACCTTGATGCCATGTTTGTCCTTTCTGAAGGTGTTTGACAATAGGGCTAAAAACATTATGATAGGGGCGGCCAGGTAGCACAGAGAGTAAGAGCACCGGCTCCAGTGTTGAGATAGACCTGGAGATCGAATCCCGGGCTCAGACACTCAGCACCACACCCAGAAATAACTGGCCATGTAACCTTGAGCAAGTTACTTAACCCTGATTGCTTAAAAAAAAAACATTATGCTAAAAAGCATGGGAGCAAGGACATTGCCTTGTTTTATTCCACTGATGACTGGGAAGGCACAAAAGCATTGTCCATTTTCCAGAACCCATGCAATCATGCTGTCAAGAAATAGAAGTATAATACTGATGAATTTTTCTGGGCAACCAAATTTTGACAGAATTTTTCATAAGCCCTCCCAACTGACAGTATCAAAGTCTCGTTCAGATTGATGAATGTTGTATACAGAATTCTATTCCTCTCCTGGAATTTCTACTGAAGTTATTGGGCAACACATACCATATAGACTGTTCCCAGGCCCTTTCTCAAGTCACACTGGTTCTTGATCTGGGCAAGCAGAAAGACAAGAACAGAGTCATAATAAGGGGTTAAATAAGCTTGCCTTATTCTGATCTAGTCTTCTCACAAGGGCTTGCTGGTAAAGGGAGCACCAACTCCTGTAGCTTTTCTGCAACTCTTTTCACAGGGGTGGGTGAGACTATAGTATGAGCTAGACCATCTACAGGTCCCCTAAGTCTCATTGGGGACTGGTTGAGGCAAGCACACATGAACTTTTCCCTTGTGCATTCCTATTTCCCCTAAGCCTTGATGGGGGCTGATCAAAGCACACACAACATTCTAGCTTGTGAATTCAAATTCCCCACTTACTGAGCAGTGTCTACTTGATTTATAGGGTAACAGACAAAGGAGGCAATTTGCCAACATAGCCTCACAAGTTTACATTAACTCATCATTATATCTCCCTGTGCAGTTCCAGTGGGTATTTACTAGCTGAATTCAAATGTTTATATAACTTAAGATTATAATATGATGTGCAAGTATGGCAGAAATGTTTATAAGTCATGAACCTGGGAACTAGAGATTGTCATTGCTATGGATCCTGGGAACTAATAAGAAAGAATAACAAAAATCCACCTTATACATGCTAAAATCCACCTTACTTACAGACCCCTTCGTTATACTCAATTTGGTTTAACCCATCTGCCAAAATGGTTTGTGGGCCTGTGGCCACTAAGCATGTTACAGCTTCTTGGAACCACAGGTAAGGTTGGTTGAATCAGGTAGACACTAAAGGTGGAAAACAGCTCTTAAAAAGATTTGCAGCCTTTACACCAGAGGTACTAGTCTTCCCTGAAAACACGTACACCCCAAACTTTGATGCTCGTTTCCTCCTAAAGAATAGTATTATGCCACTGAAACAAAACTTCATTTAATGTGAACTCTGCTCACTAGAGCCCCAAACTCCATTTAGATGGAACTCTCTCCTTCTCCCTCTCCCTCTCTGTCTTCTTCTCTCTGGTAACTAACTATGTTTGTCTGTGATGATCAGACAGTCTGTTGGTTTGTTGAATTGTGCTATTTTCTCTGTCTGTAACTTCTGTTTGTATCCTCTGAAGTTCAGGGTGCTGACTTTTTCCCCTTAACTAGGTAAATGATATATGTTTGATTAAAGTAAGATTGTTAACTCTTTTTGAGTTGCTTTCCTTTAAAAAGCAGATCAAAGAACCTGTCCTAGCAGCCATCCTGGGTATGCTAGGGTGCTTGCTGCTATACTATATTCCCAATTTATGTTGATGGTAATATCACTCTTCACCTATATCTCTGTGTCATTGTTTCACTCTCATTCTTTCATTATAAAGCAGCTACGTTGTTTAGTTGATACAATTTTGGATTTGGAATCTGGAAGATCTGAATTGAAATGTAACCTTACCAGATTTAAATCTCTTCCTGCCTCAGTTTCTTCATCTATGATATGGGGATAATAATATCTATCTACCAGAATTGTTGTGAGAATAAAATGAAATAATATTTGTAAAGCACATTTGTTGTTGTTCAGTCATGTTTGAATCTTTGTGACCCCATTTGGGTTTACTACCCCCCATGTTTCCCCGATAATAAGACACTGTCTTATGAAAGTTTTTGGAAAGAAAAACACCAGAGGGCTTATGTTCAGGGGAGGGCTTATGTTGTCCTGCCTCAGCTCTTCTCCTCGGCACTGCTCTCAATGGCGCCAGCAAGCAAATCACTGGGGAAGAACAGGATGACACGCTCACTGCTGCAGCTCTGATTGGATGCAGCTCGGAGCGCAGAGTGCGTTTCACCAAGGGGGGGACGGTGCATACAGAGGGTACCATAATGTAGCGTGTAGCGCAGGGGATCACCTTCACTACAGTAGCAATCTCAATAGGGCTTATTTTCGGGGGAGGGCTTATTTTAGAGGAATCTTACACAGTAAGGGGAGGGCTTATTTTCAGGGTAGGTCTTATTATCGGGAAAACACGGTAGTTCATTTTACAGAAGAGGAAACTGTGGCAAATGGGATTAAGTGACTTGTCCAGGGTCACATAGCTAGTAAGTGTATGAGGCCAGATTTGAACTCTCAAAGATGAATCTTCCTCATTCAAGGCAACTTTGTCCACTGTGGCACCTAGCTATCCCAATAGTATGCTGCAAGCCTTAATTAATGATATAAATGCTGATTATTATTTCACAAACTATTTCACTATCTTATCAGCTGACAAGACTGATATTCACACTACAACCTTTTTTTAGTTTAGGAACTGAACACCTCTCAAAGGAATAATGGACTTATATTTGGTACACACTCTCCTTTGCCCTATCCATTCTTTACTTGTAGATATTCAGTCATTTCACTTGTGTCTGAGTTTCCTTGGCATATTTTGGGATTTTTTGGGCAAAGATACTGGAGTAGTTTGTTATTTCCTTTTTCCAGCACATTTTATAGATGAAGAACTGAGCCAAATAGGGTTAAGTGACTTGTCCAGGGTCACAAACTATTCAGGCCAGATTGGAACTCAAGGTGATGAGTATTCCTGGCTTCAGGTCTAGTGCTCTAGGCACTGTGACACCTAGCTGCCTTGCCCATCCTTCACATACCTCCTGAATTGTTATTGTTTAAGCTCAGCTCTGAATGGCTCACCTTTCTGCTTAAAGATTTTCGGTGGCTCAGTATTGCCTTTAGGTTAAAATATACACTACTCTGCTTGGCATTTAAATCCTTTCACAATATGGATACAGTCTATCTTTCTATTATAATTATATATTTCTCCCCATTATGCAATCTTTGCTTTAGCAAAATTGGGCTGCTTGGTGTTCAGAGTCTTCCACATTTCATCTACTTCAAAGTGATTTCACTTAGAATCTCCTTTCTCCTGACCTCAACTCCTTGCAATGACTTAGCTCCCTTCAAAGCTGAGCTCAAATGCTACCTCCTTTAAGAAGCCTTTCCCAATTCATTAGAGGGGCACAAACATAGTATGCCTATCTTGCTATATGTTATTGAGGATAATTAATATTGTGCTGTATTATTTAATAACCAATATTTCTCTGTGATTCATCTTTTTCCTCATTTTGACAGACCCCACTTCTGAAAGGCAGGTAGTTTCTGAAGGTCATGATAGAGGAAAATGTTCACTCTCAATCCCCAAGTCATCTGATCTTTAACCAACTTGGGCTGCACCCTTTTCCCTTTCCTTCTACTTATTCCATAAGCACAGAAGCCCGACTGAGTTGGGCTCTCCCGAGGGGATTATTCTTGTGTCCTTGCTTTTCCTAATCAAAGTTAAAGGTGACCTGAACTACATGGGGGAGACCAAACCAGAAGGAAATTGATTGAGATGGCTTATGTTTTTCTAGCCAAGATTTCGAGAAGCAGCTGGGTCTCATAAAACAACAAACATTCTTTGTGTCAGAGCAGGAAAAATTAGCTACATCTGAAGACCAGTGGGCTTTCCCTAGCTTCACATTAATCCTTTCACCTAAGGATTAGTGCCCCCTCTTCCAATAATGAAGGAATAGGGAGAAGCTGAGAACTATTAACCCACCTCTTCATTAAAATGTCTACCAATCAGGCTTGGTTTGCCTTTGCCAGGGGAAGTCAAGATGATGTAGTCAGGTCAATCAGAAGGAAGACAGCCATAGGTTTAAAAACTCCCCATTAGCCCTCACTCCAGGTATTTTAGCACAAACTGAAGAAGAGCAGAGACCCTGCTATTAATAGATTTGTGCCCTATTAATTAATGATATCTTGTATGGAGAATTACCTCAGTTTACCTATTTGTTGGGGGGCAGCTAGGTGATGCAGTGGATAGAGTACTGGGCTTCAAAACAGAAAGACATGTTTTGATGAGTTCAAATCTGACCTCAAACACTTATTAGCTGTGTGACCCTTGGCAAGTCATATAATCCTGTTTGCTTCAGTTTTTTATCTATAAAATGAGAAGGAAATGGCAAACTACTCCAGTATCTTTGCCAAGACAACCCCAAAATGGAGTCACGAAGGCTGGGACAAAATTGAATAGCAACAACAGAACATAACCTATTTGTCAAATTTCACTTGCAACAGCACAAAGTTCTCTAAAACTAAAAGCTATCATTATTTGCAATGGAAGAACACTAGAGAATTTCCCAGTGCATAGATGGGTGAAACTAAGGATGTCCCTCACCTAAATATTATGTGACATAGTTCTACAAATGGTAGCAATAACAATATAAGAAAACAAATCAGTCAATCGTTATTTTTTTTTGTTTTTGTCTTGTCTGATAGCATTATTGCAACTCTTGCTTTCTTGGTAAATACCGAGGCATAATAAATATATTTTTTAAAGCAATTGGGGTTAAGTAACTTTCTCAAGGTTACATGACCAGGTGTTTCTGGGTGGGTGCTAAGTGTCTGATCCCAGAATTTGATATCCAGGTCATCCTGACACTGGAGCTGGTGCTCTTACTGGCTGTGCTACCTGGCCGACCCTGGGGGGGGGGGCATAATAAATTTTACTTAAGCCTTTCCTTTTCTTCCAATCTCATTTATCCTCAGTATCTTAAATTTGCATTAACTATTAATTTCTCATTTGTTTGTATTCCTCCCCTAAATTTTGGAACCCTCCATTTACCTGCCCAGATACGCATGTGCTTTGAAATGACTAGATCTCCATCCTCTTAGCTAAATTACAAGTATTTTATGACATACCTTTATAATAAGTTTTCATTTATCTTCTTTCCCTTATTTCTGTCACATTCAAATGTATTCTGAATTATATTTTCACTCATTTGTTCCTTATTCTCTTTATATCCCTGGGGAGAAATCGAGCATATACATTTCCATATTTGTGCATTTTTTCTCCTATTTCTGCTTGTAGATCCTACTCCTTCTCATCCCCTTGTATTCATGTCTTCGTGTGCATGCATGTATATAAATTTTTGTTTTTATTGAGGCTACATTTTTGTTCTGTTTCCCTCTTAGAAACATTATTTTAGGAAGGAAGTAGTATGTGTAGTGGAAATATCTCTGTATTCCAAGACATGAAGTTTGATATCTCCCCCCACTCCCCACCTCCTTCCCTGCCTTTATGATGACCATTCCCTGTTTCTAAGGCCAGTATAAATATCTGCTACGGGGGACTCGTACATTCTTTCTTTTAGAATGGATTATGGTCCTAAGAAGCATACTTATTACTGAGAGGAAGTATTGTCTCATTGTACCGACTTTTTTACCTCCTTTTCTTCCCTAGCATATTCCTTTTTAATAACTACTAAACAAAATGAATCTATCCCTTTGTCTTCTGTTCTATTTAATTCTCACTATAACTGCTGATGGCAGGGGTACCATTTGTATTTCGTCTTTTCCCCCTCCCCTTTTGAAAGAATGTTATATCTTAATATACATTCCTATATCCCTTCACATTGCTCACATTTATTTACCTTTTTATGTTTTTTAAGTCCTAAATTGGTATTTAGTGATTTCTACTTGGCTCTATTCTTTTTATCAAGAATGCTTGGAAAGTCTACATTAAAGGTATAGCCTCTCCACTTCTACCCAGCAGTACTCAGTTTTCTAAGTCAGACATTCTTGGTTGAAAGTCTATCGTGTTTGTTTTTTGAAATAACTTATTCCATACTGTCTGTTTCTTTATCATGTTAGCTGCTAAATCTTAGCTTATACTAATGCTAATTTCTCTAGTTCACATTCTTTCTGTCTGCTTGAAATATTTTTATTTGCAGAATCTATAGTTTGGCTTAACAAGTCAAGTATTTTCCTTGCATTACTTTTAGAAACTCTGAATTTTGATTATGAGGCTACTAGGAGTTTTCATTTTGAGATTTCATTTGGGAGTTAATCAGTGGATTCTTTCTATTTTTACTTTGCTCCTTTTTTCTTGTATGTCTGGACAGTTTTCTTTCATAATCACTTGAAATATAATATCTAGACAATAGTTTGGGTAGGGGTTAGACTTGGGGTAGTCCATTGATTCTTAAAAGTATCTTTCATTGATCAGCTTTCCCAGTCAGTTTTTTTTAAACAATCATTTTCCCCTACTTTTTCCTCAACATTTTAACTTTGTGTTAATTATTGTCTCATGGAATCATTAACTTCTATTTGGTCCATTTTAGTTTTCAAGAAGCCTGCAAAAGTGATAAGGTTCTATGTCATTTGTTCTAATCTGGTAATTCTTCTTGCACACCTCTCATTTCTTTTCCAGTTCTTTACTCTGGTGTGCTGATTTCACTTACAATATTTAAAAAGATTTAAAAACACCTTACTTTATTTCCTCTGTTAATTCTTTTTTTGTAGTTTATTTTTTATTTTATATCATTCATTTCCACAAGATTTTAAGTTATAAATTTTCTCCCCATTTTCCCCCTACCCACTACCCCAAAACAGTGATCCCACTAAATATCCCCTTCCCCAGTCTTCTCTCTCTTATATCTTCCCCTATCATCGTTTAGACTTAAAAGGATGATGGAGAAAATGTCATTAATACAAATCAAACTTAAAAGTATGTTGTGTGCACTTTTTTTAAAAAGAGTTGGCTGTTAAACATTTACCAACACATTGCAGGATAGGAATAACAGCCAGTTTCCTCCCAAAAAGACCTGAGGGAATGTAAATATCCAATCCTACTTAGTGAAAACAATGTAATTTTAATTACCAGCTGAGCCTAGGTGATGTTACTGTAGAATCAGAGACCACTCCAAGTGCACCCCTATTCCACAGTACCTGCCCTGATCACTTCTATGTGAATCAAATTTGTGTTCTTTCACTGTAAAAATGACCATTTTTCTCCTTTCATTTCCCCTATTTCTACTCCATCTGGCATTCTTTTTTAGATCTTGGAGTCATTATGGGGAAAGTTAAGCTTACCTGCTTCTCCTTACTCTTCCATCTTTGCTTGTCTCCATTCTATTTCCTTCCAATTAGAGGGTAAAATTAATGTTTTATGCCTCATGTGTGGTATGTAGGGGTCAGATTGAATCCCTGCCATGGAGGAACCAGACAGTATTTCTTTAGTCAGAAACACAAACCTGTAAGGAGAAATGAGAGTAATTAAGTTCTCTGCTCTTATTTCTTTAAATATTTTTAGTTCTGTTTTCTTATCATCATTATTAAGCTTTAATTCTTCTAGATTTATGACATTTCCATCTTTTTGAGGTTTTATGTTGGATACTGATGTGGAAACAATTACTAGGTCATCTTTATGTACAATTTATTATTTTTAATCTGGTGGATGAAGGAATTAAAAAGGTTGTTGTTTTATATTTGTAGTAGGGAGAAGATGATTGGTAACAATTTTGTATCAATAAGGTTAGCTGTTCAGAATTCTTAAACTCTTTGTAACAGTCTTGGGTTTTAACTTAATTTTCTCATCTTTCCTGAGCAGTATGATCCATCCAAAATGGCATTTTCTCTATTACTAATGTATTGCACTCCCTCTCCACTATTGTTGCCTTCATAATATTTCCCTTATCTAGAATGTATTTCTTCTTCTCTTCTACCTTATGGAGTCATTCTCTTCTTTGAAGATCAAGCTCAAGTACTACCTTCTGCATGAAATTTTTCTGGATTTTTCTCCCCTTTTCTGGTAGTTCATGGAAACACAACTACTTTACTTAATTGTATTTATCAACTTTAAAGTTATTTGTATTTATATTCTGTATCTATTTATATTTATACTTAGATAGAGTGGATTTTCATGCTTTGGTTTTATATCCCAGATGCCTAGCCCAGAGCAGATGCTTAATAAATGCTTGTTTGTTTATTTTTCATGGATTTTGTCAGAAGTGTAGTCGCCTGACTTTACCAAAGAGCTTGTCAAATGCAGTCAGGAGGTACCAAAGAAATAAGAAAGAGTGAGAAAATGTCTTTATTATATAGAAAGGTATTCAGAGGAATCTGACTACCTTCCATACACTATAAAGTCCAGAGGTATATAGGTGGGAGTAGAAGAATTTAGAGACTATGCTATGCCATATTATCAGATATTATAATAAAGGCTTACAACCTATAGATGATTAATTTAAACCCCTTATGGAACACCTTGCTTTTCTGTTGTAACAAGGTTCATCCATGAATTTATTGAGATGAGACCTTTAGATCTGTTGTACAAGCTTGGGGCAACCATATTTTGTACATTTTAGGATTAGATTAGTAGATTATTTGCCAGTCTGGAAGCAACAGATAACCTCTGAGAATTTTTTATTCAATATATAATTATATATATATATATATATATATAATCTTATATATGCAATATATAAGATTATATATAAGTATATAATAGAATTAGATAATTATATTAGATAATACAATTAAAAGAGGTTCTGGCTAAATAATGGGCTAAAACTTTTAACAAAACAAGGTTATTAAAAGATGCTGAACCATTTGTTATATAATACCAAGAGAATAAGACATGGCCAAATGTTATGCAATGTCCTCTCTCAAAAGACCAAATTCGAAGAATAAAACCTATTATAGAAGAATTAGAAGCACAGGGAATAATAGTCAAGTGGTCTTCTCCCTGCAACATGCCAATATTTCCAGTTTATAAAGAGAAAAATTGGGCAGCTAGGTGGCACAGTGAATAGAGCAGCAGCCCTGGAGTCAGGAGGACCTGAGTTCAAATCCAGCTTCAGATACTTAACAATTACTAACTGTGTGACCTTGATAAAGTCAACCCCATTTGCCCTGCCTTCCCCCATCCAAAAAGACAAAAAGAATAAAGAGAGAAAATTTGATTCTCAAAGTCAATCTGTCTTCCAATTTGGACAATGTTTGAATGTGATTTATGAATATGCTGTTCTTTGAACTGCAGTGGTACTTAAACCTGCTACAGTAGCTACTTCTATCCCCAGCTCTACTCCTTGGTTTTCTGTGATTGACTGGTACTCAGCTTTAATTTTTCTGTCTCTCTGGATGAGGATTCCAGATTTTTGTTTGTATTTACTCACGGTCAAGAGCATTATTTGTGGCAAAGGATTCCTTAGGGGTTTCAAGACTCTCTCAAGATCTTTACATGACTTTTAAAGGGTAACTTATTTTAATTCAAATTACCAGGTGGGTCAACTATTGTATAATGTGTAAGTTTCACACTGATTGGGTCAGAGACTCAAGAAATTAATAAGGAAGGCATTTTAGCCTTTTAAATCTCTTCTTCCTTCTTATCTTCTTTTTTTTCTTTCTTCTACTTTTTTAGCAAATAATAGACATAAGGCATCTCTAGGAACTTTGCAGTTTTGCCAGTAAGAAGGCTGCTATGTAGGAATCTAGTATCCCATAAGGGCTGACAAATCTAACATGTCCCAATGCAGTTGATAGGGACTATTAAGCAACCTGCCACAAAGCAGGGGCTAAAAAGAGGTATAGAAATTATTTAGAAATCCTAAGCAATGGCTAGCCTCCTTTGCAGAATGACCCTCAGTATAATGCTCCATAATAATCAACCAGGGACACTCCAATGGATTGAGGAGGCAACAGATAGTTATATACAATTAAAGGAAGCTATGATTACTCCTTCTGTCCTGAGAAGACCAAATCATGAGAAGCCTTTTTATTTGTTTTTTCATGATTCAAAAAGGGCAGTTAGTTGAGTGCTAACTCAGAAACTTGGAGATTACCAATCTCTACCTTTTTATTCATTATTTTTATATTCCGTTGCTGCTGGGATGCCTGGTTATCTGCACAGTTGAGACTGCTACTCTCTTAGAAAGTGCAACACTTAACCTTGAGACATTTAACTTATTTGAGAGTCTCTTTCCCACCCCCACCATAGTTGAAACAATTTTTTAATTACATAAAACTCAGCATTTATTCATAAGACACAAACTACTTATGATCACAATTTGCCCTCTAATCCATAATTAATAAATGAAAGATGCAAGCCAAGAAATATTTGTGTGATGATTGGATGCCAGAAATATCTGTCACTGGAAGGGTTGATGACGCCTCAGCTTTGCTAAGTATGATAATTCCTACCTATGGGATCTTAGAACAATTAGAGTTAGATAATAGGATTCATTTTATTGCTGAAATCTCCCAAGAAATCTTTTAGAATTTGGGAATTCTTATTCATTGTCATACCCCTTATCACATACAATCTTCAGAAAAGGTAGAAAAGATGAATAAAACTCTGAAGATTAATATTAGGGAGACCTATTCATATGGGTCTACCCTCCTTGTAAATTCCTGATATCCTTGAAACAAGTTCAACTCAGGAAAGTTATTTAAAGGGCTTAATGAAGACACTATAATAGCAGAACCAAACTCTTGATAAATTTTATAAGAATGCCCCTGAAGGTGTATTTTTTTTCTAATCCATATAGGCTAAGTAACTGTGTTTACATAAAAGTATACAGACATAAGGACAGGTTGTCTCCTTGGCGAGAAGGTCTCTGTCAGGTGCTGTTTGTCACTCACACCACCATCCAGGTTGGAGAGAAATCACCCTGGATTAATGCAGCTCACGTGAAGAAAAGAGCAGAATCAGAATGGAAATGTAAAGAGACAGCTTCCTCAAAGCTAAGATTACATAAGATAATGGCATAATGGATGCAAGTGCAATATTGATCGTGTGTATTCTCATATTTTATCAAAGGAATGGATTGGAATTTCCATTCTACTACCAAATGCTTGGCATATAATGTGACTATTTCCTGTCCTTCCAATTGAGGCCCATATCCATCAACTGATGATAGAGTGCTCCAATTCAAGGAACAAAAGACATTTTAGGTTTTTCCTAAGGTTAACCCCATGTTACCAAATGTCTTTAGGGATCTAGCCTGAATATTGTCACTTATGCTTTTATTTTTTATGGAAAGAAATAATAACTGCTAGAAGAACACAATCACATTACTTTTAATGATTTTTCAATCTATTCCCTCTTGACAACTGTCATTTGAGTTTTATAGATGTTGGTATATGGTTTAATAATTCAGTTGATAGATGTTGGTACTCAATGAATATAATAAGGTACAAATGGTGGGGGTGGTTTTTTTTCCAAGTACCTAATCAAATGAATAATGTGTCTGCACCAACCATTTTTAGATCACAACAGACTTCCAATACCAATTCTCCACATTCCCATCCTTGTCTCCCTCTCCATTCTCATCCTCATCTTTCTATCAATCCCCACCCTCATTTTAACCATCAATCTTAATTCTTATCCTAATCATCTCATCTAGTCTCATCCTCATTATCCCATCTATCCCTCCTAATCTCCATCCTCCCATCTATACATTATATTAATTCCCATTCTTACCCTCTTTATCCCATGTGTTCATTCTATCTATCCCACATCTATACCATTTATTTCATTATTTCCATTCATCCCCTTCCTAATCATTCCTAATCATCTCATCCATGCCCATCCCCATCTTAGTCAACCCATACATACATTATTAAATATTCCCAATCACTCTTTTCATTCCCCTTTCCCACACTTCATTCCCATCTACATAATTTCATCCATTTTTTCTATTCATTCTCTTCCTCATCATTCCATCCCTGATTTCTATTTTGATGTCATTTCATCAACCCATCTATTCATTCACATTCCCATGCTTATCCTCATCATTCCACATATCCATGCTAACCCTCTTCATCCCTCCTATCTGATCCTCAGCTTCTTCACTTCTATTTATCTTACCCCCATTTTCCACATCCCTTTCATCCATCCTACCTTCATCATCCCATTCATGCATTCCATCATTCCCATTTCATCCTCATGTCCATCCTTTTGCTCATATTTATCTATTTATCCATCCTTATCCCCATCTTCATCATCCCATCCATACTTACATCCATCCACATCCTCATCCCCATCCTTACCTTCTTCATCCCATTTATCCATCCCCATCTCTATACTTATCCAATGCTTTCCATTCATCCCTATTTTCATTCCCATCTATTCATTCTCATAATTCCACCCATGCTTTCCATCTATAGGTATTATCATGCCCATTCTCATTCACTTTCTTATCTCCATCCAATTTTTTCATTCATCTCCCTCTTCATTATCCTACCCTTATCTTCATCCTCATTCCATCCTTGATTGCCATGTAGCCATTCCCATCCTCATTATTAGCTCCCCCATTTTCTTCCTTATCCTATCAATTCATCCATCCTTAACCTCATCAACATTATATCATATCTACCCAACCATCTATCAATCTATCCATCATCCATCCTTATCCTCTTTTTCCTCCACCTCAACCTATCTATTCATTCTCATTATTATATACCCCCTCCCTCCCCTTCCTCATCAATATCCAATTATCCACTGATCTTTGTCTTATCTCATCCTGTATATCCATTCTTATTCTAATTCCCATAATGCCATCCACCCATTAATATCCACATTGAAGTTTTGAGCTGATGGCATTAGAGAAAACCCTATTGCCCCTTAGGAGTATCCCTAAATCCTAAAGCTGATAGGTGCCTTTGATTGTGGATCTAACTCAGTATGATTTGGGATCTAGAACTTCAAAGTTATGGGATAGAGAAGCATGCACCACCAAGACATATATCATTCTGATCAGAATATATTTCCTATTCATTTCTCAAGAAAACTATTTTGCACTGTATTGTTTCCAAAGATACTGAGGATAGATTTCCCCCATCCCAACCCCCTCACAAACGCTCCCTTGAACCAAGAAAAATTATTTTGAAGACTCTACTGATATTATGAATGTATTCAAAGGTATTTTTGAAGAAACTGGAATGAACCAGAATGAAGTTTTCAAGATCGTCCACAAAATTGTCCACTTTTTTCCCTTTGACTACAAGCCTCAAAACTTTGCTTGGTGATTTCAAGGATCACTTGTGTTTTTTACTGTGATGATAGTCTCTTTGAATAGAACAAGTAAGATTTTTTAATACAAGAAATCAATCTATTTGTCTACATGTTTTCCAGAAAAGGACTTGTTCTAGCCTCAGTAGACTCTAGATGGCTGCTGTCTTACTGTTCTCTTCTATAGTATTAGAAACTATTCATTCATACCAGGCTTCAGAGCTATTTGCATGTAGGGTGGGTAGGAGAAACAGAAGTCTTCTGCTTTCTTTCAGGGATGCCCTTTATGATAAAGAAAATCCAGTTGTCAGATTTTTTTTTCAATTATAGCAAAAGAAAAATGAACACAAATAACTAAAGTGATAGTAGCTAAGAATAAGCCAAAACGTTTATATTTCTAGATATTTTTCAGTCCTTTTAAAAATTTATTGGTCATACAAACTCTCCTTTTACTGAGAATTAAGGGATGCTGTGTACCCTCAAATAACAACCAAATTGTACTCTTTTACCAGTCACAGGTATGAGTAAATACCCTCTACAATCAATTATTTAGCTTTCTTTTTGGAAGTTATCCCCTCTGCATCTTGTTTCTCCCTCAGCAACAGCATTAACACTAAGCTCACCACTGATTTCTAAAATGTTAGCCATAGTTTAGGGGATATTTGTTTGATTTTGAAGCATGCTATTTAATATCACAGAGTGTTGTGGTCTGCCCTTAAATACATGAGAACTATTCAAAAAGACTTATTAATTCTCTTGTCCTTTGGAAATGCTGTTTTGGGAATACCAGTAACAGCTCTGTAGGGAGAAATGGGAGAAAAGATGACATTTCTATTCTTTTGATCAAATATTTAATCTTATTGAAGCAATAGTAATAGGTTATAAGGAACTCAAAGGACAAAGTGGAAGTAAAATATGAAAACCTTGCTAAAAGGGCCTGAACTGCTGATTCTAGAGCGCTGATCTGTCCTCTGGTAAAGAAGATTACAAATTTCTGGCTTTTTCTCCAGTTTGTTCATACATAACAAGTAGGACTTTTGTTCTTAACCTATGAGTTCTAGTTTTCTTTTTTTATGTAAAACGCTCTTTATTTTTTTTTTTCTAGTGAATAATGTTATAGGGAAAGATATTTTGAAAGGGAAAAAAATCCTTCTGTCATATCCTTCAGGTTGTGGAGTTTCATACAGGGTTGTATGCATATTTCTGCCTCTTTGAATTCAAACTCCTTAAGGTTAAGATCTCGTTATTTTTTAAATAAGCATGAAGTAAATGCCTATTAGGTGTCAAGCATTGTGCTAAGCACTTTACAAACATCATCTCATTGGAGCCTCCCAATCTGGAGAGGTAGGTGCTAAGATTATACCCATTTTATAGCTGAGAAAATTGAGGTAGACAAAGATTGAGTGACATACCCACCACCATCATATAGCCATACAGGTAGGAAGTTTCTGAGGCCAAACTTGAACTCCCGGTCCATCATTCTATCCACTTCATGTCCTAGCCACCAAGGTCTGGTGTGTGTGTGTGTGTGTGTGTGTGTGTGTGTGTGTGTGTGTGAGTGTGCTTGGTACATAGAAAGTATCAGATAAATGAATGCTGACTTTAATTCCAATTAACCTCTTATCCTCCTCCTCTCCTATGTCGATTTAGGGAAAGATATATTTCTATAATCAGCTGAGTGTGTATGTTATTCCTTCTCTGAGCCCATTCCAATGAAAGGTTCTAACATTGTCTGTCCTTTACCCTCACCCCATTTTCACTTCCACTATTAAAGCTTTATCATGCCTCTTTTGTTTTAGATAATTTGTCCCATTCTACACCCCTCTTCCCTTTTCTCTGATGGCATTCCTTTTTTTACCCCTTAAATTTTTGGGGGCAGATATAATTTCATCATAGTCAACTCACACCCATGTCCACTGTCTATATACATTCCTTCTAACTACCCTAATAATGATAAAGTTCTTAGGAGTTACAAGGTTCATCTTTTCATATAGGAATGCAAACAGTTTAACCTTATTGAATCCCTTATGCTTTATCTTTCCTGTTTGTCCTTTCAGGCCTTTCTTGAGTCTTTTATCTGAAAGTCAGATTTTCTTTTCAGGTCTGGTCTTTTCATCAGGATTTCTTGAAAGTCTTCTATTTCATTAAATATATATTTTGTTCCCAAAAAGGGTATACTCAGTTTTGCTTGGTAGTATATTCTTGTTTGTAATCCTAGTTCCTCCAGAATTTCATATTCCAAACCCTCCAATTCTCTTTAATGGGGAAGCAAAATCTTTTGTTATCATGACTATGGTTCTATGGTATTTGAATTATTGCTTTCTTATTGTTTGCAATATTTTCTCTTTGATCTAGGAGTTCTAGAATTTGGTTATAATAGTCTTGAGAGTTTTCATTCTTAGGTCTCTTTCAGGAGATGATTAGGGATTCTTTCAGTTTCTATTTTGCACTCTGTTTCTAGAATATCAGGGCAGGTTGTTTTATATAATTTCTTGAAAGATGATGACTAGGATAATTTTATTTTATCATGCATTCACGTATTCAAAATATCTTCAATTGTCTCTCTTCAATCTGTTTTCCAGATCAGTTGTTTCTTGAGATACTTCACATTTTCTTCCATTTTTAAAATTCTTTTTAATCTCGTTTTATTGTTTCTTGATGTCTCATGGAGTCATTAGCTTCCATGTGTCCAATTCTAATTTTTATGTAATTATTTTCTTCAGTGATCTTTTGTACCTTTTTCCCATTTAGCCAATTCCATGTTTTCCTTTTTTATTTTTTGCTTTTTGGAGGGGGGAGGCAGGGCAATTGGGGTTAAGTGACTTGCCCAAGTCATACAGCTACTAAGTGTTAAGTGTCTGAGGCCAAAGTTGAATTCAGGTCCTCTTGATTCAAGGGCTGGTACTCTATTCACTGTGCCACCTAGTCACCTCATCCAATTCTTCTTTTAAAAGGAGTTCTTTTATTCAGTGGATTTTTGTGCATCCTTTTCCATTTGACCAATTCTGCTTTTTAGTGATCTATTTTTTGTGCCTTTTTCACCTTTTGGCCTATTCAGTTTTTAAAAATTAATATTAATTCATTTTAGTTTTCACAATTCACTTCCACAAGATTTTGACTCCTAATTTTATCCCCTTCCCTTCTATTTTTCTGTAGGGCAATATGGATTTCTACATCCCATTGCCTGAATATCTTATTTCCCAGTTGCATGTAAAAACAATTTTTAACATTCATTTTTAAAACTTCGATTCCACATTCTCTCCCTTCCTCCCTCCCCATCCACCCTCATTGAGAAGGCAAGCAATTTGATATGTTACACATGTGTAGTCCTGCAAGACACTTCTATAAGTCATGTTGTAAAAGACTAGCTATACTTACCTCTATCCTGTCCCACTCTCTGTTTATTCTGTTCTCTCCTTTTATCTGTCCCTCCTTAAGTGTTTGCTTCTGATTGTCCCTTCCCCCAGTATGCCATTCCTTCTGTTATCCCCCTCTCTTCTCCCCTTCCCCCTGCTTTCCTGTAGGGTAAGATAGATTTCCATACCCAATTGAGTGTATATGTTAATGTTATTCCCTCTTTAAGTCAAATCTAATGAAAGTAAAGTTCATTTAGTCCCTCTTACCTCTCCCCTCTTATCTATTGTAAAAACTCTTTCTTGCCTCTTTTATGTGAGATGATTTACCACATTCTACCTCTCCCTTTCTTTCTCCCAGTACTTTCCTCTCAACACTTAATTTTATTTTTCAGTTATCATCCCTTCATATTCAGCTCACCCTGTGCCTTCTGTGTGTGTGTGTATCTATCTTTCTGTCTATTCCCTCCAACCCCCTAATACTGAGAAAGGTCTCATGAGTTACAAATATCATCTTTCTATGTAGGAATGTAAACAGTTCAACTTTGATAAGTCCCTTATGATTTCTCTTTCCTGTTTACCTTTTCATGCTTCCCTTGATTCTTGTATTTAAAAGTTGATTTTTCTATTCAGCTCTGGTCTTTTCATCAAGAATGTTTAAAAGTCTTCTATTTCATTGAAATTCCATTTTTTCTCTGAATTAGTATAATCAGTTTTTCTGGGTAGGTGATTCTTGGTTTTAGTCCTAGCTCCTTTGACCTCTGGAATATCATTTTCCAAGCCCTCCAATCTCTTAGTATAGAAACTGCTAAATCTTGTGTTATCCTGATTATTTCCACAATACTTGAATTATTTCTTTCTGGCTACTTGCAATATTTCCTCCTTGACCTGGGAACTCTGGAATTTGCTTATAATATTCCTAGAAGTTTTCCTTTTGGGATCTCTTTCACTAGCTGATTGGTGGATTCTTTCCATTTCTATTTTACCCTCAGGTTTTAGAATATCTGGGCAGTTGTCCTTGCTAATTTCTTGAAAGATGATGTCTAGGTCCTTTTTTTGATTATGGCTTTCAGGTAGTCTGATAATTTTTAAATGATCAGTCCTGTATCTATTTTCCAGATCTGTTATTGTTATTTTCTTCCATATTTTTTATGCCTCCCTTACCAAGCTCTTGACTTTTTTCCCCATGATTTTCTTTCATCACTCTCATTTATTCTCCCCCCCCCCCCGCAACAATTTTCCCTCTACATCTTTTTTTGATTTTTAAAATTCTTTATGAGCTCTTCCTGGGCATGAAACCACTTCACATTTTTTCTTTGAAGCTTTGCATGTAGCTTCTCTAATTTCATTGTCTTCTTCTGCATTTGTGTTTTGCTCTTCCCTGTCACCTGTCAGAGTCTTTTAAGTTTTTATGGTCAGGATCATTTTGTTGTTGTTCTTTGCTCATTTTAAAGTCTATTTCTTGGTTTTTAACTTTATGTTAAAATTGGACTCTGCTCCTGGAGTGAACGGGGCACTAACCCAAACTTCAGGTTTTTGTGCTGCTGTTTTCAGAGCTAGCTTTGGGGGTAGGTAAGTTTTTAGTTGTTTCAAGGTAGTATGATCAGGGAGGTGAGGTCACTGTTCTCCTAGTCTGGTCTTTGTTCTTTGAGTAACCACAAGCATTTTTTTCTGCCCTGGAACTGTGACCAGGATCCCCAATCCTACTAGTGCTCTTCCTTAGCCTGGAACTGTGACCTGGAAATTTGAAAATTGATTTTTCTATTCAGAGGCTTCAGAGGCTTCCTTCCAGTGCCAGCAAAGAGTCCCCTTAATATCATTCTCACCAGGTTTCTGATCCCCATCCAGTGTGTGGGCTAAGCTCCAAAAGTTGCCACCTCAGTCAATTGAGTAGTCTTTAAGGCTTCATGCTGACTTACTGAGTGTGGTCTGCACTTGTGCTATACTGTGTTCCACTCTCACCTTAGTGAGATAGACTTTTTCTCCTGATGACCTTCTAAATTGTTTTCTAATGGGATTTTTTTTCACTCTTTCCTTGTATTGGTTCTGCCATTCCAGAATTCATTTTGAGGTGTTATTTTACGCATGTTTGGAGGGTAATTTGGGAGAGCTCAGGTGAGTTCCTGCCTTTATTACACCATCTGGGTTCCTTTTCAAAGCCTGTTTGATAGATGATTTTGAAAAAGATATATTAATTAATATATAATGTATTAGGTTCATAATTATATATTATATAACACATGATTAAAATATATTATATATCACATAAATACAGTTTTTCAGTGACTTACTAAGGACTTTACATGCATAAACTAATTTGAATCTCACAATAACCTTAGAGGTAGGTTCTTTTATTATCCACATTTTATAGAATTATAGGTAATTAACTGGGTGGCACAGAAGATGATGTTTTAGGCTTGGAATCAGGAAAACCCTACTTCTAATCCTGATTTGGATACTTAGCAGCTATGGCACTCTAGGCAAATCACTTAACAGCTGCCTCAGTTTCCTTATCTGAAAATATAGGCACAATAATATTACCTCCCTCACAGCTTTGTCTTGGAGACAAAATGAGATATTTTAAAGTACTGTGAAATAAAAAAAATGCTATAGAAATGCTAGTAGTTATTGTTGCTTTTGTTGTTATATTCAGAAAAATTAAAACAAAATTAAGTTCCTAATATCACATGGTGATATGTGGCTGAGGCAGAATTCAAATGCTCGTCTCCCTCATTCCACATTGTAAGATCAACTACTCCACTGCCTTCTTCTACCAATTACCCTCTTACTTGTTTGACCTGTTTTCCTCTCTCTTTGCTGGCTTATCATTCATAGTCTTCCTAACTTTTAGTGTTCTCTTATGTTGTCTTGGACCCTCTTGTTTTCCCTCTCTACTCTCTCTCAGTAACCTCATCAAGTCATGCGCACGTGCACACACTCACACAAGCACACATCTATCTTTGGTTGCTCCCCTGATCTTCAGTCTCATGTTGGGATTGATTATTGGGCATTTTAAAATGGATATTTCAGAGAGAACTCAAATATAACGTACCATTAATAGAATTAATTACCTTCCACCCTGCCCACACCCCCATAAAACCTTTCCCTCTTCTAAACTTCACTGTTTTTGTTGAAGTGTCACCATGCTTGCAGTTTATAATTTTATAACATTTGCATTATCTTCAATTTCTCATTCACCTTTACCCCACATATCCAATCAGTTGCCAACCCTTACTGTTTCTCATTGAACAGCATCTCTCACATCTGGCTTATTCTCTTTACTTGCACAGGCATTAACTCAGATCCTCATTACTTCTTGCCTAAATTATTGTAATGACCTCCCAAAAGGTCTCTCTGCCTTCAATCTTTTCCCATTGCCTTACTTCTAGCCCCCTGATATCAATGCAATTTTCTTTAAATGCAGATTTGAAAATGTGACTTGACCATTCAATTATTTCCAGTGATTTCCTATTGCTTCTAGAATAAAATATAAACATTGTGTAACTTTTAAAGCCCTTCATGACCTGACTCTAAAGTATCTTTCCTGCATTACTGATCATTATCCTCCCTTCTGTACTCCATGATGCAGCCAAACTGGCTACATCTTTATTTCTCACACACTGCATTGCCTCTCCCCTCAGTATTCCTTTTCACTGGCCTGAAAATGTACTTCCTCTTCACCTTTGCTATTCATGGTTCCACATGTCTTTGAATATGTAAAAAAAATATATCTCCTTCTTGAAGCCATTCATGACCCCTTTCCCTCCAACTCTTCTCTCTCAAACAACTTCATATTTCCCTATTCTTGCAATTATTATATTTATGTTTAGGCAGCATGTATTTACATTAGTACTTGTTATCTACTCTGTTGAAATCCATTTTCCTTGTGAGTAGAGATTGCCTCAGTCTTTGTATTTGTATCTCTAATACCTAGCATTATGACTGCCAAATTGTGGGCAATTAATAAATGCTTCTTGAATGATTGTAAGAATACTAACTTGAAACAATATGAAGACATATGGCAGGCC
This sequence comes from Petaurus breviceps papuanus, assembly GCF_028583685.1. Taxonomy (NCBI): domain Eukaryota; kingdom Metazoa; phylum Chordata; class Mammalia; order Diprotodontia; family Petauridae; genus Petaurus; species Petaurus breviceps. The sequence continues at coordinate 980,444 of NW_027187324.1, forward strand.
TGGCCAATTTTTGACCCACAGGCTGTGGCCCATGTTCCACTTATAGACTGCCAAAAGATTTCAGGGGACCTGAGAAAAATGTAGAGGATGTAACTATGGTTCCGGTCATGCTCAGCCCAAAGGTTGTTCTCAGACAGAGCTAATAGAACTCACTGGCCCTTTAAAACAAAGTGATTAAGAGGCCTAATCTCCTTGGAAAGGCTTGTACAACATTCTGCCAGTGGGCAGCTTTGGCAGCCACAAGTAGCCTAGGGGCCATATTTTGTGCAGGCCTGATGTATGGTAATCTTACAGAGCAGTAAATCATTTTCATGCCAACCATATCTTGTTCAACAACCAAATTAAGCCTATACCTGTTCTAGTACAGATGGAGAAAAATTAATTGCCAACTTTTGTGAAATTTTAATGGCAGCAGGGAGAGATATGGTAAGGCAGGAGCTCAAATAGAAACCACAACTTTCTTGGGTTATAATCTCTGATGTGGGGGGTCAAGGAGTTTAGGGAATCCAGGAACCCCAATAACCAGAGTCCCTGGAAAGCAGTCTGGAATAAATTCATGGATTCAAACCTTCTCTAAATCAAGGTGGTAAAGATTTAGTGTTAAGCCTTACAGCAGGCAAGAGTTCTTAGGGAACTGAAACTTTAGAGGGGCTAAATATGCTAACTAGGTGAATCAGGTGGGGGATTAGGGAGGAGTTAAAGAGTGATCAGTTCTTAAAGGAACATACACTTTTAATATCTACTACTCAGGCATATTGCCCAGAATTCACTGGGAAATAGCCTGAGTTGGGGCTGCATGAAGGTATGGTTTTAGGCTTGCAAGGTCACTAACTCATCTAGGGGTCAGGGATGACCAAGCTGCCACCCATCAATGTTATGTTTGACAAGGTGGATGTTGAGAGTTTAGTATATCCCAAGCCTAAGGCATATATAATGAGGGATTCAGGATGTATATAATGAGATAGGCAGTATATATAACTGAGTCTAGGATACATATGTTTGGCATGACCCAGTACACAGCTGCTTCAGCCAGTGCACAGCTGGGTCAAACTACTAAATTCTATAGGTACAGCTGGCTACTGTATCAAGAAGAGGGATAAGTTTTTTGTTAGGGCATGCTGCCCTTGAGCTAGAGAGAAAGTGCCTGAGACAGTGTTTTGAGGCAAGGGAGATTTGAGGCTAGGGAGAAATGTGATTTTGGAACTGGATATGATTTTACAAACTGGGGTTCAAGCACCCAAGGCACCCAAGCACCCCAACAATCTCAACCTTAAATTACAACAAGATAAATTGATCTTAAGGCAACTTCAGTCTTAGTGAGTGCTATTTCTGACAGTATAATGAAACAAACAACATTTACTAAGAACTTATTATCTGCTAGGGGCTGTATTAAACACTGGGAATACAAATGTAAGCAAAAATAAAGACTCTCAAGGAGTTTATATTTTAATGGGGGAATATACATAAAAAGAAGCTGAAAAGTATGTGTGGGGAAGGGGGATGGAGGAGACACAAGATGATTGAGAAAGTAGTACAGTTAGGAGCAGAGGACAGAGAGAAATGAGGTTATAAACATGGCTGACCTGGGTCCTTCCTTAAAATGGAGGGTCTGGAAGGAACTTGGCAAATCAGAAGAAGGGCCCCGAGGAGCAGATGGACTTTTCATAGTGAGAAGGCCTTAGGTGTAGAGGGATCTTTCAAATTGAGAAAGCATCTGGGACAGAGTGACAGAGACATCTTCCAGAGTGAGAATGCTGCCAGGATAGTGTGGAGAAAGAAGTTCAAGAGGTAGGAGTGAAACTCAGTGAAGAATGAAGGAGTGAGCATCAAGAGTGTTATCAGTGACTTTGATGTCCCAACCCTAGAGACCCTACTGTTGAGTGAAATAGTCACAGAAGTAGTCCTTGTTCTGTAGAGTCCTTAAATTAATTCCAGAAGATGCTATAGAGGTTTCTTTAATGGGGATGTGAATTCCAACACCTTTGTATTTCTTAGAACTAATAATTCCAACAAAGCAGTAACTTCCATCTCCAGGTGTATTTCTTGGTACCACCTGATTTTCATGCAAATGGCATCAGCAGTAAAAGTTGGAGGTGATTCAACTGAATTGCTTCCATACTAAAACTTTAAAAATCTGGGTTAATATTTTATCTTCTGTTTATACACTGTGCTTTTTCTTTTCAATTAAAAAAAATCCTTGAAGTAAAGATTGAGTGCCGAAGTTTTTTTTAAATGCTATTGATGGGCTTAATTCATATCCATAATTAAACTTTATCAAAGTTTTGTTGTATAATGTAAATGACCTTGTGAAAGGTATATTTTGAATGGAGTTAAATTTGCTGATGACACAAATTTGAAGGAAGTAGAAAAAAATACAAAGGAACAGAACAAGCAAATCCAAAATGTTTTGGATAGATAAGACTTTTGAGTTAGTGTCTCATGCCATAAGCTAAGAATTCCAAAGTGCCAGTCAGCAATAAAGGCATGAAATAAATAAACTGATTTAAAGGGAATTTGGACAATTTTTAGGTGGAATAAAAGCTAAAGTAAAGCAATCAGCAGTAGAATGAAGTTTTACATGTAAAAAGTACATTACATAAGGAACTAATCACTCTTCAAACAGACTCAGTTCTTTGGTGGTTATTGGACTTGCTTTGCAGGTTGATGAATACCCAGGATAATAGCTATGGGGTGGAATAAGAACATTTCTTTCTTTTATGTTCACCAACTAACAATTCCTTCCTTCTTTAGGAAATCTTTCATAAACAACAATTTTCACCAGAGTGAGAATTCTTCCTCCTACTATTAATAAATTGATCAATCAAATGTTTTCTGACTGCCAATTACGTGCCCAGTCTGTGCCAGGAGCTTCATATGATGACTCACTGTCAGTGAGCCTGCTTGACTCAAGGTTATCAAAATTTAAGCTTCTTTTCTCTTCTAAATAATTCAAATTATGAAATTGCATTAGATTAGGTCACTCAGGATCTGCAGTTAATTCAAGAAGTGACTTTATATCTTCCTTCTGGTATAACTTTCTAGGTAACTAACCCACAAGCAAGCCATATCACAAGAATTAGAAAAGCCATGTTTAATTTGATGTATAATTTCTGCCAGGGATGGGTGATCTTATGCTTTCCAGCATTTCTCAGGAGGATTAACCCTCATATCCTTTGGGGGGATTTCTTCATCCCTGAAATATTTGACTAGTGTAAGTACTATGAATACCATCATAATGATTACATTTGCAATTTATTTTGGTATTACTTAGCTCTGAAAGATTTGGATATATTTTATTTATATTTTCAATATATTTGCTAGGCTAGGACTGGTGTCTTAATACTACTAGTATTGTTTTGTATGAGAACCTCTCTTTTTCTAGGATGCTACTTTTTGTAGGAAGCTTAGAAATTGTATCAAGAATGCAGTATTCAATGCCTATGGTAACTATAAATATGTTGATATGGTTATTAATCACAAAATGTAACAGGCTGTCTACATGGGGGGCATAGCTAGAATATTTATTCAAACACCAGAAAATTGAGTCCCCAAACCAGAAAGTCAAAGCCATCACAGTAGCCACAGAGTTGGCACACATAGTTAATGCAGTAAATACCTACATTCTCAAGCCTTCAAAACAGAACAGGTTACTTCAGGCAAAGATCCTTCTCTCCCCACTCATGGTAACTGCTAGGCCTTCACACAGCTCACTCCCAGCAGCTCTGGCCCCCCATAGTTCCCATCCCCAGCAATCCTTAGCAGGAGTCCTTAACAGAAATTCTGGCTAGCTCAAAATAAAAGAGTTTGCTCTGTGGCTACCTCTGTTTCCAGTCACCCACACTGGCTGCAGCCCAGCTCCTACTTGGCTCAGGCTTCTTCCTGGGCCCCACCCCTTCCTGCTATGTCAGCAAGTTCAAGGGGCATGGAAGATCTTCAAATCTCATTACCATGACAGAAGTTCTATTAATAATCCTTACTAATACTAATGACTTCTTTAAACAGTGAAGAAGTATGTAACTGGCTATCAGAAAACCTATTGATTAATACTTTCTTTAGATTGGGGCACAGGCAATGATGTGGTCTTTAGGGATAATCACTGTGGTCTCCTTGATATTTTAATTTGATTACTATGTAATATTTCTAGTCTCTACCCCTTCCTATTCAGCCCAAAAGATCTGGTGTTGAGAATCCCAACCTCATTCTTGCTCTACTAAGAAAAATGCCAAGCCCTCTCTGTTTCTCAAAAGTAGAGGAATTTCCCATTTCCCATTCTACATGTAGGGGTGTGTGAACTATTTCAGGGGCTATGAATTATTGTATATTTGCTTAATCTGAATAAGTACTCAAATCCTTCTACCTAATACTGCTATATTTTACTGAGGCTCAGTAACTTGACCTTGAAATAATGGAATCAGAAGCAGCCCAAACATGTTTACCTTTGAATAAATAATATTTTTATTATTCTGGAAATGTCAAAACAAAAATGACTAAGGGGAAGGAAAAAACATTTATGTAGTACTAACTATGTGCCTTGTACTGTGCTAACCATTTATTACCAATTCATTATAACAACTCTATGAGGTAGGTGCTCTTATTATCTCTATTTTACTACTAAGGAAGCTGAGGAAAATGGAGGCTAAGTGACTTGCACAAGGTCATAGAGCAAGAAAGTAACCCTGGATTTGAACTCTGGTTTTCCCGACTCCAGACCCAACAATCTATCCACTATACTAGTAGTTATTTTTTTTTGTCTTTTTGGAGGGGGGAAGGCAAGGAAATTGGGTTTAAGTGACTTTCCCAAGGCCACACAGCTAGTAAGTGTTAAGTGTCTGAGGCCAGATTTGACCTCAGGTTGTCCTGACTCCAGGCCAGTGCTCTATTCACTGAGCCACCTAGCTGCCATCCTACTAACTATTTCTAACAAGGAGCTGATACTGAATATAACAAAGGAAATAATAAGAGAGAACTTAATTATCCCTGAATTAAAGTCATGTAGTCCAGATCACCTATACTATTGGGTCCTGAAAGAGATGGAAGATTTACTTTTTGAGTCTCTGTCAGTAATTTTTCCAAGATCATAGAAAACAGGAAAGGTATATTATTAGGGGAGGGGAAAGATGTTGATTTTACAAAAAAAGAAAAAAAAACAATATAGGCTACAATATATTCATTCTAGGTAAAATTCTAGAATGAATCATTAAAGAAATGGTTGGAAAAAATATAGAAAAGGAAGCAATGATCATCACATTCATGATAAGATAGATCACCCCAGATTATCCTCATTTACAATTTTAATAGTTACTAGGCTAACAAAGGAGCTAAATGCCATGCTCATACTTTGTCTTACTTTTACCAAACAAAAATTTTTCATTTCATAAATAAACTATTCTTTAAAAATAGTAATATTCTTGTGGATAAGACAAAGTAGAAATGTGGATTTAAATGATTATTTAATTAGATAGACTTGGAATGGGTTGAAGGGCTAGACTTGAAGAGTAACTGTTAATGGTTTATTACCATTGAGATGAGGATATCTTTAGAAGAGTGCCCCAGGAATCTGTGCTTGGCCCTGTCCTTTAAAATATCTTTTATCACTGACTTAGATAATTACAGAAGGGAGAAGTCACAAAATTGTGTTAATGACATAAAACTGGGTGGGAAAACTAATCCACTGGATACCACAGTCAGGATCTAAAAGAATCTTGACAACCTAGAATATATGGTTGAATTTAACAGAAAAAAAAATCATAAGGGATTAATATTGTTATACTATCATAGAAATAGAGTTGAGTGTACTTTAGAGTCCCTCTAACCCACCTATCCTGATATTATCTTGGAGTGCATTAGGAGTCACAGCTTAGCGCCATAAGGACGTGATAATTCCACCATAGTCTACCCTCATCAAACCACATCTGGAGTACAGTGATCTTAACCTAAAGAAGAGAAGATGGGATCTGAAGGGATTTGGTAACTGTATTCAACTAACTGGAGCCTGACATGTTGAGGAAGGATCAGACTTGTTATTTTGTAGCCAAGAGAGAAGAACTGGAAGCAGTTTACAGAAAATGCAAAGAGGAATACTTAAGCTTGATGTCAGGGAGGAAAAAAACAAAAAACCAAAAAACATCTAATGATCAAAACTGTCCAGAAGAAAAGTAGTTGGTAAGTTCCCTCTCCTTGCCTTCAAGCAAAGCTTGATAACCACTTGCCAGGTATATTATGACTTGGAATAGATAAACTGTTATGGTCCTCCTACCTCTCAAATTCAATTATCCTTAATGATTATGTGACCTACCTTGTAATGGTGATTCACCTAGTCTCTGTGAGAACAAAAAAGAAAAGAAAAGAAAAGTATGCTTTGCTCTGTGTTCAGAATCAATAGTCTTTCTCTGAATGTGGATGGCATGTTTCCAGCATTAGTCTTTTGGAATTGTCTTAAATTATTGTATTCCTGAGAAGAGCTAAGTCTATCAAAATTAGTCACTGTACAATGTTGCTGTTACTGTGTACAATGTTCTTCTGGTTTTGCTCACTTCACTTAGTATCCATTCAAGTCTTTCCAGATTTTTCTGAAATCCACCTGTTCATCATTTCTTATAGCACAATAGTATTCCATTATATTTATATTAGTACAACTTGTTTAACCATTTCCCAATTGATGGTCATCCCTTTAATTTTGAATTCCTTACCACTGTAGCAGCAAGCACCCCAGGGTGGCTGCCAACACAGGTTCTTGCATCTGCTTTGATAAAGGAAAGCAACTCAAAATGGGTTAACAAGCTTACTTTAATCAGCCAAATATGTAGTTTACCTAGTTCAGGGGAAAAAATTCAGCACCCCGAACTTCAGAATATACAGACAGAATTATCAAGACAGAAATAGATCAAGTAGACAGATTACCAAACTGTCTAACCATTACATCCATACCAAACAACATCTGGGTTTCAAAGCAGAATTTTTCAAAGCCGAGGGGGAACTCTCAACAACGGCTTCCCAGAATCCAGATCAAATCACAGAACACTTCTCAAAGTGAGCCCCAAAACAAAGCTACACATCAGGGCTTATATAGCCTTCTCCTGGCTCAGAGAATGTAACAACCTTATTGACTCACTGGCCAATCAAGAAGTATCTACTGAAAAACAAGCCTCCCACCCCAGGCTTCAGGTGCACTTTAGCCTAGGGGCAGGGAAGATCTTAAAAATTTACATTCCCATTACAACCACCACAAAAATAACTGCTTTAAATATTTTTGTAAATGTGGTTCCTTTTCCCTTTATTATTATCTCTTTGGGATACAGAACCCAATAGTGGTATTGTTGGAACAAATGGTATGTACAGTTATATAACCCTAAATTACTCTCCAGAATGATTGGATGTTTGCCACTCCACCAACAATGTGGTAGTGTTCCAATTTTCCACATCTTCTCCAACGTCTGTGATTTCCCTTTTCTGTCATATTAGCCAATTTGATATGTGTGAGGTAGTATCTCAGAGTTTTTTTAATTTGTATTTCTTTAATCAATAGATATCTTTAATTTCTTCCTCTGAAAACTGCTGTTCATATCCTTTGACTATTTATCAATTGGGCAATGACTTATATTCTTTTTTTTTTTTGACTTTTGGAGGGCAATTGAGGTTAAGTAACTTGCCTAAGGTTACATGGCTAGTTTTTTTTTTTTTTTTGTATGTGTGTGTGTGTGTTAAGTGTCTGAAGCCGGATCTGAACTCAGGCCCTCCTGACTCCAGGGCTGGCACTTTACTCACTGGGCCACCTAGCCTCCCCATTACTTATATTCTTATAAATGTGTCAGTTCACTATATATTTGAGAAACAAGGTCTTCATCAGACACATTAGCTATAAAAATTGTTTCCTAGGTATCTGCTTTACTTCTAATTTTGGTTGAATTGTTTTTTTTTTTTTGTAAAAACTTTTTAATTTAATATAAACAAAATGATCCCTTTTGTGTTTCATAATGTTTGCTTGCATTTTGCAAAACTTAAAGTGCTATACAAATGCCTATGATTATGATATCTTCCTATTTGTCTTTATTCTGCTCTTAAATCTCTCCTATTATGCTACTGACATATTGATCTTCCTAAAACACCCACACCTTCAAGAGGGTTTTAAGCAAGATAACACTATGAAGAGATTGCTCCCTATGCCTGACACAAAATGGCATTGACTGTAAACCTTTAGGTTTGATCCATAGAGTAGATTATTTTTTCCAGCTAAAGGTGATCTTTGTCTCCGAATATATTTTATAACAATTTACTTAAATGTCTCCTTTTGCTTTAGCATAGTTTGTATTGTATAATAATTATTTGTGAATGTGTCTTGTCCCATCCTCCGTTTTATTGTAAGATTGTTGGAAACAGGCTTATATTGGCTCATTTTTCTATGTCCAGAGACTAGCACAGTGCTTTACCCATAAGCAGATGTTTAATAAATGTTTATTGAATGGAAACTAATTAAAATTTTGTTATACCTAATTTACATTTTTCCTGACTTTCACAATTCTTGTTACCATCACCAGGGACTCCAACATGAGTTTTGATAATCTTTTCTATTTTAAAACACTCTTCTTAATTTCTACAATATCTATACCTCCCCCCCGCCTACATGCAACCCCTCAATCTGCCCCAAAACCACACATACTTGATTATACCTCTGAATCATCATGGCCACTCCTGAGATATCACCATCCTTTGGAAATTTGCCATATCCCAAATTCTAAAAGCTATGATTTGACTCTGAAGACAACTTTCTTCTGTCCTTCTAAATATCTTTTTTATTCCTTACATTAAATAAACTCTTTGTCCTCATTATGATCTATAATCCTTCTAATAATCCTTCTTTTCTTTCAGTATCCTACCCTTACCCACAGGCCCACCCCACCACATCTAACCTGTTACTTGCTTCTGTATTTAGTCTTGACTTCCTAATTATTCATTTCCGATTCCCTAGTTCCTCTGATTTCTTTTTTTTCCCCTTTTAATACTCAGTTCAAGTAATCCTTATCACCTGAGTTGTTGGATTTGGTTTTCAGGAACCAAGCTTTGCTGGAAAATGTCTTCAATTTTCTTTATTACAAATTTATTCAGTCTAAAGTCAGCTGGGCATTCCCAAAATTATTTCTTAAGGGCCTGCTCCAATTTTTTTATTTCTCCCAGCATATAACTTCATTTCCTATGACAAAGGCAATGATAGCATTTTATGTAGAATTTTAAGGTTTTATAAAAAAAAACCCAACAATATGATATAATTAAAATATTGTTTCATTCATTTTACAGATGATAAAACCATGGCTTAGTTAAAGAGGTTGAACAACATAACCATGTTGTATAGTTAGCCAGTAAGTATTAGAGCTAGAATTTGAACTCAGTCTTCTGAGGACTCAAAGTCAAGTTTTTTGCTAAGTTTTCCTTCATTCCCCAGGGTATCTCAACATTTCCAATCCAATCCAACAAACATTTATTAAGTACCCACTATGTGTCAGGCATAGTGCTAAAGCCTGGGAATACAGTTAATCAATACACAAAAGGAAGCAGGAAAGTATAGTTTTTTTTTTCCATTTTTTCTCCCTTGTAATACTCAGTTCAAGTAATCCTCATCACCTGAGTTCTTGGATCTCTTTTCAAGAACAAGGGGGTGCAGTAAGAATGGGATACCAAGGAATACCTGGCACAAAGACATTTTATTCAACAGAGCTGAAACCAGGCACACTAGCAGATGCAAAGTGGACTGAACTAAGTCCAATTTGTTCTCTCTAAAAAGAGGAAAGCATTGGGAAGAGCTTGTTACTCCATCTTACAGTCCTCCAATCAGGGGGGAGGGGAGACAGAGGGAGGTGGATTTAATCAAAGATGAAGTTAGCAGCATGGTAGTGAGTTTCAACATTATGAGCTTACCCTGGGAAGGGCATTTTACTCTTTGAGTTAATACTAGGCAGAGCAGCAAATACAAAGTAGAGTGGATCTAGACTCATCTTGTCTTTTTCTTACTGCCACAGGGGAAAGAACTGGTTTCATTCCTGACCAAGAATTGCCCTTTTACCTGTGCTTCTGATCTCATCTCCTTAGGATGTTGCCTCATTAAATAATTAATCTCATGCATATTCAAACTCTTCTTCACAAGATTCTTCCCATTGGAGTGAAAATGTGCTCAGCTTTGGGTCTTCCCAAACCACTGGAGGAATTACTTGGTGTTATATATTTATTCGTTTCCTGTATATCTTAGATAAGAGATCCTCATCAAAATATTTTATGCAAATATCATTTTCATTCAACAGCTTCTCTCATTATTCTAGTTTCAGTGATTTTATTTATGGAAAAGCTTTTCAATTTCATTTAATTGAAGTTATCTATTTTATCTTTTGTGATTTACTTACTTCCATTTGGTTAAGAAATCTCCCCTGTTCCATACTTGTGAAAGGTGCTTGAACTGGTTCTTTTCTAATATTTTTATGACATCTTTAATATTCAAATCATGTCTCATTTGAATTTATCATGTAAGAGAGTGGTCTAAATTTAATTGCTGTCAGAATTGTCAGAGAGTGAGTTCTTCCTCATGGAATTTATGTGCTTGCACTTAGCAAATGATGAGGCATTGGGTTCATTTCTTTCTGATTTTTCTTTTTCTATCTAGTCTGTCCACTGATCTGCTTTTCCAGTTTTTATTCAGGATCCCAGAGTCTAAATGATGACTGCTATGTAGTAAAATGTGAGATCTAGAAGTGCTACCTGAAGAGAAAACAGTTTCACTGAGTCAGGTCAGGGCCACCCTTCTTACTGCCTAAAGACCAATATGAGACAAATAAACTGCTTCTCAGTAGGAACCTCCTCCCATTTTTAGACAGCTAGTTGGTAGAGTGGATAGAGCTCTGGGCCTGCAGTCAGGGAGACTTGTGTTGAAATTGAGCTTCATTAGTTGTGTGACCCTGGGAAATTCACTTGGCTTCTGTCTGCTTCAGTGCTTACCATAGTTCTCAGAATGTAGTCACTTAATAAATGCCTGTTCCCTTCTCATCACTTTTCTCCTGATTATCCTGTGACCAGATCTTCTTGGCAAAAATCTATCCTGACTTACCACTACTGCTTTCCCCTGCCTTCTTCCTTCAAGGAAGTTTGTCAGACTTAAATTTACTGTGAATTGAAGCTTCTACACATGCAATCCTTTGTAACCTCCTCTAAGCTTACGTATCTTTGTTCTAGTTAGAGCCTTTTATGATTTATTCTGACTCTCATATTCTGTGATTCAGAGCTACAGTGTTACAGTGCCCAACACATAGTAGGTACTTAATAAATGCCTATTGTTTGATTGATCATATGCAAAAAGGACTTTTCAATACACTAATTGATTTGAAGTAAATACAACAGTGTAAATTTGGATAAATCCCTTTAACCTTTCTTAAACCTAATTTCCTGTTCTAGAAAATGAAGTGCTTTCTCTCAGATAATCTCTGAAGTTTATTGTATTGTTCATATCACAAGATTTTAAATAATCTTGATATTAACCTTCTCCCCCCTGTAATAGTAATGGAATTTAAAGATCCCCCTGTATTAGCTTGGTTTTTGGACTGATTGTGTTAAAACCCAGAGCTTGTGAATCCCACTTGTGGGATGGACTTGTTGACTTGAAAAGAGAGGGCTGAACTGGGAGGAGCTGGTGATATAAATTTAGAGAGACACAAGAGAGAGGCAGAAGAACTTTTTGGAAGCAGCATCTTGGAGGCAGAGAGAGACTGAGAGGATTGCTGAGGGCCCCTTTGAATTGCCCAGGACTTTTGAGAGCTGCCACCCAGAGCTGCCAAGGACTGAGGAGACATGGCTGTCATTCTGGTACCTTTTCTGTCTGTTTTGATGTTGTTTTGCCAGATTTGTCCACTGGTGAAAGACAGTGCTGTTGTTGCAGAGTTCTTGGAACGTTGCTGTTGGTTCAGGGCTCCTGAAACTATTCTGCAGACAGAGAGTGAATTCTGTCCACTGGTGAAGGACAGTGCTGTTGTTGTAGAGGTTCCGGAACCTGGCTGTTGGTTCAAAAGCCCTGAAGAAAGATTTTCTTGTTGTATGTTTACAGAAATCCTGGAAGAGGGTTTTTCTAATGTTTTGAGGGGTCCTAGGACTGTTCTGCAGACAGAGTAGTAATTAATGTAGACACTGGCAATGTATCTTGTGGCCTTGCTCAGCTTTGTCTCCCAAGGAACAAAGATTGCTGAGAACTTGCCTTCTGTCAAGATGAAGAAAAGATCTCCATTTGGGTATTAAATGCTGTGCTTAAGCTTGTTGTAACTCTGGGGTAGATTCAATTGTGAACCAAGGGTGGGGAACTTTTGACCTTTTTGTGTTCTGTGATTGAACAAATGAATGTACTTTACTTATGATTGGAAACTAATCTCCATTTGAGAAGAGGGGCTTTGTGGTGGACTAAATGAATGTACAGCCTAGGGGTGGAGTAGTATTTAGGAGAGGGACTTTGTGACTGATAAAATTAATGTAATGTCCAAGGGTGGGGTAGTACTTTATTAAATCACACTTGGTAAATGCTGTATTTTGAATTATGCTATATGTTGATTCTCTCTGTTCTTAATTTGTCACTGAATAAAATGGAGAGCACCTATGCTGGTATTTTGAACCTTGGGAAGTTGCCTTTGCTTGGCTTTACACCCCCCCCCATTCCACATACACACAATTGAATTAATCTCTGAAATGGTCATGAATCATCTGGGTCAGGTTTTATTATAAGGTAAAGTTTGTATAGGGAGACTATGACCAGGATTTGTTTCAAGGTAGATGGATTCGAGACTGAGAAGACAGTTGGTAGAGCTATGATGGCAGCAGGAATTATTATAAGTGGTGGTAATGAGGTAAGAAAATGACTTTTCATGATCACCAATGATTTCATTAATGAGGAAAATTAATCAAATAAGGGAAACCTAATTGGAAAACTCATGACTGAACATGATTGAATGTATTCTATGAACTAAGAAAAAGAAAACTGGTCTGGAATATGTGGTATTTGCACATTTAAGTACAGAAACATTCAGCTGAACTGAGTGGATGCCACCAGAAAGGGAAAAGTGGGAAAGGGGCAAATATTAAGAAATGAAAGGTTGTCTTAGGGTTTGTCCCAACATAAGAGTATGGGAAAAGCAGCTTTGCTTCTCACTAGAGGTGCTAAATTTTGAAGGCCACATCAACTCAGGAAGACTATTTCCTAAGTGATAGAGGAGCTATAAGGAGTAACCATACTGAAGGAATTCTGATCAGGTAGTAATTTTTTTAGCATCTATCTCTCATCTTTTTTTTTAAGCAATTGTGGTTAAGTAACTTGCTCAAAGTTACACGACCAGTTATTTCTGGGTGTGGTGCTAAGTATCTGAGCCCGGATTCAATCGCCCCCGACCCTGCACTTGGTGCTCTTACTTGATGTGCTATTTGGTCGCCCCTATTTCTTATCTTCTAAAGGATACTGCTACTCAGTATTATGTTTTTCACTGGAACCATGGTTTTATTGTTGTATATAGTTTCTACTATGAAAATTTTCTCTAGCAATGCATGTTCAGAAATTCTTCTTTCCCTTTGAATCTTAAAATTTTCTAGGGGTACTAGAATGTTCAAGTAATGTGCCTATGGATATATAACTAGAATGAATAAAAACTAGGATTTGTATTTAAGTTTTCCTGATTCCAAGGTTAACACTCTAGTCAGCTAATACATATTTCTTGCATATAGTAGGTGCTTAATAAAAGTTGATCGATTGCTTAAGTATCTACACCATGCCAGTTACTGTGTTAAGTGCTAGAGATGGCAAAAGAGATGCAAGAAAGTTCCTGCCTCGAGGAGCCAACAGTCCAATGGAGGAGACAACAAGCAAACAAATATTTCAAACAAGCTATATGCAAGAAAATAATGGGAATTATTTAAGGGAGAGAAGCAATAGAATTAAGAGATCTTAGGGAAGACTTCCTTAAAAAGTTGAAATTTTAGTTGAAACTTGAAGGAAGCCATGGATACTAGGAGGTGGAGATGAAGAGGGAGAGCATTCCATGAATGGGGGCAGCTAGAGAAAATGTCCAGAATGGAAAAAAATGGAGTGTCTTCTTCAAGGTATATCAAGGAGAACAATGTTACTGGATTGAGAATATAGTGTCAGAGAATAACATATAGGAAGAATGGAAAGGTAGGAGAGGACTAGGTTATGAAGGACTTTGAATGCTAAATGGACAATTTTGTATTTGATCCTTGGAGGCAATAGGGAGCCACTGGAGTTTGAGTGGTGGTGTGTGTGTGTGTGTGTGTGTGTTTGTGTGTGACATGGTCAGATCTATGCTTTAATTCACTTTGGTTACTAAATGGAAGATGGATTTGAGAGGAGAGAAACTCAAGGCAGGTGGACCCACCCACTTACCAGAGCATTTTTTCAACTATGAGCTGATTAGGGGCTGCATTGGAGTGGGTATAGAATGAGAGGAGAGAAGGGGGCATATTGGAGAGATGTTGCAAAGGTGAAATAAACAGGTCTTTTCAACAGATTGGATATGGATGATAGTTAAAAATGACAACTAGGTTGTGAACCTCAGGGACAGGGAAGATAATGTTACCCTCAATAGTAATGGGAAGTTAAGAGTAGAGAAAGGTTTTACGAGAAGAGGTAAAGACTTCAATTTTGGACATGTTAAATTTAAGTTGACCACTAAACATCCAATTTGAGATAATTTAAAGGCAGTTGGATTATGACCTTGGGATTCAGCAGAGAACTTAGGGCAGGGCAGAAGAATTAGAGAATCATTAGCATGTTGTTGAGGGATTTCGGTCATGTCCAACTCTTTGTAACCACAGTATCTCCAGGCAAAGATACTGAAGTGGTTTACCATTTTTTTCTCCAGCTCATTTTACAGATGAGGAAATTAAGGCACACAAGGTTAAGTGACTTTCCCAGGGTCACACAACTAGTAAATGTCTTGGGACAGATTTGAATTTGAGAAGATTAATCTCCCTAGTTCATGCCCAGCACCCTATCCACTATGCTACTAGCTGTCCCATAATTACCAGCATAAAAATAGTAATTAAATCAATGAAAGTTGAAAAGATCATTAAGTGAAGTAGCAGCAGAGAAAGAAGAGAAGAGAACTGTGGGACACCTATGGTTAGAGGATATGACCTGGACAAGAATCCAGACAAAGGAGACTGTGAAGGAATGGTCTGATAGGTAAGAGGAGAAAGAAAAAGAGTGGTATTCTGAAAACCTAGAGAGAAGAAAATAGCAGGGAGAAGACTGTGATCAGCAGTATAAAAGGGAACAGTGGGGTTAAGAAGAGTAATGATCTATCTACTATAATTTAGTGTTCTTAACCTTTTCTTTTCATTCTTTCTATCATGTACTCCTTTGACAGTCTGGTGAAGCCTATGGATCTCTTCTCAGAATAATTTTTCAAATGCATAAAATACAATCATATAAAATGACAAAAGAATCCAATTATATTGAAATGCAGTTTATCAAAATATTTTTAAAAGCATAGATCCTATTAAAACACAATATTAATAGATTTTAACACAATGAATGGGTATTTTGCATTGCTTGGAGTCAATGTGTGCTTCTCAAAGGCAAATTCTAGGAGGAAAGATTTAGATCATATCTATTTGATAATTAACATTGATTATTTACTTACTTTATGCCAAATACTATACTAAGGGCTGTAGATACAAAGGGAAAGCAAAAGTAGCTAGTGCCTTTGTAGAGCTTCTTTTCTAATAAAGCTTAATTCAAACATATAGGAAGAAATTTACATTCATCTCACCTTCATGAAGCATATGTTTAGCTTTACAATAATATGATACTTTTATTCTAGAAAAGATAATACGAACATTCAAAACATCAATGGCAATATATGGTATGGCAAATGGAACACTAAATCCAGGGTTAAAGAGGTATAAGTTCACTTACTAGCTGAGCAACCATGTGTAGGTAACAATTGTTTTTTGGGAGGATTTAATTTTTTCATTTATAAAATAGGGATACGTATTCTATCATATGGATGTAGTAAGGAACATGCTTTCAAATTTGAAATCCAACTAAATAAGTATTTTTTTAACTTAAAACTGTCTAATATACGAATGGTTAAAGTATAGTAAAACATAGTTGATAAGATTGTAATTGTAAAATGTCAATATGCAAACCACAGGGATTCTAGATTAGTGGTGTGCATTTCTATTTGAGTTTGACACCATTGTTCTAAAACTATGTTTTTTCCAATCTCTATTGTTTGAAAATATTTTCATATTGGGACCTACCCACATTGATGAAAACAGAGGTCTGAATTATACCCCACTCTTCCACCAAAAAAAAAAAAAAGGGTAGGAGTTAATATTATTTACTGTACTCATTTTCTACTTTATATAATCAAAGACTTATTCAGTGAGGTTATTTTAATAATAAATTGCATCTTTTAAAGTCTTTCTTTTTCTTTTTGGAGGGCAGTTGGGGTTAAGTGACTTTCCCAAAATCACACAGCTAGTAATTGTGTCAAGTATCTGAGACCGGATTTGAACTCAGGTCCTCCTGACTCCAGGGCCAATACTCTATTCACTGCACCACCTAGCCGCCCCATATTTTTAAATCTTTATACAAAATGCTCTAAGCACATATATATTTTTATTTAATTCACTCTATCCATATCTTGAAAATGAAGTTGATTAGAAAAATATGCTTCTCTTTGCCCGAGGATCTCAATATCCTTATAGTTTCTTCTCAAAGATATATATTTCTATATTTTTAGCTTTACTTACTCTCTAAACTAATTCCTAACTGAAAATCTTTGCTAATATGCACAGATCACATTAACAAGTTCATAAATATCAATAAACATACCCATAAAGTTTATAGAATCATACATTTAGGGACCTTTCAGATCACAGTATCCAAACAACCCCATTATTTGTGGATGAGGAAACTAAGTCCCAGAGAGGTTAAATCATTTGATGAGGGTAACATAGTTATTATATGAATCAGACTTTGAGTCTAGCTATTCTTTACTTCAAGTTGAGGCCTCTAGACACTGCACAATGCTTTCTCTAATAATAAGCTGGTTTATAATACCAAGAAATAAAATTATTTAGGAAGATATGAAATCATTTTGAACATATGGCCAGTCAGCCCATATAATGTACTTTATCTGGTTATTTTGTTAGGATATATTGTATCTTGAACAGAAGAGTTCAAAATATATGATATAGGTAATTTTTCTAAATAGGCAATTTTTTGTACTTACAATGAGGGTTATTAAAATGAGCAACTCTGCAAAGTAGGCCATATTTGCTATTTAGAAATTTTAAAAATCACTCTGTATAGAACGCCATAAAATTTGTTGAACAAAATTCCAAAATGACTGGTCCATTGAGGAGAAAAAATTCTAAAAATAAAAGTGAAGAAATTTATGACTTCAGAACTAATTGGTTAATAAATTGGTATGAATAGTACTGGAATCATCAGTAAATAGAACAAATGTAAAGTATCTGGAAATATTTTCCTTTTCAAATTTTAATTGGTGCAATCTAAATATTTTCTTTACCAATGAGAACACAGTTTGTTGCCATCCAAAATAATGATGACTAGTATTTTCTAGCCTTTATTATATGCAAAGAAAAATTCAGAATAGATTGTTAGAAATGTAAAGACCCAGAGTAGTCACCACAATCTTCTGTTTTCAGTTAAAGAATCTGTGACCTAAAGAAGAGAAATGTCTTTTCCAATATCCCATACCTGGTTAGTAGCAGTGCCAGGCCTTGGACCAAAGTTTTCTGAATTCCATTATAAGACTAAGACTCAAAGCCCAAAGGTCTCCTTCAATATATGTCCAGAACTATGACTTCATTGTAAGAAGCTGGTGGTAGTGAAGCTCACCTACCAATACAAATTTGTATCTGTTTTACAATTCATGCAGAACATTGACAAGGGCATTGAGGAAATAAGGAATTTCCCCTGGGTGACACATCATTCATGTTTTAGCTGAGTACTGAAAGATGGCAGTACTGATTTCAAAACTGGCCCTCTATCTGCTTCACCATGTTGCTTCAACAAGTTGTTTACATTAAATTACAAAAATATTTAAAATTTATAGTTTCTAAAATCAAATAGTTATTTCAGTTTCATTTGACTCTTGAAACTTTGTGATATGGTTCTAAAATCTCAATCTGACCCTCAATAAATCATTATTTAACAAATATATCCTTTGACCACCTTAGTCTCTTGCATAGCCTTTTTATTTGGTACTTATCAGGGAAGCCAACTACTGGCCAGCTTTAGAGTCTAAACTGAAAGCTGGTTTGATTTGACTTAATCTTGGATTATTTGAAAGATCATTGATTTTCCTGCCTGTGTGACTTTTGTTTTGTTTCCAATTTTGACAGTGCTTTGAGATGGCTTTGCCTCAAAAAAGCACTTTATAAAATAAAGTTGTGGTAAAAAGCATTTGCTTTAAGGTTACCTAGAGACATCTCTACATGACATTTCTTTAAAAGTACCCTGCAAGAAGTAAACAGTCATACCAAAAAGGAATATTTCTCTTTAAAGAAAAAAACCTGCTATCCAAGATAAGCACTGTGGATAATGAATGTATAATCTCTGAAAATTACTGTTTAATTTATCGAAGTTTATATGTCAAAATAAGCAATGGTAGATTAAAAGAACATCTTTGTTTGTGCATACAAAGAGATCACATTATGTCCCCAGTTGCCTTGATTAAATTGTTCTCAATGAACAACTAGTGTGAAAGCTAGAGATGAAGGCTAATTAGAGAAGTGAAATAAATAAATATATATGCATATACATACATACATGCACACAAATATGATATGGGAGACTATTATGCACATTGAGTGAAAGTAAAAAAGTAAAATATCTATGAAACCAGTGGTTTTGATCCATAGAAGCTTTTTAGATAAGATCATTTTAGGTACTTAAACACTAACATAGCATTTATATTGTGAATTTATTTTTCATTAATCTATTGAAATTTGAATGCTAACACCTTACCTTTGTGTAGTACTTTATAGATATTATCTCATATCAACCTCATTACAAATCCATTGAGGAAGAAAGAGCAACTATTGTTTCCATTTTGCAGATGAGGAAGTTGGAACTTGAAAGTTGTGAGTTGTTCATGGTCACACAGCTAATAAATGGTGATTCTATTACTATTGAATCCAGAAGTGACTTCAGGCATGATCCACACAGTTGATCTTACAGCTGAGGAAACTGACATATTCAATGATGCTGCTTCCAGCTTACAAAAAGAAGATTGTATAAGATAAGGGGCTGGAGAAGGAAGAGCTTGAGGTGAAATGAAGGAAATTGTCAAGGTGTGGATTTTGGACTTGTGTTGAACATGAGATTGAATTTGGGGAGACAAATTTGAAGGAACATGTGGAAATACTGGAGGAGAGCAATTGAAGATGAACGATGAAAAGGGAGATCTAAATCTGAGAGAAGAAGAGTAGGAGTGTTGGTAAAGGAAAAAAGGGGAGGGAAATGTAAGTAAAACAAATGATTAAGCCAAGGCTAGAAATTAGGGAGAGAAGGAAGAAGTAATTTATTGAGGCTTTCAAGGTAGGAAAAGGTGATATAATTATTTAAAGGTATAAGTGTTTTAAAGTAATAATAACTCACAAGAAGTTTGAAAGACAGGTATTGAGGTTCTCACATTAGTTAGGTTGTGGTTGTCGTTTGTCTTTTGTTCTCAAAAAGGACTATGACATCAGGAGATGATGACGTCACTTGTAATTGACTTTTATTTGAGTGAAGGAAGGCTATGCAAAGTCACCAGCCTCACTATCTCTTTCAGAACCATCTGGGTCCAGTGGCTAGGTATCAGTCAAGATGAATGGAGATGGTCCAAGATGCAGGGGGAAACCTTGGCCCTTTTAAGCTAAGGTATTTTCAAGTTCTCACTTTGAGTGAGGCAACACCCATTCAGTGAATAGGCCTCTTTAAGAAGTGAGTCAAGGGATGGTCCCTTTAAATAAAAATAAAAATCACACCCGGAGGGGAAGACCCTTAGGGTTGCTGGCCAAAAGAGAAACAGTTACTATTTACATTTACTCTGATTCAGGGGGGCCCACAATTTGTCATTAAGTGATGCTTGGTCAGGGACCTATTGTCCAATCCCTAAGATCCAGAGTGAAATGGATTTAAGCCTTGGTCTTTCAGAAAGAAATCTAGCCAGTGAACCCCAAATTAACTAGGTAACTTTTAGTCATCAAAATTTCTCTTCCTTTGGGCAAAAGACCCTTAGGTAAGTGAAGAGGAGAGCAGAAGAGAGGAGGGGAGAGGAAAGGAGCTGAGTTGCCCAGCCCATAGTAGCCAGTTGGGTCCCCAATCAGGCAACTTGGACTACTCACAGGTTGTCATTTGTCCTTCATTAGAATGGTAAGCAGAAAGAAGTTTTTGGTGAATAGAATAAAGTATTCATCATGTGTAGTTCTTGTGTGGCCAAGTGACTGCCATCTATACTCAAAGTGTGAGCTGGCTGGTCTCTGAGAAGAAAAGATGGAGTTCTCCATGTTCCATATAATCAGTAGAATGTAAGCTCCTGGAGAGTGAGGGAAAGGTAAAAGGAAAAGGAAAGGGGAAAGGAAAAGAAGGAGAGGGAGAGAGACAGACAGACAGACACACACACACACTTACTTATGCCTTTCTCTCCCTAGGACTGACATATAGTAGTAAGTACTCATTGAATTCAATCAAACTGAACAGAAAACAGTTTTTTTTAATGGAAGAGAGGGTTTTAATATGAGAGGGAGGGAAGGTAGAACAGGGATGTAAGGAAAGAGAGGAAACCAGAAACTTGAACTCTGTGCCTCAAGAGACTGAAGAGTTGAAGAATGACACACAGAAGGAAGAAAAACACTGTATACATGAAGGGCCGTGTGTGTGTGTGTGTGTGTGTGTGTGTGTGTGTGTGTGTGTGTTTTAGAGGCTCTTTCTAAAAAGACAGCTCCATAGTCTAAGTAGGAAACATCTACTTATTGAACAAAGAAAAATAAATTTTAAACATAAGTTCTGAGAAGCAATGCATGCAAGTTATTCATCCAACACAGGACAAAGAAAGCCCCACTACTTTTCAGAATATATGGCTACTATTCCTTTTAGTGATTCAGATAGTTACAAATGATACTGCTTGAAGGAACTTAGAAAATATCCCAAATTTATGAAGTCTTTGTCAAGAAACCTCAGAACACAGGGAGGATCACTGTTGCCAATTGAAGGTTTAGAATGAAAAAGAAAGAATAGACTTGGGGAGCAAATAATTAAGGAAGTAATGTCTAATAGGATTTGGATCTTGAGATCATTGTTTGAACCTCACAAGGGGCAGGTGTTTTTTTTTTAAATTTATTTAGTATGTTATCTTTCCACACTTACATGTCAAAACAATTTTAAGATTTGTTTTTAAAACTTTGAGTTCAAATTCTCTCCCTACTCTACCCCCAATTGAGAAGGCAAACAATTTGATATAGATTATACATGTGCAGTCATGCAAAACATATCCACAATAATAATGTTGTGAAAGAAAATATAGACAAAAAGCTCAAGAAAAATAAAGAAAACTTTTTAAAAAGTGTGATTCAATCTGTATTCATACACCATCAGTTCTTTTTCTATAGATGGGTAGCATTTTTCATAATAAATCCTTCAGAGCTGTCTTGGATTATTGTATTGCTGAGAATAGCTAAATCATTCACAGCTGGTTATCTTATAATAGTGCTGTTACTTTGTACACAGCACATTTCACTTTGCATCAATCCATGCAAGTCTTTCCAGGTTTTTCTGAAAATGTCTTGCTCATCATTTCTTATAGTATGATAATATTAGGTCATAATAACATATGACAACTTGTTCAGTCATTCCCCAGTTGATGGGAATCGCCTCAATATTTTATTTTGTATTTCAGTCTCTACTGCATTCCCTTAATATATATGTTTTTATTTTTTAGTTTACATCATTCATTTCCACAAGATTTTGAGTTACAAATTTTCTCCCCATTTTCCCCCTACCCACCACCACAAAACAGTGATCCCACTGAATATCCCCTCCCCCAATCTTCTCTCTCCCATATCTTCCCCATCCCCCCTCTAACTTTCCAGTAGAGTATGGTAGATCTCTATGCCCCAGTGCCTGTATATCTTATTTCCCAGTTACATGTAAAATAATTAAAATAATAATAATATATTTTTTAAACATTTGATTTTAAACCTTTGAATTCCAGAATTTTTCCCTACCTCCCTTGTCACCCACCCTTACTGGGAAGATAGGCAATTCAATATAAGTTGTACATGTTTAGCTATGCAAAACATTTCCATAGTGGATATGTTGTGAAAAACTGACTATATCCCCCTCCATCCTATCCTATCCCCCCACTTGTTCTATTCTCTACTTTGATCCTGTCCCTTTCAAAAATGGGTGCTTTGGGGTGGCTAGGTGGTGCAGTGAATAGAGCACCAGCTCTGGAGTCTTGAGGACCTGAGTTAAAATATGGCGTCAGACACTTGACACAATTACTAGCCATGTGACTTTGGGCAAGTCACTTAACCACAATTGCCTTCTAAACCCCCCTCCCAAAAAAACCCCACAAAAGTGTGTGCTTCCAACTTCCCTCCCCCTAGCCTGCCCTTCCTTCTATCCTCCCCTGTCTTATCCCCTTCCTCCCTAATCTCCTGTAGCATAAGATATCCTATTTAGTGTGTGTGTCATTCCCTCCCTAAGCCAGATTCATTGAGAATAATGTTGACTCATTTCCTTTTGCCTTCCTGTTCTTCTTCCCCTCCATTGTAACAGTTTTCCCTTCCCTCTTCTCTATGAGATAATTTGCCCCATTCTATCTCTTCCCATCTCCTCTCATTATATTCTTCTCTCACCTCTTAATTTCACATTTTAAGTATCATCCCTTCTTATTCAATTTGTCCTGTGCACTCTCTCTATGTAAACCTGCACACATATATAGACATACTCACATATGTATTCATATGCCCATATACCAGACATATATATGTATGTATACACACACATTTCTATTCCCTTCAACTATTCTCATACTGAGAAAAGTTTCATAAGTTACAATTATCGTTTTTCCATATAGGAATGTAAGTAGTTCAACTTTGATAAGTTCCTTATGATTACTTTTCCCTGTTTACTTTCTCATGCTTCTCTTGCTTCTTGTACCTGAATGTGAAATTTTCTATTCACCTCTGTTTTTTTCATCAAGAATGCTTGAAAGTCCTCTACTCCATTGAATGACTGTATTTTCCCCTGAAACATGATACTCAGTTTTTCTGGGAAGGTGATCATTGGTTTTAACCCCAGCTCCTTTGACCTCCAGAATATCATATTCCAAGCCCTTTGATCCCTCAATCTAGAAGCTGCCTGATCCTGTGTTATCCTGATTGTGTTTCCACAATATTCAAATTGTTTCTTCCTGGCTGCTTGCAATATTATCTCCTTGATCTGGGAACTCTGGAATTTGGCTATGATATTCCTAGGAGTTTTCTTTTTGGGATCTTTTTCAAGTGGCAATAGGCTAATTCTTTCCATTTCTATTTTGCCCTCTGGTTCTAGAATATCAAGGAGATTTTCCTTGAGAATTTCTTGAAGGATGATTTCTAGGTTCTTTTTTTGATCATGGCTTTCAGGGACTCCAATAATTTTTCAATTATCTCTCCTGGATCTATTTTTTCCAGGTTAGTGGTTTTCTCAATGAGATATTTCACATTGCCTTCTATTTTTTTCATTTTTGGGGGGATATGTTTAATAGTATCTAGATTTATCATAAAGTCACTACTTCCATTTGCTTCAGTCTAGTTCTGAAGGAATGCTTCTCTTCAGTGAGCTTTTAAGATTCTTTTTCCATCTGACAAATTCAGCTTTTTAAGGCATTCTTCTCCTCATTGGCTTCTTGAGTCTCTTTTGCCATTTGAGTTAGTCTATTTTTAAGGTGTTATTTTCTTCAGTTAGGTTGTTGAGTCTCATTTTATAATTGTCTTGCATCATTCTCATTTCTCTTCCCAATTTTTCCTCCACTTCTCTTAGTTGGTTTTCAAAATCCTTCTTAAGCTCCTCTATGGCATGTAAACAGCTTATTCTTTTCTTAGAAGCTTCTGGTGCAGTAGTTCTGACTTTGCTGTCTTCCTCATGTTCCATGCCCCAATCCTTTATGTCCCCCAAAAAGGAATCCAAAGTTGGACTGCTCTGTTTGCTCACATTGTCACTCAATTACTTGACTTTTGAGCTTTTTGCCACAGTAGAACTCTGCTATCAGAGCAGGGAGCTTTGTCCCAAATTGCTGGGGTTTTCTCCCCTGCTGGAGTTATTAGTTGGGTGCCTTCTCTGAAGCATCCACAAACTCTGGCACACTGGTCACATACCCCAGGACCTCCATTCCAGACGGTTATCTAGATCCAAGTAGGTTAAAGCAAGAGCGATTACCACTCAGACTGGTCACTTGGTCCCCCTACAATCGGCAGGCCCAGAGCTCTGAAGCAGCCATGTGGCAGGGGCTCTA
Organism: Petaurus breviceps papuanus; assembly: GCF_028583685.1. Lineage (NCBI taxonomy): Eukaryota > Metazoa > Chordata > Mammalia > Diprotodontia > Petauridae > Petaurus > Petaurus breviceps. The sequence goes on from NW_027187324.1 coordinate 1,004,992, forward strand.
AGTCCTCCATGCCTCAGCTGCTTCTTGCCTCGGGGGTAAAGGCTGGACCGCACTCCTGAGCTCCCAGGTCCGAAAGTCCACACTAAACTGACCTCTCACTTTGTACTTAACGTCTTTGGGTTGATAATTCTGGAAACTGCCACAGCTTCCGGTGATCTGAAGTCCCTCCAGCTGGGGGCTGGTTGTGGCCACCTGAAGCTAAAATCTCAGGTCACCCATGGCTGGGCTGGGCTCCCAGAGGGCTGTGCTGGCTGCTTCCTGCTGGACTGCCAGTGGGAAGACTAGCTTCTCTGTGTCATTTTGTGGGTTCTGTAGCTCCAAAGCTTTTTTAGAATCATTTTTTACATGAATTGGAGGAGGTGGGAGTGGGAGCCCCGCAGAAGTCCTATTTCTACTCTGCCATCTTGACTCTGTCTCCATCTCCTCAGTTTTTAATTTTTTACTCCCAGAAAAGAGCTACTATAATTTTTTTTGTACATATAGGTACTTGTACTTTTTTTTTAAATTTCTTTGGGGATTCAGACCTAATATTGGTATTGCTAGATCAAAGGGTATGCCTGGTTTTATAGCCCTTTGGGCATAGTTCCAAATTTCTCTGCACAATGGTTGAATCAGTTCACAAATCTGCCAATAGTACATTAATGTTTCATTTTTTTCACATCCCCTCCAACATTTATCATTTACCTTTTCTGTCCTATTAGACAATTTAACAAGTATATGATAGTACCCCAGAATTATTTTAATTTGCATTTCTCCAATCAATAGTGAATTATAACATTTTTCCATATGGGGATACATAACTTTGATTACTAAATCTGATAATTTATCATTATTTTTATCACTTATAATTTGGGGGAATGGTTTTTATTTTTAAAATTTGACTTGGTTCTCTATAGGTTTGGAAATGAGGCATTTATCGGAAACTTGATTCAATATTTTTTCATAGTTTTTATTGCTAACTGTATTTCCCTCCATCCTATTCTCCCCACCTCCATTTTTCTATTCTCTCTCCTTTTTCACCCTGTCACTCCTCAAAAGTGACAGTTTTGCTTCTGGCTACCACCTCCCCCAATCTGCTATTCTATTCTTTCTATGACTGCTCCTTCTCTTATTCCCTTTTCCTCCTACTTTCCTGTAGGTTAAGATAGATTTCTATATTCAATTGACTGTGTATGTTATTCCATCTTTTAGTCAATTCTGATGAGAGTAAGGTTCACTCACTCCCCCAACCTCCCTCCTCTTTCCCTACACTGTAAAAGCCTTTTCTTGCTTCTTTCATGTGAGCAAATTTACCCCGTTCTACCTCTCCCTTTCTCCCAGTGCATTCCTCTCTCACCCCCTAATTTACTTTTTAGATTATCATTGCTTCATATTAAACTCACTCGTACCCTTTCTTTTTATATATTCCTTCTAACTACCCTAATAATGAGAAAGGTCTTATGAGTGACAAATATCATCTTCCCATGTAGGAACACGAATAGTTTAATCTTATTAAGTCCCTTGTGCTTTTCCCTTTCCTATTCATCTTTTTTATGCTTCTCTTGATTCTTGTGTTTCAAAGTCAAATTTTCAATTCAGCTGTGGTCTTTTCATCAAGTATACTTGAAAGTTCTCTATCTCACTGAATGTCCATTTTTTCCCTCAAAAGATTTTACTCAGTTTTGCTGGGTAGGTGATTCTTGGTTGTAATCCTAGCTCCTTTACTCTCCAGAATATTATATTCTAAGTCATCTGAAAATGGAAACTACTATTTGAGTTTAACTTTGAGTAGAAACTACTAAATCTTGTGTTCTCTTGGACTGTGGGTCCATGATATTTGAATTATTTCTTTCTAGTTGCTTGCAATATTTTCTCATTGACCTGGGAACTCTGGAATTTGGCTATAATATTCCTTGTAACTTTCCTTTTGGGATCTCTTTCAGGATGTTATTGGTGAATTCTTTCAGTTTCTATTTTACCCTCTGGTTCTGGAATATCAGGGCAGTTTTCCTCGATAATTTCTTAAAAGACAATGTCTAGGATTTTTTTTTTATCATGGCTTTCAGGTAGTCGAATAATTTTTAAATTATGTCTCCTGGATTTATTTTCCAGGTCAGCTGTTTTCCCAATGAGATATTTCAACAGTCTTTTTTTCTTGTGGTTTTGTTTTATTATTTTTTGATTTCTCATCGTCTTGAGCTTCCATTTGCTCCATTCTAAGTTTTAAGGATGTATTTTCTTCAGTGAGCTTTTATGCCTCCTTTAACATTTGACCAATACTGCTATTTTAGGCATTCTTGTCCTCATTGGCTTTTTGGACCTCTTTTGCCATTTGTCTAGTCTGTTTTTTAAGGTGTTATTTTCTTCAGTATTTTTTATCTACTTTACTAAGCTATTGAGTTGTTTTTCATGATTTCCTTGCAATACTCTCTCTTTCTGCAAAACTTTCTCTTCCTGACTTTTCCTCTACCTCTCTCAACTGATTTTCAAAATCCTTTTTGAGCTCTTCCATGGCCTGAGATCAATTCATATTTTTTTTGGAGGCTTTGGATGTAGGAGCTTTGATTTTGTTCTCTTCTGAAGGTGTGTTTTGATATTCCTTGTCACCATAATAACTTTCTACAGTTAGATTATTTTCCCCCACTGTTTGCTCATTTTACATCTATTACTTGACATTTAACTATTTGTTAAATAGGACTCTGCTTCCAGGGTGGAGTGTGAACTGGACCAAGGTGCAGGGGTTTTGTCCAACGGTTTTCAGAGATACTTCTAGGGACCTGCAAGTTTTCAGTTTTTCTTCCAAGGTGGTATGATGTAAGGAGAGATGTTTATTCCTCTCTTGGTCTGTGCTCTGGTCTGTGTCCAATCACAAGCCTTCTTTTCTTCCTTGGAACTGTGAGGAAGGTCCCCCCTTCACTAGGGCTGCAAGCTCTGCTGTGCTAGCTCTCTTCACCCTGGCTCTACCACCCAGGGCTATGACCCATTTATAAGTATGGTCAAAGCAACAGAGTCTGGCCTCAGTGCTAGCAAAAATGACTGCTGTAATCTCCTTCTGACCAGTTGCTCAATCCCCTTACAGTCTGTGGGCTGAGAGCTCCAGAATGAGCCACTGCTTTTGCTGCTACCTCTGCTGCTGCTGCTCGTTGAAATGCTCCCAAGGCCTGCTCCCAGTTTGCTGGGGTTAGGCCTGTGTTAGCATGGCTTGTGTTAGACTGAGCTCTATTCTCACCGAGGTGAGACAGACCCTTATTGCTAATCTTCTAAATTGTCTTTGGTATCTGTGTGCTGAGAGACTTTGCATTGGTATGGCCTGTGCAGGACTGTGCTCATTTCTCACCCTGAGGCAATAGACCTTTCCTGCTAACCTTTCAAATTGTTTTGGGCCCAAAATTTCTTTAAATCTGTCTTTTTGTGGGTTCTGCTTCTCTAGAATTTGTTTAGAGTCGTTTTTAAAGGTATTTGGAGGGGTTTCTAAATGTTGTACCTTGATTTTCTCTGAATGTTTATACTATGTAATCAGAACTACAAAGCTGTTCACAGCAGCAGTCCTTTGGAAAGCTACTCGTGCATGGCATTAGAGTTACCCAGCCCATTATATACATCTGAACCTAAATCCTAGACCTTTTACTTCTTTACAATCTATCCAAATATCTAACAGGCTCGTTTACTCAATTCTATCTGTATTCTCTACCTCTTTCTCCACTTTTTCTAGCTGTGATGTGCCAGATGCTACTTTCCCTGTACCTCACTAGCCCTTTATGTGTTGTTTTATCTTATTAAAATGTAAGCTTTTTGAGATCCATAGTCTTTCTCTAATTAGTTTCCTCAGTGCTTAGCTATATGTCAAGCATGTAGCAAATTCTTGGCAAGTATTTTTTTTTTAATTTTCTTCAACCATTTATTTGTACCACCTGGACAGAATGAAAAAATGAATGAACAGTTCAGGCAACATTTCACAAGCCAAGTCCTATGTCATGCTATAAATATCCAGGCACATTTTGGAGTTCTTTCTCAGACAAAAGCAGAACAAATAACAGTTATTTCCTTTAATGGTACTTTAAGGTGGAACACCAATAGGGAGGAATTGTTTTTTGGGGTGGAAATAATTGGACTTTAAGGAGTAGTGAGTACTCCCTTCTAGAGTTGATGACAGAGAAAAAGTAAGATCAGGAGTGTTTGACATGGCACTATAGATTTTAGAAAATGATTTTGATGCAGAGAAAAATGAAGAGTTGACTACTTCACTGTGCTAGGGTAGTGATGGTGATAATGGAAAGAAAGGAAGAAATTCTAGAGAGTTTGTTGAGAGACAATAAGATATATTGAATTAAACCTATAGAAAATACTCATTCTATGCATTTGAACCTGGAGAACAAGGTGAAAAGTTTTCAAATTTTAATGTTCCTTAATGTTATATTCTTAAAACTATAATAATGTTACATCTTTCCATTTCTCTCCGATTCCATCTTTTTGAATTTTGATAGTGAACCCAGAAAGCAGATATTTTATTCTATATTCTTTATACCGGTAGGAATATTTCTCCAGTATTGACTGGTTGCAGGTTTTTCATGATGGGAAATACATGAACTTTTCCACAAAAATACATGAACTTTTCCACAAATGTTCACATGATGATTCCAAAACACAATAAACCAGAGATGGAAGTTTTGTGTGTGTGTGTGTGTGTGTTTTGAAAAACAATTTATAGTACTTGATCTAAGCTGTATTTTAGAAGTGGAGATCTCTGTGTCCACCAATAGGGAATCTTCACCCTTCCCTTGAACCTGCTTCTGTTTTCTCTGGCAAGGACAGTAGCCTTTTGCCCTGGAAATAGAGAACAAAAACAGCTAATAGGGAGTCAATACACAAGGCAAAAAATGTGAAGCACTTCATTGCCCTTGACAAATTCAAGTTGTTTGGCCCAGATGAAAATGAAGGTTGCTGAAATAACTACCAGATGTGATTGTTGAGCTATTGTAGTGATATTTAAAGATAATAGAAAAAAAGAGTCCTACAGGCCTGGAGAAGAGTAAATTCATATATTTTCAAGAAAAGGAGAGGACAAAATCTGCAGTCTGTAGGCCTGTGAGCTTGACTTTGATTCCCCAGGGAAATCCTAGAATGCTTCATCAAAGAGGTAGTGAACATAAAAAGAATGATGTACTGTTAGAAAAAAGCTAGCTTGGCTTCATCAAGAGAAAGTCATACTAGACTAAGTTTACTTTTCTTTTCTCTTTTCGGTCAGTGTTATTAAACCAGCAGGTAAGTTAAATGCTGTAGGTATACCTTCTACAAATTTTGGCAAAACTTTTTAATAAACTATCTCAGTCTAGTTTTAAGGAAAAGATGGGAATATACATTAGAAGATAGTCCCATGAGATGGTTTTGGACCTAGATATAAGAATGTACTCAACGAATAGTTGTTAATGATTCAATTTCAGTTTAGAAGGGGCTCTCTGGTATAATGCTAAGGGATATGTACTTGGCACTCTGTCCCAGTTTGAGGGGATATTTCTATAATATCTGTCCGCAGCATACCTATTTAATAAATATCTTTAATAATCTGTTGTCATTATTCAATAATTTCAGTTGTGTCTGACTTTTCATAAGACCATTTGGTGTTTTCTTGACAAAGTTACTGGAGTGGTTTGCCATTTCCTTCTCCAGGTCATTTTACAGATGAAGAAACTGAGGCAATACCATGCCTATTTAATAAATGCTCCTTTTCTTTTTTTTCTTTATTTTTTAAAATTTGTTTGTTTATTTTTAGTTTACGAGATTCAATTTCACAATTCCTTGAGTTTCACATTTTGTTCCCGCTCCTTCCCCCCCCCCCCCCCCCCATGGCAACATACAGTCAAGTATAGGATCTGTAAATACTTTCACATTATACATTAGTCTGGTTATAAAGATGGATTATATCAGATGGAATGAAAAATGGTAAAGACGACATAAAACCAAACAAGAAAAGGAAAAAGATCAGTTATTTTGCATCTATCTGGATATAAACTCAGTTCTTTCTAATTCTTTCTCTGGATGCACACATTTCTTTCCATCATGAGTCTTTTGGGATTGTCTTATATCACTGCATTGCTGAGAAGAGTCCAGACTATCAAAGTTGGTCATCACATATACGTTGTGTCTGTAACTGTGTACAAATTTCTTCTGGTTCTACTCTTCTCACTCAGCTTCAGTTCATATAAGCCTCTCCAGGTAAATATGAAGTCCATCTGCTCCTCATTTCTTATAGCACAATAGTATTCCATAACATGCATATACCACAACTTGTTCAGCCATTCCCTAATTGATGGGCACCCCCTTAATTTCAAATTCTTTGCAACCACAAAAAGAGCTAATATAAACATTTTTGCACATATGGGTCTTCCTCCCACTTCTATGATCTCTTTGGGATATAACCCTAGGAGTTGTATTGCTGGGTCAAAGGATATGAAATTACTTATAGCCCTTTGGGTATAGTTCCAGATTGCTCTCCAGAAAGGCTGGATCAGTTCAAACTCCACCAGCAATGCATTAGTATTCCAATTTGCCCACATCCTCTCCAGCATTTGTCATTTTCCTGTTTTGTCATCTTAGCCAATCTGACTGGTGAGATGTGGTACGTCAGAGTTGTTTTGATTTGCATTTCTCTAATCAATAGCGATTTAGAGCATTTCATAAAACTAGCTCTTAGTTTTATTTATTATTTCAATAGTTTTCTTAATTTCAATTTTTTAAATCTCTCCTTTGGTTTGCAATATTTCTAATATAGCATTTAATTGGGGGTTTTGAATTTGTTCTTTTTCTAGGTTTTTCAATTGCATGTCCAATTTGTTGACCTCCCTTTTCTCTAATTTAATCATGTATGCACTCAGGGATATAAAACTTCCCCTAAGAACTGCCTTTAATGCATCCCACAAATATTGGTATGTTGTCTCTTTATTATCATTCTCTTGAATGAAATTACTGATTGTTTCTATAATTTCTTGTTTGACCCACTCATTCTTCAGGACTAAATTGTGTAATTTCCAATTAGTTTTTAGTCTATCTTTCCATGGCCCTTTATTGCATATAATTTTTATTGCATCATGATCTGAGAAGGATGCATTTAATATTTCTGCCTTACTGCATAGATTTGTGAGTTTTTTATGCCCTAGAACATGGGTGATTTTTGAGTATGTGCCATGAACCACTGAGAAGAAAGTATATTCCTTTTTATCCCCATTCAGTTTTCTCCAGAGATCTATCATACCTATTGTAATGTAATGCCAAAAGAAGGCAACTTCCCAGGTTCAAAATACCAGTATAGGTGCTCTCTATTTTATTCAGTGACAAACCAAGAACAGAGAAGATCAAAACATGACATCATTCAAAATACAGCATTTACTAAGCAGTGATTAAATAATCTCCAAGTACTACCCCACCCCAGGACCTTCCAATCATTCAATCAATTACAAAGTCCCTGTTCTAAATACTTCTCCACCCCTAGGCTATACCTTCATTTGGTCCACCACAAAACCCCTCTTCTCAAATGGAGATTAGTTTCCAAACATAAGTAAAGTACCTTCATTTGTCAATCACAGAGCACAATAAGGTCAAAAGTTCCCCACCCCTGGATCACAATTGAATCTACCCCAGAGTTACATCAAGTTTAAACACAGCACTTAATACCCAAATGGAGGTCTTTTCTTCATCTTGACACGAGGCAAGTTCTCAGCAATCTTAGTTCCTGGGGAGACAAGGCTTAGCAAGGCCATAAGATACATTGCCAGTCCCTTCATGAATTTATCCTCTGTCTGTAGAACAGTCCTAGAACCCCTGAACACATTAGCAAAGCCCTCTCCCAGGATTTCTGTAAACATCCAACAAGAAAATCCTTCTTCAGGGCTTCCGAACCAACAGAAAGGTTCCCAGACCCCTGCAACAACAGCACTGTCCCTCACCAGTGGACAGTATTCACTCTCTGTCTGCAGGACAGTCTCAGGGCTTCTTAACCAAATGCCAGGTTCCAGGACTTCTTCAACAAAAGGACTGTCTTTCACCAGTGGACAAATCTGGCAAAACAACATCAAAACAGACAGACAAAGTACCAGCAAAACAGCCATGTCTCCTCAGTCCTTGGCAGCTCAGGGGGCAGGTCTCAAAAGTCCAGGGCAATTCAAAGCAGCCACCAGCAATTCTCTTAGTCTCTCTCTCTCTCCACGAGGTGCTGCTTCCAAAAAGATCTTCCGCCTCTCTCTAGTGTCTCTCCAAATCTACTTCACCAGCTCCTCCCAGTTCAGGACTTTCTTTTCACATCAACAAGCCCATCCCACAGGTGGGATTAACAAACTCTGGGTTTTAACACAATCAATTTGAAAACCAAGCCAATACAGGGGAATCTTTAATTGCCATTACTATCACACCTATCCCCTCTAAAATCCTGTTCACCTCCTTAACTTCTTTCTCGTTTATTTTGATGTTGGATTTAGCAAGTTCAGAGAGGGGGAGATTAAGGTCTCCCACTAGTATAGTTTTGCTATCTATTTCTTCCTCTAATTCCTTTACCTTCTCCTCTAGGAATTTGGATGCTATACCACTTGGTGCATATATGTTAAATAATGATATTGCTTCATTCTCGATGGTGCCTTTTAACAGGATATAGTTTCCTTCCTTTTCTCTTTTAATTAGGTCAATTTTTGCTTTTGCTTTATCTGAGATAAAGATTGCTACCCCTACTTTTTTTTTTTACTTTAGCTGAGGCATGATATATTTTATTCCAGCCTTTTACTTTTACCCTATGTGTATCCCTCTGTTTCAGATGTGTTTCTTGTAAACAGCATATTGTAGGATTATGATTTCTAATCCATTCTACTATCCTTCTCTGTTTTATGGGAGAGTTCATTCCATTCACATTTACAGTTATGATTTTTATCTGGTTGTTTCCCTCCATCCTATTCCCTCTCCTGTTTATGCTCATATTTTCCCCCCTTCTCTCTTTCCCCCTTGTTTTTCTTTTGACCGCTGCTTCCCTCAGTATTCGCTTATCAGCCCCCCCTTTTTCTCCCCTTATCCTTACTTCTTCTCTCCCTACTAACCCCCCCCCTTGTAGCCTTTCCCCCTCCTACTGCCTGTAGGATATTTTTATACTTAATGAAGTATGTTATTTCTTCTTCGCACCAAGGGTGATAGGAACAAATCTCATGTGAAGCTCCTCTCCCTCCCCCTTTTCCCTCTAAAATGATACTTTTTGCATTTCTTCTCCATAGCGTCCTATGCTTAACTGCTTGTTATTCCCTCCTTGCACCAGTACCAATGAGGGAAAAGCTCATATGATCCTCATTTCCCTCCCTTCTTTTCCTCTGCTATAATGTTTTTATGCCTCTTTGTGTGGCATAATTTACCCTTTTACACTTCATTCCTTCCTCTTCTTCCATTGCAGTCCCTTTGTAGCCCTTAGTAAGCTATTTTTAATCATAATTTTGTGTATTTTATACTCATACCCTTTACTTGTCTGTAAACAGTTTGTTCTTCTTAAACAGCAGGGTGTGTGTGTGTGTGTGTATTTACCTTGTTTACCTTTCTATGTTGCTCTTGCGTCTTGTAATTGGAGGTTGAATTTTCCATTGAGCTCTGGCTTTTTCATCAGGAATGTCTGGAACTCTGTTATATCGGTGAATGACCGTCTTTTCGCCTGGAAGAATATGCTCAGTATCGCTGGGTATGTGATCCTTCATTGTAACCCGAGCTCTTTTGCCTTCAAGAAAATTGTATTCCACTGCCTCCAATCTTTCGGTGTAGAGGCTGCCAAATCCTGTATAATCCTCACTGTGGACCCTCAGTATTGAATTGTCTCTTTCTGGCTGGCCACTTGAAGTATTTTCTCTTTTACTTGGTAGTTCTGGAGTTTGGCCACAACATTTCAAGGACTTTTCAGTTTGGGATCTCTTTCAGCAGGTGTCTGGTGGATTCTCTCAATTTCTATTCTACCCTCAGGCTCTAGTATATCAGGGAAGTTTTCCTTAATGAACACTTGGAGAATGTTGTCCAGGCTCATTTTTTCATCATGATTTTCTGGTAAGCCTATGATTCTCAGATTATCTCTCCTGGATCTGTTTTCCAGGTCAGTTATTTTTCCATTGAAGTATTTTGCCTCTTTTTCTAATTTTTCATTCTTGTTGTTTTGTTTGACTAATTCTTGGTTCCTCATAGAGTTATTTGTTTCCATTTGGTTGATTCTAGTTTTTAGCAAGTCATTTTCCTTGGTTAATTTTTTGGAGCTGCTTTTCCATATCATTCACTTTTATTTTTAGAGAGATGTTTTCTTCATTATAATGTTTTTCTAATTCTGCAATTTTGGTTTTGAGAGAATTATTAATTTTGTCTTCTATCTCTGTCATTTGGTTTTTAAAGTTCCTTTTGAGCTCATCTAGGAGAGCTTTCTGTGACCTATTCCTTGTTGATGTTTCAGCTGTGGGTGTGGAGTCCACGTTGTCTCCCTCTGAGGATAGGAGGACTCTAGAGTCTTTGTAATCTGCTTTCTACCCATTTTGAGGCAGGGCCCTAGCCACAGCCTTTTCTCTAGGGATCCCAAGCCTTTACTGTTGAGGGTTTTGCCCTGGGGCAATAGTTACTATGTTTTCAGGGTCAGGGGGCCTGGGGGGTTGGAGCAGGTGACATTCACTCTGTCATCCTGGTCCTTGGAAGTCCTGATAGGGGCTTTTTAAAAAATTTCTGGACTACGAAGTGGTAGCCCCAGGAGTATTTGCTGTCCCGGACAGGGGCCCCTGCATTTGGTTCTTACCTTGCTCTTTCTAGTCCCAGGCCTTTGGTGATAGGCCTGTTAGTGGCCCTTGTGGTTGGTGGGATGACTTGCTCCCCCTCCCCCCAGTTGATCATGCTTCTTCCAGGCCTGCCCCTGTGGACCTAAATGATACTTTTCTAGAAAGGTAATCAATGTTTGGTAATTAATAATCAATGGGGAGCACACTTGAAAGTGCTTGACAGTGACAGTGTTAGAAAGTCAAGCTCCTTAGAGTTATCTCTAGAACCTGAAAAAGGGAAGGCTTCAGTGACTTGGATAAAAGTATTGCTGGCATGTTTATCAAATTTACAGATTACAGAGAAAGAGATATCACCCTCACATGCCCACCCACATCCCTGGCCCCACACTCCAAATGGAAAGTTAGGATCCAGAAACATCTTGACAAGCTAGGGCATTAGGCAGCATCTGATGAGATGACATTTAATAGGGATAAATGTAAGGTCTTAAAATTAGGTTAAAATCAATTTTTCAGGTACAGAATCAGGGAGAAATTGTTAGACTGCTGTTTGCCTGAAAAAAAATTATTTGTAGATCTTAGTGGACAATGTGTGTTGCTTTGTAAAATAGGGAGATGTCATGCTCAAGGTATTGGCCACAGTTAGAGAGGAGATTCATTGTAGTTTGAGCTCAAGAGGGCTTCCCTGGGAAGTCCTCCAGATGTTCCTGTTTCTGAATGACTTTCAGTTGGTTTCATCAAGGCCCAGAATGGTGCAGAGTGTCCTGGAATGGAGATGCAATAACTCAGAGGAATTTGCCTTGATTATCCATATATTAAAGACCAAATGGAAGAATGTTTATTGCCCAGATTTACAATAGGCATTTGGATGGAAAACTTACAGAGTTTGTCTGTCAGTATACATATTACTGATCAATTATATGAACTTTTATTTGGGCCCAAAATTGAATAGAAAAAGTTGAATAAGGTAGAATGCTGTCAAGAAAATGAAAATTTTTGAATAATCTCAAGTTTTCCATGAAGGCAAATATCCAATAATAATAAAAATAACATTCCACTAATGTTGTTGTATGACAGAATGATATTAAATACAGCAGTTTCTACATAATTAAAAATAAATGCATGGAAGAAAATGTGAAAGTATCAGTGGGGAAATCTGAAGAAGAATGGACTGGAGAGGTACATATGAAGCAGGGGTGGGGAACCTGATCCAATCAAAGGGCCATACTTGAGGACCTAGAAGGCCACATGTGGCCTCAAGGCCACAGGTTCCCCATCCCTGCACCAAGGCATTGTTTCTCCAAACCATACAACAGAAAAGAAACACAATAATCTCACAAGTTGGTTATTGCCATATGGAAGGGAATCTTATGTGTCTAGACTTACCATCACTATGTGTTTGGTAGAAAGGGAATTATTCACTAGAGATCGTGAAGAAGTATTTATGAAGCATTTTTGAGCTCTAGTACAACTTTGGGGTTAGTATGAGAAGCTGAGGGAAGTATCCTGACCCTACTTGACTATTCTGTTCCTCTCACCTTGTTCATGCCATTCACATTTCTAGCCCTAAATTCCCTAAATTTCTTCTCTAGTCTTGCTACTGTATTCTTCCCCTCTTCCTTATTTCTATGGTCCTTTACCCTTCATGATATACAAAAGTATTACCCATGTTAGAGAATTTTGGTATTAAAAAAGGTTGTTAGTAATCACAAATGATAGTACATACTAAAATATTTGAAACAATTTTAATCTTATCTATAAAGACATACATCTATATGACCTTATCTTGTTAAAGTAATTTTTAGTGTGAAATGCTCTCTTCCTCTCTGAACTTCTCATTGATTGAATGCCATTCATTCTACATTTATAATTTCTATCTTTCCTTATTAGTTACTTGTTTGCTCATTCATTTCAGCAAATATGCGTTAAGTACATTCTATAAGTTAATTGTTGTAAGGGATTTACTTCCTTTCCTTCTTTCTCCATTATAAATATTTTTAAAAGCAAAAAGTCCCCAACAATTCCTCAAATCTATAATATTAAGCCATATGGTTGCATTGTGTTTGCATATGTGTATGTTTTTATGACAGGGTGAGTGGTATCATTACTAGCTCTGGTTGCTTATATCCATTTATTATGTTAAGTGACCAAAATGATCAGTTTTCAGTTGAAATGGTTGGGAAAAAAAAGGTCTAGACTGTCATAAAAGCTGAAAAAAAGTAATTGCATGAATCCATTGACCTTTCCATTGATATCATAACACAGCATAATCACTAAGGCTTTTAAATTAGCAATGTAACTCTGAGCAGAGGGCTAGCAGAGAAATCTCAAGGGTTTGTTGCCAGAGCAAGACCCTGACACTGAAAGTAAAAGGGTAAATGAGAATCATGTTTAGAGTTGCCCTTTAGGTCCCAAAGCTGCTTATCATATATCTTGTCTTTCTGCCTTGCTGTTAGGTTTATCTTATTAAAATTAATTGTGTTCTGTTTTAAGTGTTAAGAATGTTAAATTCATAGCCAGCGGTAACTGATGAAAGGAGGTAGGTTGTTTCTTTGTCTTATTCTTGATGTAGGGTGACAATAATTTGTCATATGACAAAAATATACTCAAAAATAGCTTTTGTGTTTGGTGCAAAAAGTAAGAATACATATTTTAGCATGCAATTAATTCAAGTGAATAAAACCTGCTTTATTCAATAAATGTATTCCTTAAAAAATTCATGTAAATTACAGGTTTTGTAAATCAACTTCTGTCCTACCCTTGATTTACTCATGCACTTGTTTTCATTACTGATTGTTACTCAATGGGATAATAAAATATGAGTTTCTCTGTCTCATTGGTTTTCACTCAAATAATGAGTGAGCAATGACATATTTGATGAAATTCTCTTCTGAATTAGTAGAATAACAAAACTGGAAGGTCATTAAGGGATTTCCTAGTCCAACCCTCATTTTACAGATGAGGCAAAGTGCCCTGCCCAAGGTCATTCTACCAGTTAGTCAGAAGGCAGTCCTCATGATTCCCTATTCAGTGAATTTCTACTTTATTTACCATTACTCATAATGGAAAACATTGCTTTGTAATATACTTGATTTATAAATGTTTTGTGTTTTTGGATTCAGTCATACTTTTATTTCAGTCTTTCCATATACCTCTGTATTAAAAAAGTTTATTTGTTATCTTAAATAGAAAACCACACCCCGTAGATTCACCGGTCCCAGAAAATTAAAATTACCTTAAGACCTTTAATGTTTTACTTTTCATCATAAAATCATTAGATTTTCTTTAGGCTGATATAACCATCCTTGTTATTGTTCAGTTGTTTTTCAGTGGTGTTCAACTCTTCATGACCCAACTGGAGTTTTCTTGGCAAAGACACTGCAGTATTTACCATTTCCTTCTCAATTGAGAAAAACAGGATAAGTGACTTACCCAGGGTCACACTGCTAGCAAGTGTTTCATGCCAGATTTGAACTCAGATAAGTCTTTCTGACTCTGGGCCTGGAACTCCATCTCCTGTGCCACCTAGCTGTCCATTATATAACCAAAGCATTTTTTTAAAATAACTGAATGAGAAATTTTGAAATTCAAGACCATATCTAGATAGTATGGAAAAAAATGAAGTTAAAAAAATATTCTAGATAATTTTAAGTACAGGTAACCACTCTAAGAGTGAAGAAAAATCTCTTGTCTTTAAGTTACATTAGGTAAAATATATACTACAAAATATTGAAAATAAATTGCTTATTTAAACATCATGTCAAGGACAAATATTAGAAATCTTATTGGGCACTTTCTGAATGATTATATAAATACTGTATTCCCTATTCAGAGAGAGTCATTTTACATAGACATTATTTATCTATCGCATATCAATTATTTATAACATACCAATTATTTCATGTTTATTACTGTGCCTCAATGTATAGGATTCATACAATATTGTATTTAAGACAAAGTTGGTGCCACTTTTATTCATGGTTCAAATTTACCTTCTTGACACGAATGTCAATGGTATATTTATGTGTATTATATCTTGCATAGGGATTATAGAGAACAGACCTCAGAGTCAGGATGTCTTGGGTTCAAGTACTTTTCACACACAGTATCTTAGTGACTAGGTAAGTGACTGGGAAAGTGACTGGGCAAGTCGCTTAACAAAAGACTTATTCTAAAGCAATTTAAATTGTGGTAAAGGAGGCAACACCGTGTTCATATTTATATCCCTTACAGCAATTAACTTATAGAATGTACTCAATGCATATTTGCTGAAATGAATGAGCAAACAAGTAACTAATAAGGAAAGATAGAAATTATAAATGTAGAATGAATGGCATTCAGTCAATGAGAAGTTCAGAGAGGAAGAGAACATTCCATACTAGAATAATCAGAGAAGTCTTGGAAGCTGTGGTGTCACTTTTTCCCCTCAGGCAGACTCATGTTTATATCCTGCATCTGACACTTTTTAATTGTATGACATTGGGCAAGTCACTGAAAGTCTAAAATATTTTGAGTACCAAGGAAGTCTTTCTAAACCATGTGACTGACTCTGTTAGCCTCTGCTCCTTCATTTACAGACTAAAGACAATATTAGCTCACCTCACAAGGTTGTTGTGAGGATCAAATGAGATAATGTGTATAAATTACTTCAATAACCTTAAAGCTCTGTATAAACATAAGTTACAATTACAGTTATATTGTAGATATCATAAGTGAAGACAATGTCTTTGGTCTCATAGAATGTGTAAAATATACTAAAAAGGGGATAAATACATTCATGAGTACACATATACATGTAAGTATATATATATATATATATATATATATCTGTGTATATATACATACATATATCTGAGTATGTGTTATAAATTTGTTGTTATTGTAGTTCAGTAATTTTCAGTAAGGCCCAAACTTTTGTGAACCCATTTGGGATTTGCTATTTCCTTCTCCAATGCCAGGCACTCAGACATTAAGGTGCCCAGCATCACATAACAAGGAAGTGTCTGAGGCTGTCTTTGAACTTAGATCTTCCTGACTCCAGGTCCACTGTTCTATGCATTAAGCCACTGGCTAACCCTTGCCTCCTTCCCTCTACATGTAAGTATGTATGTGTCCATCTACATACACACACACGCATAATACCTATATACCAATATATAATACATATATATACACACATAATACCTATATACCAATATATGTGTGTGTGTGTGTGTGTACGTATATGTATATACCCACACACATTACATAGGACAGATGATGGTAATATGAATTTTATAACTATGCAGGATAAAATGCTAAAAATAAGTAGTAAAATAAGTAATATCTATTAAATACAATCTTGCTATTCCTTTTATCTACTCTATAGATTCTCCTTAAAGTAGTAGCCCTATGTTTGTAGGAAAGGATCTGTAATGTTGTGGGCCTGAGGTTGGAAAACAATAGAATTTTCTAGGAGAAGGAAAGGAAGATACATGTAGAAATTGTATGGGTATTGAGTAGAGAAGGTACCTGTTAAGCTGCTTATTAAGCAGCTGGGTAAGGCCAGTAAGGTGCTACTCAAGTGACGGAGTACCTGAGTCAAACAGAGTAGGGAAGCTGATTGTACCATGCTAAGGACATACTATAGGATTGAGACCTGAGCCAGGTGCACACTGGGCATGTAGATGCTAAAACAAAATGCCAATAAGTAGGCAGTTCTCCCAGAAGAAGCAAGCTCAAGTGAGGATCAGATTCACTGAAAATTTCTTTTGAAATTTTCTTTTCTGAAAATTTCTTTTCTGAAAATTTCAAATGAAAATCAGTTCACTGAAAATTTCTAATTCCACTCATACATTAATACTTAAACTTCTCATATTGGTGATAAGAGTCTATTTACACAGGGATGAGGAGTTACTATAATGGAAAGGAAGGGCTCCACTTTTATCCATTCTTTTGCCAAGTAAATCTCAGGTGTGAGTCCCAGTTTTTTCTTTCTATTTTACTACATGTGCTTTATATTTAAGTGCTTATCAAGAGTGTTGATTGCAAGGAGGGAAAGCAGTTCCCAGAGATGATGTCTATGTAAATGAAAAAGAAAGTCATGTTAAATATTAATGGAAAAAAAGATTTAGTGCTGAAAGATTGAGGCTGCAATCAGAGCATCATAGAATCATAGAATTTTAGGGGAAGAGACCTCAGCCACCATTGGATTCAATTTCCACACAAAACTAATTCATCAGCAGAACATTCCTAAAAGTGATCATCTAGTTTTAGCTTGAAATCATTCAATGTAGGGGAAGCCCTTACCAACTGAGACAGTTCATTCCACTTTGGGATAGCTCTGGTTAGAAAGTTTTTCCTGACATCAAACTTGAATATATCTCATTTCAACTCCTATATTCTCTAGTACCAAGTAGAAATAATCCAATTATGCTGTGTGGCAGCCTTTCAGATGCTTATAAATGGCTATCATGTTCCCTCTATCTTCTCTTCTGCTGGTCAAATATCCCAACATCTTCATCCAATCCTTGGATGACATGGACACAAGGCCCTTCATCATTTGAATGTCCTCCTCTGGATATTCTCCATCCTAACAATAACTTTATTAAATGGTGACACTCAGAAAATACTAAACACAACATTTTAGGTAGTCTGACTGAGGTGGGGAACAAAGGGTCAATCTCCTTCTTATGACTAGAAGTTTTTCCTTGTTTAATGCAGCCCAAGATCACATCATTTTTACCTGTCATGTAACACTGCTGATGCACTCTGAACCCCAGTTTTAGTAAGATACTGACAAAGATCTGTGATTTAATAGCTTTGTTCCCACCAATGATTCAGTCAATTAACAATACACATTTCTTAAGCCCTATGTTCCAGGCACTGTTCTATATGCTGGAGAAAATTAAAAAGGAAGAAAAAAAATCCCTCTCCATCAAGGTGCTTGCATTTTGATGGGGAGACAACACATTTAAACAAGATAAATATAGAGTAGAAGAACTTTGGGAAGGAAGACACTAGCTGCTGAGGGGGTGAGGAAAGGCCTCCTGCAGAAGACTGCAGTTGAACTGAGCCTTGAAGAAATGTAGAAGTTTTAAGAGGTGAGACACTAAAATGGGGGATGGAGTGTAGTTTACTAGGAAGACAAGTAGACCAGTATGGCTGGATCAAAGAGTATGTGGGAGAATATATATGGAAGAACCCTGGAAACATAGTATGGGGGGAGGGAAAAGAGATGGTTTCCACCCTACCCCAGTTAAACGGAGAAAGCCAAGATTTCTTAGTTGAATAAATCAGAAATGCATACTAAGTATGAACACATTCTGAATCAATTTGTTTTCATCCTTCAGCACAGAAAGCATTTTGTGATGTTGAAGAGAATCAGGTATGTCCTATAAGGCTATGTGTAACAATAAGCTATCTTGGGAACTTGTCAAGGAAGCTGGCTATGAAGCTCCTTGGAGAGGAAACTCACCTATAGCTTCTCATACTAACCCCAAAGCTATGTGGGAGCACAAAAATGCTTTATAAATATTTCTCCTTGATCTCTAGTGAATAATTCCTTTTCTATCACGAGCATTGTGATGGTGAGTCTAGACACATACAATTCTCTTGTGTATGGCAGTAACCAACTTGTGATATCATTGTGTTGATTTTCTGTCCTATGGTGTACATATTTGGAAACAATGCCTTCATGCTCCGTACCTTTGAATGATGATGTCTTAGGCTTTATCTGCACATGCTAAATGCAGTGGATGAAAATGTGGTTGTGGATATTTCAAAGAAGGAAAGAAATTCAGTTCTTCAAATCTTGATATTTAAGGTTATATGTATCAGAGGCATGGACCATCAGTAACTAGTCCATAGCTGAATATCCCATTTTCTCTTTGATTGTGTAGACACAACTATGATGTTCAAACTGAATCCACCCTAATTAAATTTCTTTTTTTGTTTATATTTATTTATTTGTAAATAATGTTTTTATTAATTAATTAATTAATTTTTAGTTTACAACATTCAGTTCCACAATCCCTTGAGTTCCAAATTTTCCCCTCCCTCCCATGGCGGCATGCAATCTGATATAGGTTCTACAAATACCTTCACGTTAAACATTAGTCAAGTTGTAAAGAAGAATTATAACCAATGGAGTGAACAAGGAGAAAGAAGGAATGAAACAAAACAACACACAAAAGAGAGAGGAAGTAGTTTGCTTCAATCTGCACTCAGACTCTGTAGTTCTTTCTCTGGATGTGAATATCCTTTTCCATCATGAGTCTTTTGGAGTCGTCTTATAACTTTGCGTTGCTGAGAGGAGCCTAGTCTATCAAAGTTAGTCATCACAGATAAGATGTCTGTAATTGTGTACAAAGATCTTTTTTTGGTTCTGCTCTCCTCACTTAACATCAGTTTATATGTCTTTTCATGTCATTATGAAGTCTGTCTGCTCCTCACATCTTATAGCACAACAGTATTCCATTATGTTCATATACTACATCTTGTTTAGCCATTCCCCAATTGATGCACATCCCCTTGATTTCCAATTCTTTGCCACCACAAAAAAGAGCTGCTATAAATATTTTTGTACATATCGGTCCTCTTGTATGATATTTTTGGCATACAGACCTAGAAGTGGTAGTGCTAGGTCAAAGGGTCTGCACTTTTTTATAGCCCATTGGGTATACTAAACTAAATTGATTTCATAAAAAATTCTCATTAAACTTCAGTGCTTTTTAATATTTAGGGATAGGTCGATCAGTATCTTAATTTTCATTACACATTTCCTAGATTTCACTTTGCACTTACTTCATTTTTCCTTATATCATAGTTGTTTGTATGATGTTAAGTTCTCATCCCCTATTATATTTCAAGGAAGTTTGCTTACCTTTTAAAATTGAATACTTTATATTTTATTCCCTTAGATAATGAGGTAGCATTCCTCAGACCCTCTCTGAGGTACTCCATTCTGGGTAATTTTTCCAGGTTAAAGTTTTCAAAATTGTGCTTTTATCATGTAATAAAACTTCAATGGTTCTTTGCTGTCCTCAAGATACTAATCTGGCACAGGTTTTGTTTATAAGTAAATAATTTTGCATCCCAGTTTTCTAGAAAATGCTTGGAACAGCAAAAAACAAATGAACTTTATCAAGCTTTAGTGAAAACTTGGCATTTATTATTATTTTGTCATTTATAAGCACATATATTAGGTGAAGGGCATTTAAAATCTCAGGAAAGTAAATGTTTTAGTCACCTCTATTAGAAAAATAAATCCTGTTAACTATAACTTTGTTAACAGATGGTAAAATCCTGAGAAAAATAAATCTGAAATCTTTGTAATCACAAGGCTGGCCACCACTGTCAGTATGTCCCTGTAAATGGTATTGCTATATTGGTTTCTGTTGTGAAGCTAAACAACAACAAAAAGTGTTTTTAAAGAAGACTTAATGGGTGGCTAGGTGGCACAGTAAATAGAGCACTGGCCCTGGAGTCTGGAGGACCTGAGTTCAAATTTGACCTCAGACACTTAACACTTACTAGCCCTGTAATCTTGGGCAAGTCACTTAACCCCAACTGCCCTCCAAAAAAATGTAAATACTTTAAGTTCTTTACAATTTTAGACATTTGACTTTTTAACATTGAAAGAAAATTTGATCAAAGACACGTAGGAAAATGTAGCTTTGTCCTTTAACCTATTCTCAAACACAACCCTTTAAAAACCAAACAAAACAACTCCCTAAGTATTGGAAAGAAAACACATCAGAAGGATATAAACATACAGTCATAAGGAGATAGTTCTTTTACTTAGATTTTAAATAACATTTCTAAGCAAATGACTAAATTTTCATAGCATATGAACAGTATAACCACAAAATGCTTTTGCATGAAAAGAGTGTTTTTGCATCTAAATTTTTAAAATTCAGTGTGATTATCTTCCTAACGTCCAAATAAGATGAAAAAAAAATATAAGCCAACACTTAAAAGGAGTGTGCACAAAAATACCTTGATTCATGATGAATTAATTGTAATAAGGAAATATTTAAACTTGGTATCCCAGAGGGCATTTGTGGGAGGATTAAGCACCTGCTGGAAGTCATTGTCTTCCCTTCTGTGAGCTCATCAGGTTACTTTCATAACTATTTTTTGCAAATCTGTAATCACAAAAATCCCTGCATAGAGTTATTCTGTGGGATTATTAGCATAATACTTAAAGATAAGGAAATTTTGACCATCTCCCTAGTAATTCTACTGGATGATGATAAGAATTCCTCATTCTCAGTATAGCAGTTAAGAACTTCCAACACTTAGAAATATATTCATGCTAAATCTTCTTCCCAGTACCAGTCCTATTTATTGTATTTTATCTGGCACATCTTTAAGAACAAAAATCAATCGAATTACAAACTATGACATGTAAACAAATTTATGACAAATAAATAATGCCTATTAGTACATGAGTTTTAGCTAAGGAGATACAATTTCTAATGTGCAAGCTAGGCAAATGACTTGTATAGACCTTTTCCAAATGAAAAAGAAACAAGGCTAATGCTGCATTTTATGGAAAGTTGCTGGCAACTGCGGACAGAAAATGCCTTTGCTCCCTTCTGCTTCCTTAGACCTTTGTCTATCTGATGAGGATATAATAAATTCAAAGGACAAAAATAGGCAGAAATCGTGTTAGCCCTCACCTCATTTTTGAAGTGCAAATTTGGAACATCTGCAAAGACCAGGGGCAGCAGTTTTTTGTTTAATAGGCTTCTATGGCTTTTGAATTAATTGAGATCTGGTTTAATTTGATAAAAAGCCCCAATTTAGCATTTTTTAAAACAATGCACCAAGCCTATTTGGCCCATGAACCTAAAGGTACAAGTTTAGTTTCTGTTCCAGCACATAAAAGCATTCACTTTAATAAAAAGAGTACCCTGTAGGGCTATTATAAAAAGATTAAGCAGCTTAGAAGTTACCCCCTTCATCCTGGACCTTTAAGTCATTATAAGCATTTAATTTATATTCAACAATATGTTAAAAAATTGCTTAGTCAAATTTTTGGCAATTAAATATTAAAATGAAGGAATGGTTTTCAAATGATAAATGATGCCCATGCAAGCACAGAGATATGACCTGACAAAAGCAAAAAAAGCAAATATTAATAAACAAGATAATTTTTTTTTAAAGCTAGAGAGTACATAGGTATTTGAGATTTAAACCAGCACCCACAGGCTGATTTAATTCTAGACTGATTTATATTATCTGGGCTGTGAGATCAGAAATTTTCTTATCTATTCCTATCTCTAATAATTAAAATAATAATTCTACTAATTTTTTTATCATCTTCAATTTTGGATATATCCTTTCTCCTCCCTTACGCATTGAATAATTTCATAAACAAGGCACAAAAAAACAGGAGAAAAAAGGTCAACCAAACTAATCAACATGCTGACAGTACATTCAATGTAGTATAATGTACAGTCCCATTTCTGCAAAGAAGGGCATTTTTGTATTTGTTCTTGAGTGACAAGTTTACTCATTGTTGTTGCACAATATTTAGTTTCATTATTGTTGATTTTATTTTATTACCTTTTTTTTTTAGCATATAAGGAGACATAGCCTTTGAGAAATGAAGCGACTTTGTCTAGGTCATTTATAGCAAAGCAAAGGCATAGTAAAACCCAGCAATCTAAGTCAATGTTCTTGGCTTAAGCATCACATTGAAACATCTATCCTTTTCTCTTGAACGTTATTCTTTCTTTTTTTAAGTTAATTAATTTATTTTGGGTTTACATTATTCACTTCCATAACTTTTAAATTTTCTCCTACCACCTCCCCAAGATTGCATGCAATTTGTTGTAGGCTCTACATATACATTCCTATTAAAGCATATTTTCACATTAGTCATGTTGTATAGAAGAATTAGAATGAATGGGAGGAACTATGAGACAGAAACAAAACAAAACAGAAAAGAATAGTCTGTTTGGTTCTGCATTTAGACTCCATGTCTCTTTCTCTGGATGTGGATGGCATTATCCATCATGAGTCCTTTGAAATTGTTTGAGGTCCTTGCATTGCTGAGAAGGGCTAAGTCTATCAAAGTCAAAAATAGCACACTGTGGCTATTGCTGTGTACAATGTTCTCCTGATTCTGCTCACTGCACTCAGCATTAGTTTATATAAGTCTTTCCAGGTTTTTCTGAAGTCCAACTGCTCATCATTTTTTATAGCACAATAGTATTCCAGTACATTAATGTACTACAACTTGTTCAGTCATTTCCCAATTGATAGGCATCCCCTCAATTTCCAGGTCTTTTTTTTTTCTTTTTGGAGGGGGAAAGGCAGGGCAATTGGGAATAAGTGACTTGCCCAAGGTCACACAGCTAGTAAGTGTTAAGTGTCTGAGGCCAGATTTGAACTTATATCCTCCTGACTCCAGGGCCAGTGCTCTAATTCACTGTGCCACTTAACTGCCCCCCAATTTCCAGTTCTTGACCACCACAAAAAGAGTTGCTATGAATATTTTTGTACATGTGGGTCTTTTTCCCATTTTTACGATCTTTTTGAGATACAGGCCTAGAAGTGGTATTGCTGAGTTGATAGGTGTGATAGGTGTCTGCAGAAGACCAATAGCTGAAGAGGTTACTTTTGGGGGAGAGAGGTATGCAATCTTCAGTTGATAGCCTATTGTTACCTTTCCCAAATTATTATCATTGTGACAAACATGTTGATCTATGTGTCATGCAAGACCAATTGAGAGGTTGGTGTATGTATGCAAAGGCTATATTGCTAGTGTGTTTGAAAAATTTTAGTATGAGATGGAAGGGAATTGTAAATTATAACCCCTAGAGTGCTTAGTACAGAACTTTGGAAAAGATAGGCCCTTAATTTGTTTTGAATGAAAGAGTTTATTATTTTCTTTGTATATTTCTTTGTATAACTTTTAGAAACAATATTCTGTTCTGGAAACTTGTGTTTTTTAGCATAGGTTCTTACAAGTTACATGTTACAGTCTTTGAAAGTGGATACTTCATGGCATATGTGAAATAAGGCAATTTCAGATTACATATAACATTTTTATGTAACATTTTGGTATATATAATCCTAGTATAATAGAACTGGAACTGACTTTTGAAGTCATACTAATAGTGAGGCCTGAAGTACTTATGTTTAAGATAGAGAGACAAAAATGGAACTATAATGGGAAAATGGTAGAATAAAAAAGAGAGTTACTTCGCTTGCCCAAATTCCCTTCAAATAAGCTAAAACAATGCCTCAATAGTGAATTATTTCATAGATAATTAAAAGTTGGAGTTAAGCAGTCATCCAGTCTAAGACAACTTGGGAGGTGGTGTGACCAGAGCTAAGTGAGGATACTACTCAGTCAATAAACAATAAGACTTAGGGTAAGTTGTGTTGAAGGCAGCCATAGTTTCAGGAATTTTTGCTCTATGTAAGGTATGGGGGTCAGGCAATTGAACAGGGGAGGTTTGAGGGGGCCCTCCACTGATGCCGGATGTGGGGCCCAGATTTGCTGTCCCAGGATGGGGCTGGCAGTGAAGAGGAACAAGTATATGCCAGTGGGTACAGTTGCAGAGGAGCAGGGGCCCTACTGGTTGTGGTCATCCACAGGAGAGCAGAATCCATGACTTCAGTTCCAGGCAAAGGGGCAAGCCTGAAGCCCTGGCAGGGACCATAGGGAGCAAGAGCATTTGCAGTGTAGCTCAGGGGGGGAGAGGAATACCTGTTACTTATAGACTGAAGCATGAGCCAGAGGAGCAGTGAATGTACTTTGACTTGTATTATACAAACTTTGGGAGAATAAAAAAGTCAAAGACCCACCCAATAGAGCTCAGAAAATGACAGCATGAAAATCCTAAAACCTGAGACATTGTCCCCTGGACCCCCGAAACAGAGCCCAAACTTAACATAACATTAACAGTCAAGAAATGATCCACTAAAAATTAGTAAATAGCAGAGAAAGAACCCAAGCAAAGATTGTTATTATGGTGATAGAAAAGATCAGGGTTCAAACTCAGAAGAAGACAATGAAGACAAAACATTTACTTGTAAAGTTTCAAAGAAAAATGTAAAATTGTCATGTAACCAAAAAAGAATTCTTGGAAGAGCTTAAAAAAATCTTTAAAAATCAAATAAAAGAGATTGAGGAAAAATTAGGGAAAAATAAGGGTAATATAAGAAAATCACTAAAATTATGAAAAAGTCAACTAACTAAAGAAAGAGATCCAAAAAACTTGTGGAAGAAAATAACTCCTTAAAAATTAGAATTGGGCAATGCAAAACTAATTACTTCATAAGACATCAAGAAATAATAAAACAATAGAAAGGAATGAAAAAATAGAAGAGAATGTAAAATATCTCATTAGAAAAACAACTGATATGGAAAAAAAAGATTAAGGAGAGATAGTATATGAATTACTGAATTACCTGAAAGTTATGATTAAAAAATAGCCTAGATACTGTACTTCAAGAAATGATGAAGGAAAATTACCTTGAGAAGTAGAGGGTAAAATAGAAATAAAAAAAATCTACTTATCTCCCTTTGAAATAGATACTAAAATTAAAACTCACAGGAATGTTATAGCTAAGTTTTGAAACTCCTAGGTGAAGGAGAAAAATCTTACAAGCAACTAGGTAAAAACAAACAAAAAAGAAACAATTTAAACATCATAAAGCTATAGCTTACACAAGATTTAGCAGCTTCTACATTAAAAGACCAAAGTGTATAGGATGTGCTATTCCAAATGGCAAAAGAGTAGGGTTTGCAACTAAGAATAAATTACTCAGGTACAATCCTGCAAAAGAAAGAAATGAGTATTTAATGAATGAGAACCTTTAGGTGTTTGTGAGGAAAAAACCAATGCTGAGCAGAAAATTTGACTTACAAGAATCAGGAGAAACATAAGAAGGTAAATATGAAAGACTAATAATAAGGAGTTTATTAAAGTTAAACTATTTACTTCTTATATGGGAAAAATGCTATTTGTAGTTTTTAAGAATGTTATCATTACTAGAGTAGTTCAAATGAATATACATAGATAGAAGGCTTGAGGTTGATTTCATTATGCTGGAATAAAACTAAAATAAAATTGAGAAGCATAAAGTAAAATGAAGTAAACTATATTATACAAAAGAGTCATGAATGGAAGAGCTGTTACAGTGGAGGAGATGAAGGAGTGAAGGGTGTATAGTGTGGGAACATTATTCTCATTGGACTTGGGTTAAAGTGGGAATGACATATATCTCTATTAGGGTATAAAAGTCTTCTTAATTTATAGAGAAATTGGAGGACAAAGGAATAGGATAAGAGAGGGACTCTTAGAAGTGTATGCAGATTAAGAAATTAGACAGTCAAGAATATAGGATAAGGGAGGGATTCCTAGACAATTGATTAGGGAGGCAGTGGTCAGAAGTTAATTAGATTTTTGAGGGAGAAATGGGGTAAAAAAAGAAAAGAATAAACAGATAGAAAATAGAAAGGGGGGAAATATACAAATAGTAAGTATAAGTTTGAATGTGAATGCCATGAACTCACTCATAAAATGGAAATGGGTAGAAGACTGGATCAAAAATGAGACCCCAACAATATTTTGTTTGCAAGACACACTTAAAAATGAGACACAAATACAGTAAAAATAAAGAGCTAGATTATAAACTATTGTGCTTCAGCTATTGTGAAAAAAAGCAGGGGTAGCAATAATAATTTCAGACAAAATTAAGGCTAAAAGAGATTTTATTAAAAGAGATAAACAGGGAAACTACATTATATTAAAAGACTCCATAGACAATGAAATAATGACACTACTAAACATATTTACCAAATGCTAGAACATCTAGATTTTCAAAGTAAAAGCTACATGACTTACAGGGGGAACGAGACATCAAAACTATATTAGTGGAGAAATTAAACCTTCTCAGAAATAAAAAAAAAAGAAATAAATAAGAAGAAATTCAAGGAGATGAAGAGAATCTTAAATTAAGCTAGATATGACAGACATTTTGAGTGAACTGAATGATAATAGAAAGAAAATACACCTTTTTTTCAGTGGTACATGCCACATTTACAAAAACTGACCATATATTGTTGCGTAAAAACTTTATAGTTGAATTCAGAAAGGTAGAAATATTAAATGTATCCTTTTCAGATCATAATACAAAAAAAATACATTTAATAAGAGGTCATGGAAACACAGACTAAAATTTATTGTTGAATAATCTAATCTAACTCTAAAGTGCTTTATTAGTTGTTATTTTGTTATTATTGTTATGTTAATGTTGGTATTATTATTATGTGAGCATTCCAGGGAGACAAGAAGCTATTTGTAACTGAAATACATGTGATGAATATGTCTATTAACTTCTTCATATGTGTTAAAATCAGAAGGATTAAGTAGATACAAGACAACTAAAGTCCACAGCAGAGTGCCTAAAAAAAGTAAGAATTTTCTCAAAACTAAAGTACTATCACATCAATTATTGAGAAATGGTGGACCCCTTGAAAGAAAGACACATAATTCTGTGTGTATTTGTGTATATGTGCCAATATGTATATACATAGAGATGTGTATACACATGTTTATGTGTATATACATATATTTACATGAATTGTGTATGTGTGTATACCCACACACAAACACACACATAGAGACAGAGAAAGAGGAAGAAATGGAGAATGTGTTTTTGTTATTTTTTTAGTCCTGTTTACAATACATTGATAAATTCTGGAATAGGTACAGAGAAATGAAATTTAATTCTAGGGAAGTGAATCTCAAATGAGGAGTGGATAGTAAGTGAATAACTAAGTGTGGCTTAGTTGAATTCAAGTCTCCAAGCAAAGATAAATGATATTCCAGTGTGTTGAATGAATTTGTTTAATGGTTGTTAAATCACTATTGTTGATTTTGTTAAATTATGGAGAAAAATAAGTCATATTGCTAGAGTTGGATGAAAGTTCCCTTGTCACTATTCTAATCAAAATGTATTGATTACTTGAGTATATAAATGGTATACCTGTTACGTTCATGGATGACATAAAACCTGGGGACATACCTGATATGTATAACTGAACTGGGTCTGAAAATATATTGACAATTAGAACTATGGACCAAATCAAATGAAATAAAAATTGAGAGGGATTACTATAATAGAGTAAAATATCAACAGAGTAGAGAATGCACAAAACTTGATTGTATAAGAATGTATGTGAAAAAAATCTAGGGGTTTTAGAGAATGCAAGCTCAACATGAATCAATATTTGATATGACAATCCAAAAATCTACTGTGATTTTAACATACAATATTAAGAGAATAGTATCTAGACCCCCAACCAGAGTGTGATTCTGAGTATTAAATCTTAGAGAGAACTTTCACAAGTAGAATGTATTGAAAAGAAAGTAACTAAGATGATAGTCAATTATGAAATCAAGTTATATAAAAGTTAGGATGGAAGTGAAGAAATTGATCATTTTAGTCTAGATAGAGGAAGATCGAATGGAAGTATATAATAATGGTCTTCATAAAGGGTCTGAAATGTAAGTGAGTGAACTTGATGGCTGTTTGAATTCAAAGGGAAAATAGTGGAAACTGAAGAGAATTCATGAATTCAAGAGAATTCAACTTGATGTGAGGGATAATTTCTAAAAAACAGCAGCAATAGCAAAACAACAACAACCAAAAAAAAAAAAAAACTACAGAACTCTTTAAAAGTTGAATGGGATGGTATTGAAGACATGTTCCTGGAGGTATTATAGCAGAAGCTGGATGATAAGGATGGAAAGAGCAAGGATTTATTAAATGCTTTCTATCTGCCAGCCCCAGTGCTGAGCACTGGGAATAATAAAAGCAAAATATAAGGACAATTCCTACTGTCAAGGACTTTATATTCCAAAGGGAGAAGAAGACGCAAAAGAGGAAGCTGTAAAGTTTGGGGGTGGAGTATAAGTGAAGGCAGGAAGGAAGAGAGGAACAAAGGTACCGAGTGTGGTGGCATCATTTTAAGTTTCATAGATTCAGGAGCAGGACTGACTGGGAGGGGAATTAAGGCAGGCCAGCCTTGACTCTTTCACAGGAGGAACTCATCAATGGGAGAAGACTTTTGTGGAGTATTCCCTCCTTATGTTAAGTCACGGGTATGGAAAAATGGTATAAAACAAGAAGGTCCAGGTGCTGAAGGAAGTTCCAGGATGAGAAACCAATTTCATGTCCAGAAAGTCATTCCTAAGAGGGAATGAAGGGCAAAACAGGTAACTTTTGGGGGATGTTTTAAGTAAGATTCCTGTGTATGTATGAATTGAATTCTCTTCCAATGCTAAGATTCTAATTTTCAGATTCTGGGATTTCTTCTCCCTTGATGAAAAATTGCAATTATAAAACTGATCAATGATGATTTTAACTGAGCATAAGGGATTGATATGTGAAGTATAGAAAACCTTGACAAAATTAGGAAGGATATATTCTATATAGGACAGGATAACAAAGGAGAGAGACTCTTAATGTCTTGCCCAGAGGATAGCATTAAGTCTTAACCCTGTTGGTAGAAACAAGACTTCCTGGATATTCCTCTTGATTTGTTCTGACAGAGAATATGTTTTTAGCCTGAGACTTAGCAAAGGATTCACTCTCCTGGAAAGATTCTTTTACCTGGAAAGAAATAGGGACATGAGGTATTGGTAACAGATGAAAATTAATGAACTGATTGAAGTCAATACTTGAGAATAAGCATATGTGTGTTGTGTTTGTAATGGCTAGGGGAACTGTGCTTCTTCCTCAAATGTCAGAAGGAGGTAGTTTATGGGTATCAAAAGAAAAAAAGGTCCAAATCAGACTAAATATCAGTCTGAGAGGAAGGTTCATACTGAAATCAGCATATGAGAAAGCCAGGAACCAGAAAAAGGACAAAGGAAGTCTGACTTACAGCTTCAGGGCCACAGAATTGAAGCTAATTAAAGAAAGGCATAACAAGCAATGTAACCACCAAGGTCAGAGTTGGCTTCTATTATGTGGTCAGGTGAATTTTGAATATGATAGATGAGTCTTAAATAGAAATGTCAAGGTGGACCAGAGAGTAATTGGAGTATGGAAACTGAGGGGTGCAGAGGACAGAAGGCCAAAGGTAAAACATCTCAAGAAACTAGATTGTAAGAAGTATTTCTTGTCTAAGAGAAAGAAGGGCAAAGGGGAGAATTTTTATAGACCCATGATCATCAAATATAGGACAAGAGAGATAAAATGGATAAAACCCTGGAAGAAAAATTTAACTGGGAGCACCTCTCTCTCTCTCTCTCTCTCTCTCTCTCTCTCTCTCTCTCTCTCTCTCTCTCTCTGTCTGTCTCTCTCTGTCTCTCTCTCTTACTCTCACTCTCGATATAGAAAGATAGATTGATATAGATAGACAGATAGATAGATAGATAGACAGACAGACAGACAGACAGACAGACAGACAGACAGATAGATAGATAGATAGATAGATAGATAGATAGATAGATAGATAGATAGGTGCTTGGCTTAGATCCCTAAATCCCACACCCAAACTGAATATTTGGGAGAAGTAAACTCTAAAAACCTGTAAGAAACCATTTTTGTCATGTTTTGAATTTACCAGTTAAGATAGCTGTAATCAGTCTGACAAAAAGGACAAGATGTGGCAGGAGGGAGTCAGTAAGCAAGGAAAAGGAAACTAAGTATAAAAATGCCTAGTTTCCTGTTGTTAACATTTAGGATCAAGATTTACTCTTAGGACCATTGTAAGCTTGTAAACTTCACCATTAATTTGTTATTGTATGCTACCTGTATCTAGAGCTCTGTAGCATGTGGGGCAATAGCCCTTATTTAAAAAAAAACATGTACTTTTCTCATGGAACAGGGCAAAAGAGATGGGAAAATTATTTGTATCTTAGCTGTGTGACCCTCAGTCTCCTCATCTTTAAGATGAGTGGGTTGGACTTGATGGTCTTTAAGTCCTTCAGGTTCTAAGTCTAGGATCCTATGATCTTATAGCTCAAGCTGAGGAGGTAAAAGAGGAGAAGAGATTTGTTCTGTGAAGTTTGGAGTCAGTCAGATGGCCACACTTGAGGACCTAGAGGGCCACATGTGGCCTTGAGGCTATAGGTTTCCCACCCCTAGACTTGGGTCAAAGGATGGAATCAGAGGGGAACAAAGGAGTCCAGAAAATGA
Source organism: Petaurus breviceps papuanus (assembly GCF_028583685.1). Lineage (NCBI taxonomy): Eukaryota > Metazoa > Chordata > Mammalia > Diprotodontia > Petauridae > Petaurus > Petaurus breviceps. The sequence continues at coordinate 1,035,885 of NW_027187324.1, forward strand.
GGCCAACGGGCAGTAAACAGAATAACCATTTGGGGTGCTAATGAGTCCACTCCTGTGGCTTATTATGAGTGGTTTCCTTCAGTGCTTTTGTTGCTGTTCAGCTGTGTTGGACTTTACTTGACCTCATTTGGGGTTTTCTTGGCAAAGATACTGGTGCAATTGGACATGTATAGGGGAATAATATGAATTCGAGGTAATTGACTGGACACCTAGTCCGTGTATTATAGAGAGGAAATTAAGGTTTATATTTTATTATAGTTTAATAGATTTGAAAGGGAGTTTAGAGGCCTTCTGTTAACCAGTACTATCACCTAGCTATTACTTTACTTCTTGTCCAATGTCTTGTCCACAAAATTGTCATGAGAAATCTTTTCAAATAACTTGCTAAGCTTCTCATAAAATTTAAAGTAGAGAAGAAAGTGGAGAAGTTGAGAAAATTAAAAATAAAAATCTTGCTCCTGATTTATTTCACTGGCCACAATCTTTGAGAACATACTTATGTTCTAAAGTAAAATTTTTTTCTTTCATTCTTTCCCCAGGAATTGTAAAGGGGAGATTCAATTTCTCTCCCAATGTCTTTCCCTGGAGGAAAACTTAAATGTAACTATTTTATTTTTAGAAACGTATTATTTTATTTGTTAATTCTGGACTTAAGAAATATACAAAAAAGAAGAGATGCATATAGAAAGTAGAACAGAAAAAGTCTGCAAAAAGTATGAACCTATTATTCAAATTTTTAAAGTATATAATAAATTCAGCATATTTCTTTCAAAGCTGTCCTATTGGTCAGTGTTTCTTCGCTAACATCCTTTTGTTCTCTGTACAATCTTAAAAAGAAAAAAAAAAACATTTCAGTAACTCTCTTTCAAAGGCAGATAGGTGGAGCAGTGGATAGAGTCCTGTGCTTGGAGTCAGGAAGACTCATCTTCCTGACTTCTAATCTGGTTTCAGACACATATTAACTTTGTAATCCTGCATGAGTCATTTACCCTGTTTGTCTCAGTTTCCTCATCTGTAAAATGAACTGGAGAAAATAATGGCAAACCACTCCAGTATCTTTGCCAAGAAAGCCCTAAAGGGATCTTGAAGAGTGAGACAGGCCTGAAAAAAAATGACTGAAACTCTCTATTTCTCTGGATGAATATCACTATGGCTGTGTTAATGATCTTAGGATAGCTTGATTGATACTCCATTGAATAGATAAATTAATTTAGGTAGCATTATGATTTTTAAAAATTTATTGGCAGAGTCTGCTCATGAACAATTAATATCTCTCCACTTATTTAGGTCCGTTTTTTATTTCTATGTAAAAATATATTTTGTAATTGTATTCATATAGTTCCTATATGTGTCCTACATAAGTATATTTTTAACATATGCCATTGTTTTTTTGAATGGAATTTCTTTTTTTATCATATTCTAGTTTTTACGGGGATATACACATGTATATCTATCTATCTGTAATGAATCATGTGAATTTTTTATATTCTGCTCTTTGGTGAAGTTATAAATATTTTAAAATTCTGTAGATTTTCTAGGGATCTCTAGAACCCTAGGCATAATGTAAGTTTCATCATATCATTTGGAAAAATTGATAATTGTGTTTCTTTTTTACCTGCGTTAATTTCTTTAATTTCTTTTCATTTTATTGTTATAGCTAACATTTCTAGAAATATGTTAAATAATAGTAGTGTTAGTGGATGTTCTAACTTTGCCCCTATTTTATTGAAAAAGGGTCTAATGCATCTTTGTTACCTGTAATGATGACTTTAATTTTTTGAGAAAGATTCTACTATATTAAGGAAAGTTCCATTGATTCTTATGCCTTTTAATGCTTTTTAAAAATATTGGTATTGGGTTCAGTTTAAAAATTTTATTTAATTCATTGACATAATCATGTAATTTTAACTTTTCAACTAATATGTCTTTTATTTTAGTTATCCTAATGTTGAAACAACAAAGCATTTGTAGTATAAATCCTACATAGGGTAAATTTTTCTGCAGACTTTTTCTAATTTTTTTTTGCCGTTATTCATTTGCAATATTGATTTATTGTTTTTTTTCCTCTAAATTTTTTTCACTCTGGTTTAGGTACAAAGGTCACATCAATATTATAGTGAGAATTGGTAGGATTCCTTTTCATATTTTTTCAAGAAATTTTTTAAAATATCAGAATTAATTGTTCTTTAGTTATTGGGTAGAATTTACTTCTAATGCCATCTGGTACTGAAATATTTTCTTTGGGAGTTCAATTATGATTTGTCAAATATATTTTCCTGTGATTATATTGTATAAATTCTTTATTTCTTGTTCTATATCAGCATTCTATATTTGGGCTTATGTGTTAATTTCATTTATGTCCTCATTTTTTTGGTATGTTCTTGTGAAAAATCATGTCTAAAATTACTTTAATTGTGATTTTTCTTTTTCAATTTTCCTTTTAAAATCTTCCAATTTGCTTTTCCTCTTTCATTTTAAAGTGCCACCCTAGTAAATAGTTTATTCATTTTTTTCTTCAAAACAACTTCTGATTTTATATATTAAATGATTTTAAATTTAAATTTTGTTCATTTTTATTCTTTTTCTTCTTATTTTTGTTGAAGAAGATATTGAAAGACTAAAATTTTCCTTTCAGGACTGCTTTGATAGCATCTCAGAAGTTTTGGTATATTTTCCCCTTGTAATTTTCTTTGAAATTTTATATTGTTAGTGTGATTTTTTTCTTCTTCAGGATTAGGCTATTTAATTTTAAATTCTATCTTAATCTCTTCAAAGGTCTGTTATTTGTATAGTTTTGTTACTTTGTAGTAAGTTAAGGATGTGTCTAATATTTCTGCTTTTGTACAATTGTTTGTAAGGATTTTATGACCTAATACATAGTAATTTTTGGTAAAGTTGATATGGACAGTTAAAATATGCATAGCCATTTTAAATTTCCATTAAATAATAAAAATATGGCTCATATCTAGCTTTTACAAAATTCTATGCAGGTCCTTCATTTCTTTTTTGTTTACTTCTTTTTTTAGCTTTGTCTAATTTGTAAGAACATGCATTGAGGCCCCAACTATAATACGTTTGTCTACTTCTGCCTATATTTATTTAGCATTTTATTTAAGTATTTAGATGCTTTGCAGTTGGTAAAATATGTTGAGAATTTTTTCATTCTATCAAATATATTTTCACTGATGCTTTGTCTAAAAAAACAGTTGCTGCTATTGAGGTCGACTGAAGCATGATAGATTTTGTCACATCCCCTTATGTTAACTCTGTGTGATATATGCTGCTTCAAGTATTTTGAGGTATTATTATGTATTATTATTCAAGTATTATTATGAACAACATGTTCTTGGATTCTGCTTTCTGATCCATTATTTCTACCTTCTTCCATTGTATGGATAAGTTCATTCCATTCATCCTCTTGTGATTGTTATTTACATATTTCTTTTCATTCATTCCTTTATATCTTGCTTCTTTTTGCTCACTTTCTCCCTCCTTACAGTAAAGAAGAGGGTTTTGAGAAATAACTTATCACTAATGGTCTATATTTGTTGCAATTTAGTTCCAATCCACAACTTTTCTCTATTCTCCTAACCCATTCATTGATCAAAAATCTTTTCCTTTCTTTTCTTGCAAGTTTTATGTTTCCTGAAGATAGACTTTATTTTGCTTATGACTACTCCCTTCTTCAATTTTCCCTTTTTTCTTAATCCTTCTTCTCCCTACTCCTGTGTCTGTACATCTCTCCTTCACTCAGTATAAATGAAACTAAGGTTCATAATTATCCTGCTCTCTCGTTCTTTTTTTCTTTCATATTTACAAATTTTTCTGGTTCCACACTCCAAATAATTGTGATAGTAAGGTCCATCCCTTTCCTCTCTCTTTCCCAATTTATTTATTTTATATGACAAAAGTATGCTTGGGTTGTCTGTCTCATTTCCTCCTTCTCTATTGACTGTCACATGAGTAAAAAGAGTTTGGGTCACAGGATATGAAATCCAGTCCTTCATCTAAGGAGAGAGCAATTCTACTATTGTACATCTATCTTGAAGACATCAGAATTCTGAGGCAATGAGAATTTTATCTTTGTGTATTAGGATATCATGTTACTTCATTCCTTCCAATTGCTCAAATGTATTTCATTCCATATTGCTCTTAATCCTGTATTTGCAATTAAAAGTATCCACTTAGCTCTGGCACCTTCATCAGGAATACAAGGAAATTCTCTCTAGAAAAAAATAAAGTTCCATTTTTGTATCTTTATAATTATAATCCACATTTATTTGTAGGTCATTATTTCTTATAAGCTTGTATATTTTGCTTTTTGGAGTATTGTATTATAATATTCCATATTCTATATTTAAATAATGGCTAGATCTTATTTGGTCCTAATTATGACACTTGCTACTTGAACTTTTCTTTAGGTACCTGACTCACTCTCTGTCTGTCTCTCTGTCTCTGTCTGTCTGACTTTATCTCTCTCTGTCTCTCTGTCTCTCTCTCTTTCTCTCTGTCTCTCTCTCTTTGTCTGTGTCTCTCTTGTGTGTGTGTGTGCATGCACATGGGAGCCGTGAGTATTTTCACATGGAATTTCTGGATTTTGGTTGTGTTTCTGTGAGTTTCCATTTGGGATTATTTTCAGGAGGTAATATAATCTTTATATTTTCACTTTGTATTCCAGTTCTAAAAGGTATGAACCAATTTTCATTTGAGATTTCTTAAGTAAATATTATTTAAGCCAAAATTTTATATGTCTGAAATTTCTAGGTGGGCAGATGATTTCTAGATTAACTCTCCTAGACCTTTTTCTAGGTTATTTTTTTATAGGAGATACCTTGTATTTTCTAATTTATTTTGTCTTTTAATTTTGCTTTTCCTGTTATCACATGAAATCTTTGATCATGGTCTAGTCCAATTTAATATTTAAGGAATTTGTGATGAGCCAGAATTTGTACCTATTTTTTCTTTAAGAGCTCTAATTGCATTTATAATAATTTTTTAAAATCTTGCCTCATTTTTTGCCAGGAATTAGGTAGAACTTGTGGCAAATCTATGATTTCTTTATGATTTTGATTGAAGATAGTGTAGAGTTATTCTCTTTTTCTAAGTGTGTTCTAAATGTCTTTGACTCTATAACATTTCTTGATATTTTGTTTTCTTATGTTTACCCATTTTTTGGCCTTATCTCCTGATATGGAATTTGTATCACAGTGAGGCTGTGTACATTTCTGAATGTAATGGTGAAGCTCCTTTTTGCTCCTGATACGTATTTTATGAAGTCTAAGGGATGAACTCTGTGTTCTGTTTCAGGTTAGTCTATACAAGTCAGAGTAGGGGTGGTCTGATCTAAAAATGTCCTTGTCTAGGATCCTGTTTTGGGCTCCAATGTGCACAAGTTGCTCTGCTTCCTCCTCCACCCAGAATAGTCTTCAAGCATCATTTGCTCCCCACTGGTCCATGAACTGCAAAATCTCTTTATATCCTTCTTTCCCTATAGACCTTTCTATCTGGAACCATTCCCGATTGCTTGTAGGTTTCCGAGGGATTCTCTGTGTAGAATTAAGCTAGCAGAATGTACTTACTATAGTTTCTTCTTGGATTGCCTGACCATTCTTTAGTCTAGTACTGTTTTCTTTAACCCCTATGGGAATAGTTGAGAGAGAGAGTTATTCTGTTTCTCTCACTCAATCATCATGAGGAAGGTTTGAATCTTGTTCGTTATTCAGCTAAATAAGTCCAAGCAGAGTTTTAGACACTAAACAGAACATTAATAATTTATTTGATAGTCTTCTTGAATGGTAGTTTCTTGCTCTTTTTTTTTTTAAGATTCCATTTACAGGATATTAAAGTTCTCATAAATGTAGACATCTTATGAATCAACCAGTAAGCATTTACTGGGAACATACTATATGCTAGACACTGTGCTAGGTGCTGAGAACACAAAGGCAAAATTGGAACAGTCATGTCCTCAAGGGGCTTTTATATACTAATAGAATAACATGTCTTGGAGCAAAGAGTGTACACTAGAAGAATTACTACGTACTTAGATGAAGATCTAGAGTTCATATCCAGTGACCCATATTATTTTTTTTTCCTTTTTGGAGGGGGGAGGGCAGGGTAATTGGGGTTAAGTGACTTGCCCAAGGTCACACGGCTAAGTGTTAAGTGTCTGGGGCCAGATTTGAACTCAGGTCCTCCTGACTCCAGGGCTGCTACTCTATTCACTGCACCACCTACCTGCCCCTAACCCATACTCTTATAACTCAGGTGACAGTCAGTCATTTAACCTTCTTTTTTTTTTTTTAAAGCAATCGGGGTTAAGTAACTTGCTCAAGGTTACACGGCCAGTTATTTCTGGGTGTGGTGCTGAGTATCTGAGCCCAGATTTGATCCAGGTCATCCCGACACTGGAGCCGGTGCTCTTACTCGCTGAGCCACCTGGCCTCCCCTAAGCAATTGGGGTTAAGTAACTTGCTCAAGGTTACACTGCCAGGTGTTTCTGGGTGGGTGCTAAGTGTCTGAGACTGGGATTCGATCTTCAGGTCATCTCAACACTGGAGCCGGTGCTCTTACTCCCTGTGCTACCTGGCTGCCCCCCATTTAAGCTTCTTACACTTCATTTTTTCATTTATAAAATGAGGGAGTTAGACTAGATGACATCTGAGGTCTTTGTCAGCTCTAGTTCTATGATCAAATATATTTTTATGAGTATATACTGGTGAGTGTATATGTATGTTTATATATGTATGTGTGTATGTATATATATATATAAATGTGTGTGTGTGTACAAAATAGTTATAAGGTAATGAGGAGCACTAGAAGACAAGGATCAGGAAAAGATTAATATGGAGAGTGGTACTTAATCTGAATCTTGAATCAGACTCAGAAGTCTGAGACTGACAGACCATATGGACTAAGGGATAATAGTTTTGCAAGTTATGCCACCCTTCCATTGAGCTAATATTGTTACTTTATAATCATATTAATTCATTGTCAATGCATTTGAAGGAAAAGTCATATCTTTATATAATTTTAAAACATGGTTGACAGGCATTTAATACACAGAACTTGAGTGTCACTCCTGTTTTCAGCTCTTGATTGATTTTCCAAGGCAAATTTCAAGGCAAAATATATTTGTAAATGTCCAAAGTTGTGTTCTTTGATAGGCAGAGGCAAACACAGAGATCAGACAATTTTTCTCGTGCAAAAAGTTAAATGAGACAAAATTAATTGAAGAAAAATAGCTCTTAATTCTTTATGGATTTCAAATAGTTATTTAGTGTGTAAAACCAAATTGCATGTTGTTGCAATGCATAAATAGATTAAATGCATATTTGAATTCAACAGACATTAGCTGAGTGCCTACTATGTGCAAGGCATTGTGTCAGATGCTATGAAAATTGAAATGAAATGCCTTTGGATGAAACCCCCAAAAATACATTTCTCTCTTCCTGCCTGGATACAAATATGATTAAATCTGCTTGGATGTCACGGAAGTAAGACCTTATTATTAGGTAGTGGCACTTTAGAATATTTATGTTTTGGCTTAGGGCCATCTTAAGTGTCTGATTTCCTGGGGTGTCCAAGCATATAGAGCTCTCTGCTCTGGCTCAGTAAGCTTTGTGTAACATTTAGTACTCCTTATGATGGGGTTCCCTGAGTAACTAATCTTTTTTTCCCCTGCAAATAAGGCTGATATAACTGACCTATATTTGGTAGTTACTATTAATGTGACAAAGAATAAGTAATTTAACTAGACCAGAGACCTTAGAAGCAACAATTAATTTTAACTGTTTTGGATTAAATTCTTGGACTGTGAGAAGAGTGAGGTCCTGATGAATGCAAATAATGAATCTACCAAAGTGGATTTAAATTTGCACTTTTGAAAGTTACAATTATGTAAAATTTGATAATTGATTCTAACCCAATGGAAATGTGCAATGTGACTTCAAATATATGTAATCACTTCAAGGGAATTCATTAAGGACTAACCTGGACCTAGTGCACACAAATCTAAAACAAAGATTGGCAAATTCTTTTGATTGGTGGGAGAAAAATATTAATCAAACTTTTTTTTTAACCTGAAAGATAAAAAGACAGATTGGCTGAATTCTTCATGGTTTATCCAACTGAAAAAAAATCTACAGACCCAGCTTCTTTCTCTTTCCTATGGTCAAACACTATGGTCATTGCCTCTTGTGAGATCAGACATTGAAATGGACTGTGTGTGAGATGATGGCCGGAAGGAGTGTCAATTGCAGAAATAAAAAGTTAGGTATATGAAAGATAGTTGTAACAATGTGCACTTTTCAACCTCATTGTCCCCATAGTGATGACTCTTTGTTAAAAATTATTTTGCCCCTAAATCTTTAATTTGCAATATTAATATTCAGAGTAGATATACTATCACAAAAGAGAATACCATTTTACAGGTTATGAAGAGACACTTTTCTCATAACAACCTTGTGAGGCAGAACATGCTAGTATCATTATCCTCTTTTGTAGATGAAGAAACTTAGGCTCAGAAAGCTTAACTCCATGAAATCTTCTCTGATCCTCCCAAGAGGGAAATTCTTTTACACACCTTGCACTTCATATAGCACTCCCTTTGTATGTGTTTATCACAATATATTTTGTTTATAGTTATCTGTGTAGTTGTTCCATGAGGAAAAAGGTCACATATTTTAATATTTGCATCTCCTGCGTGACTAGCATAGAATATTGTGTAGAATAGATTCTTCATAAGTGCTTATTGAATTAATTTGTATTACTCACTTACCTGGAAGTGGGAAGGATTCAGGGCTTAAGCCCAGGCCTTCTAATTCTGTTTTCTTTATAGAACTATTTGTATAAGACCAGCATATCCTGGGTTTAGCTATTTCAACAGAACAAAATGGGGAAGTTTTTATTCCCAATTATTGTCACTTTCCAGGGAAAGTGAATGGTTTCTTCCCTCCTATTATGAATAATTACCAAAGTGCAAATAAACCTAATTATGACTGAGTGACACTCACTTGTTTTCTAATTTAACCCAAGTCTAGAGTCATATCTTTCTTGAAGAGAGGGCTTGATGTGATCTATAACATCAGTCTATATGATTCCCCATATCCACAACCTTATTCATACTATTCTTCATGTCTGAAATACCATCTTCCTCTGCTTTACTTATTGAATTCCTATCCATCAATTAAAGACCAACTCCAATGCCACTTCTTCTACTGTCTTTTTTGATCCACTCATAAAATGCCTTTTTTCTTTTTTTCAGATTATGCTTAAACACTTTGTCTTGCATGTTTTTAATGTATCAAACTTGAATTCATTCGAATTGTAGTTACCTATAAGATTTCTCATATTTTCCTACTAGATTCTAAGCTCTTCGAGGATAGGAATATTGTTTTAGCTAAACTTTGGGTCTGATAACATTATAGCACTGTCTGTGCAACACATACTTAAGAAACATTTTTAATAGTTGAATAGGAACAATATTTAGACATATATTCTTAGATAATTGACTATGAAACTACGTTAAATGATTTGCAAGTTCTACATCCAGCAGATATCAGAAGTAGGACTTGAAACCCATTTTCCTTGCTTAGAGTCGAGCTGTATAGCCACTACCTGATCGTGATGCTCAGTTTGTCCTGTACAAGCTTAGGAAATGCTGCATGTTGAAGCTGCCTTTACTTGTTTTATATATGATTAGTAACCATTTCTATTCTCCAGAAGTCTCTTCATTAGATATATTTAACTGAATCCTGACACTTGTAAACAAGTTTAGTTCAGATAAAAACTGTCAATAGAGTTACTATATAAATATTAATTGGAGTAAAATGGACTGATTATTTTTAATGTTAGTAGCACTAGTAACAATAATAACAAACAGTAAGAATAGTAATATTTTTAAGGTTTAAGAAGTGCTTTAAATATAATCTCTTTTGTTCCTCACAACAATCCTACAAAATAGGCGATATTGTTATCCCTGTTTATTTTTTATTATTATCTCTACAGATGAAGAGGCTAAGGTTGAGAGGTGTTAACTGACTAATTGCGGGGGTGGGGAAATTGTGACCCACAGGTTCCCCACCCCTGGGGACTAGTCCATGGCCAGATAGTTAGGAAGTGTCTGAGGTGGTATTCTAATTCAGTTATTTCTGAATCTAAGTATAGTGGTCTGTTCACTGTGCCATCTAGCTCATCTATGATCTACAGACAGGTTAAATAGTAATTTGTTAGACAACTGAGTTTAACAATAATTTGAATTTAACTTTGATTTTGTATAAAGTAGCAACCAACAACTCATTATTAGGGTGAGATACTAAATTTTAAGGCTCAAAATGTGTCCACAGGCTGCCCATCTGTTGCCTTATTTTAACTTTGTGCATTTAAATTGATAATCATAAACTCTTTTAATGAAAATTTAAAAAATGTTTTGTGCTTTCTGTTTTAGGAAAATAAATGTAAAAGTTAGCATAATGTGGGCTTCATAAGATCCAGTCAGAAAAGCAGAGAAATATTCGACTCCTGATTTTTAACAGGCTGTCCTTGACTTTTCATGTCAACTTAACAACTTTCATTCAAGTAGGTCAACAGCCTACACAGACTTTCCTTAGTTGCAAGTTATATTTGAATAGTTTTACATAGAAACAAAAATGAGAATCAATGTCAAAATCCTCTTGAACATAGTTTGTGTGTTTGGTGATGATGGATCATCTTAGGGTCATTCCAAGTTCTGCACAATTTCCCTAATTTCATCTTACAGTCTCCTTTCTTTCTCTTATTGAACTTTGAACCCAACTGATTATCTGTACAAGTTAGATGAACTGATTACTTAACTCAGTGTAATCTCATCCAATTAAATATCATTGTTTGAACAATAGGTATTCTTTTTCTGCTTGGTGTTTCTTTTGTGAATTGCTAGAACAAATTCCTTTGTATTTTTGTGGTTTTCATGTAGGAAGAGACTCCAGAAAATTTGGGATCTTGATGAAGTTAGCACAAAGTCTGTTATAAGCAAGAACATCTATCAAACAATACAATCTACAAAGAAGCCCTCTCCCATTTTGATTTTGACCTGATCACCTAGGATCATGCAAAAAACCTTTGTTCAGTGCAGTATTGGAAAGCAACCTAGAACACCCAGGATGACCTGCTAGCATAGGTCCTTTGATCAGCTTTTAAAGGAAAGACTGCTAAAAAAGGGGTTAACAATACTACTTCTAATTACATTCACTAGTTTAGAGGAAAGGTCAGTACCCTGAAATTGGAGAAAATACAAGCAGAGAAATTGGTGCATTTTTCTCATCTGTAAAGAAAAGGCAGGGGTGGAGCCAAGATGGCTGAAGGGAAGCAGTGACTTTTCTAAGCTCCTCTGTGAATCCCATCACTGAACTTTAAAAAGGGAATCTGAATGGATTTTAGAGTGACAGAATCCACTGGGAGATAGAGTGTGGCAGAATCCAGCCCAGGAAAGTGCCCATTAGGGTCAGGGCAGGGGGAGCACAGAGCACACAGGGGCTGCACCAGCTTGGACTAGAGAGCAGATGTAGCAGAGTGAGAAGGAGCCCCAGCTAGCAGACTCACCCACCCCAAGGGCAATTCTCAGCCTTCTCACCAGCATCTCACCACAGGTTGGGAGGATCCCTCAGAGCTGGGTAAGAGAAAGCACAGGAACCACAGCAGAGATAGCAGCTTCTCCTGGGGCTATCAGCCCACAGCCTGGAAGTTTAAAAATCACCTACCTGATTTTCCAGAGACCAAGATGACAAAGTAAACTCTAGCTGCTCCAATTCCCCCTCCCTGAACTAGAAAACATAGAGACAAATGTCCCACCCAGAGTAAAATATTGAAATAGGAGAAATTGCCTCAGGTTCAAGAGTCACTGAGAAAAGGTGTAATTGGGGGCACTAGGGAGTCTGAAGTAAAAGGTGGAAGGGGTCCCAAAAAGCCCCACCTCACCTGACCAGCAAGAGCTCCCAAAGCACAGGAGGGTGGAGCCAGCAAGCACTAGCAACAGAAGCCCAGGTGGACCTCAGCACTACCAGGCAAATCTGCAGACACCAGCTGCTGAGCCTGCCTGAGCTGTAGCCAAGGGGCATAGAGGCAGAAATCTGAAGTGGTCAGACCACCCCTCCCCCACAGGTTACTCTGTGAGTCTCAGGATAACCAAGAGGAAACACTGAGAAACCTGGCCTTGGTCTAGACACCCAGAGGCTACAGCACAAAAAGTCAACAACCAGGACCTTAGCTCCCAGCCTGACAAATTAGGAAATGGTAAATTATAATGGGAAGGAAGGAAGCTGAGAAGGAGAAGTGGAAGGCAAGAAAATAGATCTGAGCTTATTATAGTGAGCAAGAACAAGCAAATACAGAGGACAATATGGACTCCATACTCACACCTGAGACCACAGAAGGAAATATGAACTGGTCTCAAGCCCAAAAAGCATTATTGGAGAAGCTCAAGAAAGATTTTAAGAAGCCAAATTTAAAAAAGTAGAAGATAAATTTAAATCTACAGTGACCAAATTGGAAAAAAAAAGTCTCAAAGCAGAAAACAAATCCTCAAAAAATTAAATTTTTGAACTGGGATAGGAGGTCCAAAATCTAACTGGAGAAAATACCTCCCCAAAAAAGGACCTTCTAAAATTAACCAAAGAAAATAATTCACTAAAAATTAGAATCAGTCAAATCATAGCTCAGGATTCTATGATGAACCAAGAGTCAATCAAGCAAAACATGAAGATTGACAAATTAGAAGAAAGTGTAAAATATCTCACTGAAAAAACAACTGACATGGAGAACAGATCCAGGAGAGATAACCTAAGAATTATTGGTCTACCAGAAAGCCATGATAAAAAAAAGCAGCCTAGACAACCTCCTCCAAGAGCTTGTGAAAGAAAACTTTCCTGAAGTCCTAGAATCAGAAGGTAAAATAGTTATCAAAAGAATTCACCAGACTCCTCCTGAAAGAGATCCCAAATTGAAAACTCCAAGAAATATAGTAGCCAAATTCCAGAATTACAAAGTCAAGGAAAAAATACTTCAAGCAGCCAAAAAGAAACAATTCAGATATCATGGAACTACAGTCAGGATTACACAGGATCTAGCAGGTTCTACATTAAAAGATCAGAGGGATTGAAACTGGATATTTTGTAATGCAAAAGAACTAGGACTGCCACCAAGGATCAACTACCTGGCAAAATTGAGCATAATCTTTCAGGCAAGGAGATGGTCATTTAATGAAATAAGGGACTTCCAGACTTTCCTGATGAAAAAGCCAGAGCTCAATGGAAAATTTGATCTTCAATTACAAGACTCAAGAAAGACATAAAAAGGTAAACAAGGAAAACACACACACATGTGCACACATGCACATAACTTGGGATGCAATAAAAACAAACTCTTTACATCCTTTATGAGAAGCTAATACCTGTCAATATTGAAATTTATATGATTATCATGACCTTTAAAAGGGATATACAGAGATAGATGGTGTGGGTAAAAATGAACTAATATGATGATTAAAAACAAAAAACCTTGTTAAGGGGTTCAAAGGAACAATAATGGGATAAAAGGAAAGGATGAGGCAGAAAAAGATAAGTTATTCCATATGAAGAGGCATAAAAACATACTCTAGTAGAGGGGAAGGAGAGAGGGAGAAGAACATCATTTGAACATTTTTCTCACTGGTTCTGGTTCAAAGAGGGACCAACATAGTCAATTAAGTTTAAGATTCTAACATGAAAAGACACAAAAACTCATTATAATAGAGGGAAAGGAGGGAGGGAGAGGAGCACTGTGTGAAATTTACTCTCATTGCTTCGGCGTGAAAGAGGGAATAACATACTCTGATAAGTATAAAAATCCATTGTGCCCTATAGGCAGTAGGAGAGGTGAAGTGGGGATGAGAAGGGGGGTTGAAAGGCAAGGAAAAAGGTGAAAGGATAGGTAAAGAAGGGGGTGGGGTCACAGGGAGGGAATACTGCAGGAGGTGGTGGTCAAAAGGAAAACCCTTAAAGAGGGGAAGGGAGAAGAAAGAAACAAAAACATACACAGGGGAGGGAATAGGATGGAGGTAAAGAGACAGATAGTAATCATTACTGTGAATGTGAATGGGATAAACTCTCTCATAAAACGTAGGCAGATAGCAGAATGGATTAAAAACCATAATCCTACAATATTCTCTCTACAAGAAACACATTTGAAACAAGGGGGTATGCACAGGGTAAAGGTAAAAGGCTGGAGTAGAATATATTATGCTTCAGATAAAGAAAAAAAAAGCAGGGGTAGCAATCCTTATCAGATAAAGAAAAAGCACAAATATATCTAATTAAAAGAGAGAAGGAAGGAAACTATATCCTGCTGAAAGGCACCATCAAGAATGAAGCAATATCATTACTTAACATATGCAGCAAGTGGTATAGCATCCAAATTCCTCAGGAGGTAGTTAAGGGAATTAGAGGAAGAAATAGATAGCAAAACTATACTAGTAGGGAACCTCAAACTCTCCCTCTCTGAACTAGAGAAATCTAACCTCAAAACAAACAGAAAGAAGCTAAGGAGGTGAATAGAATCTTGGAGAGGCTAGATATGATAGATCTATGGAGAAAACTGACTGGGGAAAAAAGGAATATACCTTCTTCTCAGTGGTACATGGCGCATACACAAAAATTGACCATGTACTAGGGCATAAAAACCTCACAATTCCATGCAGAAAGACAGAAATATGAAATGCATCATTCTCAGATCATGATGCAATAAAAATCATATGCAATAAAGGGCCATGGAAAGATAGACTAAAAACTAATTGGAAACTAAACAATTCAACACTAAACTATGAGTGGGTCAAACAAGAAATTATAGAAACAATCAGGAACTTCCTTCAAGAGAATGACAATAATGAGACAACATACCAAAATTTGTGGGATGCAGCAAAGGAGTTCTTAGGGGAAATTTTACATCCCTGAGTGTATACATGAATGAATTAGGGAAAAGGGAAGTCAATGAATTGGGCATACAATTGAAAAAGCTAGAAAAAGAACAAATTGAAAATCCCCAATTAAATACTAAATTAGAAATAATGAAAACCAAAGGAGAGATTAATAAAATTGAAATTAAGAAAACTATTGAATTAATATATAAAAATTAGAGCTGGTTTTATGAAAAAAAAAACAATAAAATTGATAAACCCTCAGTCAATATGATAAAAAAAGAAAGAAGAAAACCAAATTATGAGTATCAAAAATGAAAAGGGTAAATTTACCTCCAATGAAGAGGAAATTAAAACAATAATTAGGAATTATTTTGCAAATTGTATGGACATAAATTTGACAACCTTAGTGAAATGGATGAATATTTACAAAAATATAAGCTGTCCACATTAATTGAAGAGGAATTAAATTACTCAAATAACCCCATCTCAGAAAAAGAGATTGAACAAAACATCAGTGAAATCCCTAGGAACCAAACTCCAGGGCCAGAAGGATTTACTAGAAAATTCTATCAAACATTTAAAGAACAATTGTTTCCAATACTCTACAAACTATTTGGGAAAATAACTTAACAAGGAGTCCTACCAAATTCTTTTTATGACACAAATATGGTACTGATACCTAAATCACGAAGAGATAAAACAGAGAAAGAAATTATAGACCAATCTCCTTCATGAATATAGATGCAAAAATTTTAAATAAAATATTAGCAAAAAGACTACAGCAACTTATCACAAGAATAATACACTTTGATCAGGTAAGATTTATACCAGGAATGAAAGATGGTTTAATATTAGGAAAACCATCAGTATAATTGATCATATCAACAATAAAACTAGCAGAAACCACATGATCATCTCAATAGATGCAGGAAAGGCTTTTGACAAAATACAACATCTGTCGCTATTAGCAACACTAAAAATTATAGGAATAAATGGAGGAATTTAAGAATTTAATAAATTTCTTAAAATAATAAGTAGCATCTATTTAAAGCCATCAGCAAGTATTATATGTAATGGGGATAAGCTAGAAGCATTTCAATAAGATCAGGGGTGAAACAATTGTGTCCACTATCACCCCTCTTATTCAATCTGGTACTGGAAATGTTAGCAGTAGCAATTAGAGAAGAAAAAGAAATCAAAGGAATCATATTAGGCAAAGAAGAGACTGAGCTATCACTCTTCGCAGATGATATGATGATATACTTAGAGAATCCTAGAGAATCAAGGAAAAAACTGCTTGAGACAATAAATAAATTTGTCTAAGTTGCAGGATATAAAATAAACCCAATAAATCCTCGGCATTCCTGTATATTTCTAATGAAATTCAACAGCAAAAGATAGAAAGAGAAATCCCATTTAAAGTTATTGTAGACATGATAAAAATATTTGCAAATCTACCAGTCAAAATGAACCCAGAACCTATATGAACACAACTACAAAACACTTTTCACACAAATAAAGTCAGATTTAACTAATTGGAAAAACATCAATTGCTTATGACTGGGTCAAGCTAATATAATAAAAATGACAATTTTGCCTCAATTAAATTACATATTTAGTTCCATAACAATCAATTTATCAAAAAAATTACTTTATAGAACTAGAAAAAATAGTAACAAAATTCATTTGGAAGAATAAACGTCCAGAATATCAAGGGAATTAATGAAAATAAATGCTAGAGAAGGTGGCCTAGCTATACCAGATTTTAATCTGTATTATAAAGCAGTATTCTTCAAAACTACTTGGTACTGGTTGGAACAGATTGGGTAAACAAGACTCAGCAGTCAATGACTATGGTAATCTACTATTTGATAAACCCCAAGATCCCAGTTTTGGGGATATGAACTCACTATTTGACAAAAATTGCTGGGAAAGCTAGGATATACTATGGCAGAAACTGGGCATAGACCATTATCTAACACCATATACCAAAATCAAGTCTAAATGTGTGCATGATCTAGGTATAAAGGATGATATTGCAAGCAATCTGGAAAGCAGAGAATAGTTTACCTGTCAGATTTATGGAGAGGGGAATACTTTATGACCAAACAAGAATTAGAGAGCATTATAAAATGCAAAATGGATAATTTTGATTACATGAAATTGAAAAGGTTATATATAAACAAAGCCAATACAACTAAGATTAAGAGGGAAGTGAAAAATTGGGAAAGAATTTTTTACAACCAATATCTGAAAAAGGCCTCATTTCTAAAATATACAGAGAATTGGTTCAAATCTATAAGAATACAAGTCATTCCCTAATTGATAAATGGTCAAAGATATGAACAGGCAATTTTCAGAGGAATAAATTAAAGATATCTGTAAGCATATAAAAAATGCTGTAAATCATTATTCATTAGAGAAATGCAAATCAAACAACTCTGAAGTACCACATCTCATTGGTTAGATTGGCTAAGATGATAAAATAGAAAAATGACAAATGCTGTAGAGGATGTGAACAGATTGGGACACTAATGCATTGTTGGTGGAGTTGTGAACTGATTCAACCATTCTGGAGAGCAATCTGGAACTATGCCCAAAGGGTTTTAAGTAATTTCATTTCCTTTGACCCAGTAATACCACTTCTAGGGTTGTATCCCAAAGAGATCATAGAAGTGGGAGGAAGACCCGTATATACAAAAATATTTATAGCAGCTGTTTTAGTGATGGCAAAGAATTGCCAATTAAAGGGATGCCCATTAATTGGGGAGTGGCTAAAAACTTGTGGTATATGACTGTAATGGAATACTATTGTGCTATAAGAAACAAGGAGCAGATGGACTTCATATTTTCCTGGAGAGGCTTATATGAACTGATGTTGAGTGAGAAGAGCAGAATCAGGAGAAGTTTGCACACAATGACAGACACTACGTACATGTGATGACCAACTTTGATAGACTGGACTCTTCTGAGCAATGCAGGGTTATAAGTCAACCCCAAAAGACTCATGATGGAGAGAGATGTCTATATTCAGAGAAAGAACTAGAAATAACTGGAAAGAACAGAGTTTGAATGCAGACTGAAGCAAAGTACCTGCTCTCTTTCTTTTTCTTGTTTGGTCTTGTTTCCTCTTTCCCATTGTGCATTTCATCTGATAAGATCCTTCTTTACCACCTGACTAATGTCTAATGTGAAAGTATTTGCAGATTCTATACTTGATTGTATGTCACCATGGGGGCATGGGGTGGGGGAGAAAAATTGAAACTCTAGGAATTGTGCAACTGAGTCTTGTAAACTAAAAATAAACAAACAAATTAATAAAGACCAAAAAAATTAAAAAAAAATAAATTAGTGGAAAGATGGACAGAGCTCCAACTGGGTGAGTAAAACAATATTGCTATACATTTTCCACACATTACTGGATCAAGGGAGCACAGACATCTAAGCAGCTGGGTGATTCTGAATATATGGCTCCTCTGTGTTTCAACCACAGAATCAAAAGATCCTTCTCATGAGTTAACCCCCAAAGGAAAAAGCCAAACTCTCAGAATATATAAGAAAAACTTGACCGCTGATTGGCTCAGAGTCAGAAGACACAAATCCTACTTAACTCAGCACAGATGTGAATTATCAGGGTTCAAAGGAGATTAATCTTTCAGATGTTTACAATTAGGCCTGAGCTTAGGAAACTGAATTTCAAAAAGAAAACAACAAAAATTCCACCTTCCTTACACTTACAAGTGCACATCTCTTTATCTCTCTTGATGTTGATGATGGAGAATCAATGGACAAATTTATCACTGTTATTACTTCAGTTCAGTAACTTTTTACTTTCTTATCACACATGGGAGATACTTTGCTGGTAGATAGCTTTTAGGTTTAAATTTTGATCTAGTGAACCAATTAAAAATCAATCAACAAGTAAAACTATTTTATCTTCTGTACCTGTCAATGAAATGTATGATTGTGGACATGTTCTATACTTGGGGAAAGCTGTTGATTCCATTCATTTCTCATTCTTTTATTAAGGATATCTTACAGACATGATAAATTGGCATATAAGTCAATACTTACTGATATCTCTTAATCAATTACATCAGCAATAATATCATCAGAAACTTTTCCCTAATTCTTTGGCATTTTCCCCTCATTCAGTATAATTTCTCTATAAATAAATAAGTACTATGCTTTGTGCATAGTATACACTTAATACATAATTGTGGAATTAAATTGATTTTCTGAAATCCTGTGTTGGTTTCACCAATATAATGCAAATTGTGTCACTTTCAGCAGAGATTGGCTTTTTTGACTATTTGGTCTGGTTCAGCTTGTTTTTTTTTTCCTTTGAAGTGTCATTTCTACCTTCTCCTATAGAATACTGGAACAGATCACAGATATAATTACAAAATCTGATTTGAAAGAGACCTCAGTGATCAACTAGTTTAACCTCAGAGCTGTGGGGTTTTTACTACTATTTGAAGTATCAGGAAATTTTCCCTTAAATCAAGATTAAGTCATGTACTTTACAACTTTCACCCAGTGTTCCTAGTTGTGTTCTCTAGAGTTAAGCAGATCAAGGCTAATCTATTTTGACATGGCTCGTCTTCAAATACTTAGACAGTTGTAATTTTCCTTTTCCCCAAGTTTTTTTTTCTCCAGGTTAAACATCCCTAGGTCAATCCTGCTTTTAATATACTCCGCACACCCCCAATTCAGCTTCCTTCATCAAGATATATTTCTTATGGGAAGTCTTCAAATATGGGTTTTAATAATTACATGATTTGACATTTTTACATTACTTTAAGCTTTGCAAAGTGCTTGATATGATCTCCTTTGAGCCTTAGAATAACCCTCATAACAGAAAGAAGGTGATAGATCCATTTTATCCCTGATCAATCACATCTGGAACATTATGTTCAGGTCTAGATTCTGCACATTGATAAGTGGGAGGGCATCAATAGAAGGGCTGCTAGAAGGAATGGTGAAAAGCCCAGATCTATGTTATATAAAAATCAGTTGAAAGAACTGTGGGTGTTGAGCCTGGAGAAAAGGCCACTGGGGAAGGGAGAGAAAATGTGAAATCAATTTTCTGATATTAGAGAAGATCTCTTATGGAAAAAAAAATATTAGATTTATTCCTTTTAGCCCTATAAGTCAAGAACAGGAGCAATGGGTAGGAGTTTACAAAGAAGTAAATTTATTATTGCTGGAAAGCAAATGTTCTTAACAGTCAAGCAATCCAAAAGGGGAATAGGCTGCCTCAGAAGTTGATGGGCTCCCCTTCACAGGCTGACCATTTGCCAGGTATTTCATAGTGATATAGTGCTAGCAATATCCTAATCCTTCTCCCCATGTACCTTAAGCTAGTTTTTCACTAAAAGGCAATAAAACCATCCTTAAGACTTTGGTTCAGGGTACTAAAGATTCAGGCTATTTATATTAGATCATGGTTGCATGAGTACCAAACAGCAAGTAGGAACACCAGGTGTACTCCAATGGTTGGCTAAAAAATCATGATGTGCAACTCTTTCAAGGGTTGAACTGAACCACCTTGAACTGTCCTCATGAGCATAAGCTACATGGGACTAGTTTGATCCTGGAATAAGCTGGGATTGTTATTTGTTATGGATTCTACAAAACTACCTTTGAGGTCTTTTAAAACTCTAGAATCCTAAATTTCTACGATCTCCATGAAATAAGTGCTACAAATATTATGATCTTTATGTAAGGTTGATGTTAGAAAGATCTTCCTAAATCATTGCTGTTGTTCAATTGTTAAGTTGTGTTTGACTCTTCATGACCCTATGAACCATATTGTCCATGGAATTTTCTTGGCAAGAATATTGGAATCGTTGGTTATTTCCTCCTCCAGTGGATTAAGGCAAACTGGCTACATGACTTTCCCAGGCTCTTACAGCTAGTAAGAATCTGAGGCTTGATTTTTCCTCATCACTTCCTGACTCTAGGCTTTATCCTCTGAGATACCTAGCTCCTAACTGCTAATCATTAGGTCAGTCTAAAAGTTAAATTGGCTACCCAAGGAGGTAGCGAGTTCCTTTCTATAGGAGGTCTTCAATCAGAATTGGTTGACTACTTGTGTATATTATGGGATGGATGAGATGGCTTTTATTATACACACAAATATATGTATGTATTTGTATGTAATATATTTATATATGTACATATCTATCAATATATTTTTTACTTTTTCTAATTAATAAAATCCATTTTCTCTTCTAACCCCATCCCTTCCTCTCCAAGTGAGAATGAAAGAAAAAAAACAACTGCTTTTATGAACATAGTCAAGCAAAACAAATTTTCACATTGTCTCTGTATAAATGAAGGAATGAATTGATATGTATATCTCATTTTGTACTCAGAGTTTTTCACTTCTCTATCAAAAAGTGGGTAGCATGTTTCATCATTTTTCTTTTGGAATTATTATGGAGTATTAGGCTGGTTTGAATTTCTAAGTCTTTCAAAGCTTTTTTAA
Organism: Petaurus breviceps papuanus; assembly: GCF_028583685.1. Taxonomy (NCBI): domain Eukaryota; kingdom Metazoa; phylum Chordata; class Mammalia; order Diprotodontia; family Petauridae; genus Petaurus; species Petaurus breviceps. The sequence continues at coordinate 1,057,304 of NW_027187324.1, forward strand.
AATCTTTAACATATTTTTGTCATTGTATAAATTATTCTCTCTATTCTTTTCACTTCACTCTGTATCAATTCATACAAATCTTCCCAGGTTTCTCTGAAATCATTCCGTTCAGCATTTTGTGTAGCACCATAGTACTGTATCACATTCATGTAGTACAACTTGTTCATTGATGCTACAGTTTTCCCTCAATTTGCTAGTATTTCCTACCTAAAAAAGAGAAAAGTAAAAAGAACATATGGGTTTAAGCAATGGTAGGCTGCTATTGGACTCCTCCAGCTGGGAAGCTCTAAGTGACAAAACTGTACGTTCTCCTTTGACTTGAGATTCTTGCTCTATTTATTCCTCTGTAGGTTTCATGTTGGATTAGAAGCTAGAAATGAGACTGTTCTCTGCTCCTGTGATGTGAGCCATACCATTGCTACTTGCTCCTGAACTTCGTTCTTCATTCTCTTTCTGTATATAGTGTATGCTCCAAATCCATGCTCTACTTTCAAATTCCACTCCTGGACACACACACACACACACACACACACATATATATATATATTCCTTTGTCTGTCCTGAATCAGTGACCCACAAGAACAATGGGTGTATGTATATGTAGGACCACATATGGGTTTATCCCCTGGTACACAGCTTCTCATAACATGTTAGAGTGCTCTATGTCACTGCTCCTGGCTAGACCCAGGCTGAACTTCTCTTCCTTTCTCCCTGTGCTGACCTGAGATAGAAAAAAATGTGACTTTTAAAAATTTCACCTATCAAGATTTAGCCTGGTATGTTTTTAGATTTGCTTGGAAGACTTTTACAGGTGATTTCATTGTCCTTTTTTTTTCTACTGTGCCTCTTTCTGGGATTTGTCTCCCAAACAGATAATTTGATGTCCCTTCTATCTCTAAAATTCTGTGATTTTTCCATTTTACACATGAGAAAATTGAAGCTCAGAGGATCTAAGTAAACTGTTAATGGTCACATAGCAATTGTATGTCAGAGGCACACTTGGAACCCAGGTCTTCCTGACTCTACAGGCCACACTCTTATAGCATATTGCCTCTTTGTATGTGACTATCATCTAAGGACCAGCCTAGTTTAATGAAGAGAGGCTTTTCATGAGAAGATTGGTCCCTAAATGATTATTTTTTTTAGAAGGGAAGCACAGTATCTCAAGAAGAACACATATTTAGAATGATATACGAACTATGGAGTTGGGATAGAGAAGTCACAATCTGACTTAATGGAGGAGAAACCTCTATTTATGCCATCATGGATTAAAAAAAAATAAATAGTTTTTTCTCCAGTTACATATCCAAAAAAATTAAGCATTCATCTTTATAAGACTTCAAGTCCCAAATTTTTCTCCCTCCATCCCCTTCCCTCTTCCGAAAATGGTAGGCAGTTTGGTATAGTTTATACATGTGCTATCATGTAAAAATATTTCCATATTTGTAACAGTTGTGAATTCTGTCAGTTCATCATTTCTTATTACACAAAAAATATTCCATTACATTCATATGCCATAGCTTGTTGATCCCTTACCCAGTTGATTAGCATCACCTCAATTTCCACAAAAATGTCTACTTTAAATTTTTGCACATGTAGGTCCTTTCCCCTTTTTTATGATCTCTTTGTCATATAGACCTAGTAGTGATATTGTTGGATCAAAGGTTATGCACAGTTTGGTTGCCCTTTAGGCATAGTTCCAAATTACTTTCCAGAATGGTTGGATCAGTTCACAACTCCACCATCAGTGTGTTAATTTCCCAATTTTCCCGCTTATTCTCCAGCATTTATAATTTTCCTTTTCTGTCATATTAACCAATCCTATAGGTGTGAGGTAGTACCTGAGTTATTTTAATTTACATTTCTCTAATCAGAATTTATTTAGAGCACTTCTTCATATGTCTATAGATAGCTTTGATTTCTTCATCTGAAAACTGCCAGTTCATATCCATTGATCCTTTATCAATTGTGGAATGGCTTGTATTCTTGTAAATTTGATTCAGTTTCTATATATGTGAGAAAGGAAGCCTTTATTCGAGATACTTGCTATAAAGATTATTTCCCAGCTTTCTGCTTTCCTTCTCATCTTAGTTGCATTGGTTTTGTTTGTACCAAAGCTTTTTAGTTTAATATAATCAAAATTATCTATTTTATATTTTGTAATGCTCACTATCTCTTGTTTGGTCATGAATTCTTCCCCTACCCATATATCTGACAGTTAATCTATTTCTTTCTCTTCTAATTTGTTTATGGTGTCACCTTTTATGTCTAAATCATGACAAAGGTATGTCATATCTAACTTTTCTAATATTTTGTTTATCTCCTTAATTTTTTTCTTGTTTATTTTTTGGTTGGATTTATAGAGTTCTGAGAGGGGATGGCTGAGGTCTCCCACTAGTATAGTTTTGCTGTCTATTTATTCTTACAGCTCACTTAACTCTCATTTAACTTCTCCTTTAAGCATCTGGATGCTTTACCAGTTGGTGCATACATGTTTAGTATTATTTAGTTTCTATGGTGCCTTTGAGCAAGATGTAGTTTCCTTCATCATCTCTTTTAATTAGGTATATTTTTGCCTTTAATTTGTCTAAGAACTAGATTGCTACCCCTGCTTTTTTCACTTCAGCTGACGCATCATACATTCTTCCCCAGTTCTTTTCCTTCTCTCTCTGTCTCTGTCTGTCTGTCTGTCTGTCTGTCTGTCTGTCTCTCTCTCTCTCTCTCTCTCTGTGTCTCTCTCTGTGTGTGTGTCTCTCTCTCTCTGCTTTTCTAGAAAACAATGTATTGTAATGTTTTGTTTTTTTAATTCAAATGCTTTATTAACATCTAGTTTACATCATTCATTTCTGCAAGATTTTGAGTTATAAATTTTCTCCCCATTTTTCCTCTACCCACCACCCCAAAATAGTGATCCCACTGGATATCCCCTCCTCTCATCTGCTCTCTTCCATATCTTCACCCATACACCCTCCAACTTTCCAGTAGGGCACGGTGGATCTCTATGCCCTAGTGCCTGTATATCATATTTCCCAGTTACATGTAAAATAATTTTGATAATGGTATACATACATATATATATATATATTAAACATTTGATTTTAAAGCTTTGAATTCCAGATTCATTGCCTTCCACTCTTGTCACTCACCCTTACTGGGAAGATAAGCAATTCAATACAGGTTGTACATGTGTAGCTACGCAAAACATTTCCATAGTGGATATATTGTAAAAGACTGATTATATTTCCCTCCTTCCTATCCCACCTCCCACTTGTTCTATTCCCTACTTTGATCATGTCCTTTTCAAAAGTGGGTGTTTTCAACTTCCCTCCCCCACCCCAGCCTGCCATTTTCCCTTGCCCCATTCTTTCTCTCCCCATCTCTTCTCATTATATTCTTCTCTCATTTCTTAATTTCACCTTTTATGTATCATCCCTTCCCGTTAAATTGGTCCTGTGCCATCTATCTATGTATACCTGTACACATATATACACACATTCACATATGTATTCATACAACCATATACCCTCCTATATAGACATATGTGTGTATAGTAATATTTTGGTTTTTGATCTACTCTACTATTCACTTCCATTTTATGGTAGAGGTCATCTTTAATAGTAATGGAATTTAAAGATACCTCTCTATTGGCTTGGTTTTTTGGGTTGATTGTTAAATCCAGAGCTTGTGAATCCCACTTGTGGGATGGACTTGTTGACATGAAAAGAGACGGCTGAACTGGGAGGAGTTGGTGCTGTGGATTTAGAGAGGCACAAGCAGAGGAAGAGAGGCATAAGAACTTTTGGAAGTAACATCATGGGGGCAGAGGAAGAGAGACGATTGCTGAGGGCCAGTTCGAGCTGCCCAGGACTTTTGAGAGCTGCCACCCAGAGCTGCCAAGGACTGAGGAGACATGGCTGTGATGCTGGTATTTTGTCTGTCTGTTTTGATTTTGATTTTCCAGATTTATCCTCTGGTGAAGTACAGTGCTGTTGTTGCAGAGGTCCCGGAAGCTTGCTGTTGGTTCAGGGATTCTGAGACTCTTCTGCAGACATAGAGCAAATTGCATCCACTGGTGTTGTTGCAGAGGTTCTGCGACCTTGGTGTTGGTTCAAAAGCCCTGAAAAAGGATTTTCTTGTTGTATGTTTACAGAAATCCTGGAAGAGGGTCTTGCTAATGTTTTCAGGGGTCCTAGGACTATTCTGCAGACAGAGAATGAATTATTGAGGACACTGGCAATGTATCTAGAGAATGAATTAATTAGGACACTGGTTGTTTATGTGTGGCCTTGTTAAGCTTTGTCTCCCCAGGAACAGAGATTGCTGAGAACTTGCCTAGGATAAAGATGAAGAAAAGACCTCTCTTTGGGTATTAAATGCTGTTATGATGTCTTAACCTTGTTGTAACTCAGGGGTAGATGGCCTTTGTGCTCTCTACTGCCCTTTTTGAGATGGTGCTTGGCACTAACTGATGATAATTGTAACTCACTTGTGATCCAGGGGTGGGAAACTTTTGACTTTTTTCATGCTCGGTGACTGACCAAAAGAATGTACTTTGTTATGATTGGAAAATAATCTCCATTTGAGAAGAGGGTCTTTGGGATTAACTAAATGAATGTACTTTCCAGGGGTGGAGTAGTACTTGAAAGAGGAACTTTGGATTGCCTAAAAGAATGTACTGTCCAGAGGTGGAGTAGTAGTTGGAAATTATTGAATTACATTTGGTGAATGCTGTATTTTGATTTTCTCTGTTCTTCATTTGTCACTGAATAAAATGCTGGTATTTTGAACCTTGGAAATTGCCTTTGCTTGGCATTACATCATTCCATCCCTAATACAGTTATGATTGCTACCTGTGTATTTCCCTCCATCTTATTCTTCTCCTATCTGTCCTCTTTCCTTTCACCTTTTCCTTCCTTGCCATTATTTTGCTTCTGTCTACCATATCCCCTCATTGGTCCTCCCTTTTGTCTATCCCCACCCATTTACTTAATCTGCTTCCTTCCTGCTTCCTTGTTGGGTAAGATGGATTTCTGTATTCAACTGGTTTTGCATATTATTCTCTCTTTGACTCAATAATGATGAAAGTAAAGTACAAGCTATGCTCATCATCTACCCTCCCATCTTCATCTCTACTGTAATAGGTCTTTTGTGCCTCTTCATGTGAAACAATTTACCCCATTCTACCTCTCCCCTCCTTCCACACCCATTGTGTTGCTCTTTTTAATCCCTTCATTTTTTTATCATTCCCTCAAATTCACCTTGTACCCATACTCTTTATGTATACTCTTTCCAGCTGTACTATTAGTGATAATTTTTTTAAAGAATTACAAGTATCATCTTCCATGTAGGTATGTAAATAGTTTGGCTTCATTGAATACCTTGTGCTTTCTTTTCCATTTTTGCCTGTTTACACTTCTCTTGGGTCTTAATATTGGAGATAAAATTTTGGTTTACTTCTGGTCTTCTTATGAAAGGTTGAAATCCTCCTAGTTCATTGAATGACCATTTTTCCCCATGACGTATTATGCTTAATTTCTCCAGGTAAGTGTTTCTTTGTTTTAATCCTAGCTGTTCTTCCTTCCAAAATGCCATGTTCCATGACCCTTGATCCTTTAATGTTGCAGCTGCCAAGTCTTGTTTAATCCTCTTATGGATCTCTTAAAAGAAGTTTGCCTAAAATGACCCTATTTAGTAATTGCTTTATGTTAAGGAATCATTTCAAGTTAATCCACCTCCAAGTACTGTGGTATTATATACAATTGGGGTTGCTTATGCTAACTCAGCACTGTTACCAAACTAAGAATTAGTTGATTAGATTAGCTAGCTAAAACAAAATGAACAACAATTATATTAAATATCCCCTACCCTGCAAAATGTGATTCTAGCCATTATCAAGAAACTTCATATGATTGAACTCTTCTATCTCAAGATATGTTAATTAGGAACTTTCAACTTTTGCTATGTAAAATATTCACTGCATAACCTGAAAATGAGCAAAATAACTTAGCAGTTTGGTTTAGAATCTAGGGGTGTGAAATTCCACAAAAAATTAACTTCAAAGTAAATTAGTAGTTTTTCTCATCTATTTTCATCAAAGAAAGAGTGGGAGGAATGTAGGCCCTCTGAGAGCATACATTATAGTTCATTATTCAGGGAAAAAAGATGGAAAATGAACCCAGGAACAATTAATATGCAATGTTAATATCTTTCATAACCAAATTTTATCACAGCTATACATAAGATTAAAAATGTGAAGGTGCTTTAAAAATAAAAGTCACTGTATAAATGGAGAGTCATATCAATGTTATTACTTTTCATGGTGAAAAATGGAACATGTTTTTTTTTTTTTTGCTTTTTGGAGGGCAATTGGGGTTAAGTGACTTGCCCAAGGTCACATGGCTACTTTTTTTGTGTTAAGTGTCTGCGGCTGAATTTGAACTCAGGTCCTCCTGATTCCAGGGCTGGTGCTCTATTCACTGCATCACCTAGCTTCCCCTAAACAAATAAAATTGTTTTTTTTTCTTTTTGGAGGGCAGTTGGGGTTAAGTGACTTGCCCAAGGTCACATGGTTAGTAAGTGGTAAGTGTCTGAGGCCAGATTTGAACACAAGTCCTCCTGATTACAGGGCTGGTGCTCTATTCATTGCACCACCTAGCCATCCCCGAATGGAACAGTTTTTATGTTCGATGTTGATCCTATGATGATGAAAAGGCCATACTGGATTTGCCTACAGATATTTCAGATTTAGACAAAGGCCGAGAGGTAACAAATAGTGACACAAAGCTTTTTTGGCAGAGGAATAGGTTAGAGAGCACAGATAAGATAAACTGCTAAGTCTAGAACATCTTGTAAGCTAGTTTTCCTCAACATCTTAATATCACTGTTTCTCATCAACCCAGATAGAATCCTGGAATATTTAGACTTGGAAGCAATTTTAAGTCACCTTCTAGGCCTTGCAGAAAGCCACTAAACAATATCTACAACATATGGTCTTTTGCCTCTGTTTAGGTACTTCTAGTGATAAAAAATTGATAATCTCAAAAGACCATTTAATTTTTAGGAAACTGTCTCCCTATAACTTTAGTGCTTTGTTCTTGGCTCTTTCACTCTAGAATAAAACTAAGTAAAAACTTTGTAACATTCCTTCATTTCTTTGAAGACATATCAAATCATACCTAACCTATTTGAAAGCTAATATCTCAATTTCAATAAAGCAGTCTTTATTTTAATAAATGGTTTGTATTATCATCCTGGTTACTCTGGAGAGTTTGGCAATGTTCTGTATATAACCTGGCACCCAGAGGTGAAGCCATCAATCCAGGTGTGTTCTAACCAAAGTCAAGTACAGCAGTATATTTATGTTCTATATTCAATCAATCAGAAAGTGCATCTATTGCACCCACTTTGTGATAGGCTCTAGGCTAGATACTGGGGATACAAATACAATGAAGAAAACAATTACTAGTCATTATTGAGAGGTTCCAGATACCACACAACCTGATAACATTGATGTAATTTAATAAAAATGTATAGAGCACTGGAAAAAGGATTTTTAAAAGAACTCTATTCACAGAAAGAAAAATGTTAATAATTATATGGTGATTAAAGGAGCTTGAAGCACTTTGCTTAGAACTGCTCTGTTAAATTGGTATTACAAATATTATCCACTTCTTAAAAATTTACTTCAACACCTATTTGTTTATGTGAATTTCTTGTTCCTTTGTGAATCTTTAGTCATGCTATCATACCCAGTGTTTAATTGAACTTTTTATTTTTTACTTTCTGGAGGGCAATTTGGGTTAAGTGACTTGCCCAAAGTCACATGGCTAGTGTGTGAAGTCTCTGAGACCAGATTTGAACTCCTGTCCTCCTGACTCCAGGGCCAGTGCTCTATTCACTGTGCCATCTAGCCATGCCTTAACTGAACTTTTCAAAGTTTGCTTTCCTAAATTCTTAAAATCCTTTGATTATTATAAATTCTAATATAAACTGTTCACTTGTTCCCAAGACTTTTTGTCACTTCTACTTCACCAACAAATTACTTCTTCTTGGTTGGAACTGGCCCAACATATCAGTTCCCTTTATTGATTCCTCCATTTTTTAGAGATGAAATTGTCAGCAAGGAAAGTCAAGATTGATTTGAGCAGATGCTCTGTTTTCAGCAGAATAAAACTTCCAACAGATTCCTAGATAGATAAGTTCTCTATCACTACTGTATCTTGCCTCTGAACCAATTTTGGAATCTATATCAAGAAAGCAGTATTCTTATCCTCAGTCTGACTGAATGGTCTATAATACACATTCCTAAGTTGTCACTTATATTTTTTTACTCTGCCATACTTCTCTCTGGTTTATGAATTTCTATATAGGTGTATAGTTCATCAACATAAATTCTACATTTTCACTTTCTTTGTTATGTCTTTGTTTTCTGGAAGATAAAAATTTCCATAAATGCCATTTCATTGTATTCTCATTGCTAATGTATTTACCTTTCCCCCCCTCTTTCTATCTCTCTCTCTCCATCTCTTTCTTGTGTTCTTCCTTCCCCTCTGTCTCCACACTTACATGAGAAGCACTATAATACAGTGGAAAAAGAGTTGTACTCTGCGTTAAGAAAAAAATCAGTTTCAAAGTTGGATTCTGATAAATAATGGGTATATGACCTGCCTATGCAGAATCTCAGGGTTCTGGTAAACTCTTTAAAAAATAAACTATATAGAACAAAGGTTGATCTGCATTAGTAGAAAGATCATTCATACCTGGAAGTTTTCTGTATCAATAAAATCGTAGATGTAGTCTAGGGATGGGGAACCTGGGACCTTGAGGTCACATGTGGTCTTTAGGTCCTCAAGTGTGACTCCTTGGCTGAATCCAAACTTCATAGAACAAATCTCCTTAATATATGGATTTGTTCTGTGAAATTTGGATTCAGTCAAAGAGCCACACTTGAGGAGCTAGAGGACCACATGTGTCCTTGAGACTCTTGATCTAGTCCCTAAACCTGGATACACACACACACACACACACACACTCACATTCTCACACACTTATATTTGTATATATGTGTATGCTTGAGGGAATAAGTATAATCTCCAAATCTATTCTCAATTATTTCCTCCTGAATGTCATTAAGCGATTCTTCCTCAGAGATGTGCACTTTCCTCTCACTTTCTGGTGACTGGCTATGTTGCTGTATCTTTGTAATCTGTACAGATATGGACATTTCAAAGAGATATCTTAATCTTTAAACATGCTGATTCTTTCTGAAGCCCCCTTCCTGAATCATGGAACAGCAGGAGAGAAACAGGCCACAGCAGCCAGAATAATGAGCATATAAATCTGAGTATAAGCTAACATTTGAGTAATGTTTTAAGATATGGCATTTATCTTCACAAAGGTCTTTTTGCTTAAAGTAATCATGAATACTGCATGAAAAAATGACTGAATGTCCCATGGAATGATGCTTCTTGTTATCTTTGGTTTTGAGAGGAAGCCAGCTCTGCCATATCTTTCCTTGTTCTTCCTCTCCAAAGAAAACTAGAGCCATTGTCTTACTCAGCTATGCGGAAATAGCAATGGAAGTGGAGTGAATGAATGCAAGTTTAAAATCCCAGCTCTTTTGTTTGACATTGAGCAAGTTACTTAGGCTCTCCGGGCCTCAGTATTCTCATTAGCTAAATGAAGGGGTCATAACCTTCATACCCATTCAGTAATCTCTGAAATCTCTTTAACCCCTTGAGGGCAAGGACTTGTTAATTTTGTCTTTGTATCCCCAGTACCTAGGAGACTTCCTGACTCACATTTGACACTTTATCAATGTTGGTCAATTCATTTTTCCCATAGGACCCAATGAAGTAGGTTTTATGTATATTATTATCCCTACTTTACAGATGAGGAAACTCAGGTTTAGAGAAGTCATGTGTCTGTGGTTATACAGTATTGGAGATAATTTCAACCTGTGCCTCCTGACCTTAAGACATGCTCTTTCTACTAAAAGTATTCTGAATTAGTAACATAATGGATAGGGAAAAGGTTTTCGAGTCAGTAAGATAGTAGTTTATGTTTTATCCTCTACTCACCTGATTATTGCACCTTCTCTGCCTCCTTTGCTGTTATTTGTCTCTTATCAGAGGTGGATCCTCTCCTAGGTCATGCCTTCTAAGCAAAGGTGTCCTTCAAGGTTCTGTCCTGTATCCTCTTCTCTTCTTCTATTGCTACTTCACCTGGTAATCTCACCATCTCCCCTGGATTTAATTACCATCTCTAGGCTGATGATTTTCAAATCTACCTCTGCTGCTCCAAACTCTCTGCTGACTTCCAGTTTTTTATTTGTAATTGCCTTTCAGATGTCTTGAAATTTTGATGTCTTGTAGACAACTTAAACTCAGCATGAACAAAATTGAACTCATTAACTACACCCCCCCCCATAAAAAAACCCTAACCCCTCTCATATCTTCCCTATTACTGTTTTTTTTTTCCTTTTGGAGGGGGGAAGGCAGGGCATTTGTTGTTAAGTAATTTCCCCACGGTCACACAGCTAGTAAATGTTAAGTGTCTGAGGCCAGATTTGATCTCAGGTCCCCCTGACTCCAGGGCTGGTTATCTATTCACTGCAACTCCTAGCCACCCCATCTTCCCCATCACTGTAGAGGGCAACACCATCCTCCCAGTCCCCCAGACTTACAAACTGGGTGTCATCCAAGAGTCCCTATTCTCTATCACCCCTTATATCCAAACTGTTGACAAAGCCTGTCTCTTTCAGCTTTGCAATATCTTTGGAATACATACACTTTTCTCCTTGGCACAGCCACCAAACTACTGCACTCATGTATTGACTATTATGATAAATGACTGGTAGATTTGCCTATATCAAATGCCTCCCTACCCTAATCCACCATCCTTCATTCAGTCACTAAAATGATTTTTTACTAAAGTATGGGTCTTACAATGTCACACAATCCCCAGCCCCAAGTCTAGTAGCTCCCTATTGTCTCCAGGATCAAAATGTTTTGTTTTGGTTGTCAAAATTCTTCATAAGCTAACTCCCTCCTACCTTTCCAGTCTTCTTACACCTTTCTCCCTGCCTTGTACTCTTTCATCTCTTGTCACCCATCCTCAAAGCTGTTCCATCTTTCTGCTCTGGGAATTTTCTCTGACTGTATAGCTCATATGACACATGTACTCCTTACTCAACTCCACCTGTTTCCCTTGGCTTCCTTTAAGTCCCAAGTAAAATTCCATCTCTTACTGGAAGCCTTCCCTGAACCCTCTTAATTCTAGAGTCTTCCATCAGTTAATTATTTCTTATTTCTCCTCCATATAACTTGTTTCATATATATTTGTTAGAATGTTATTGCCCCCATCAGATGTAAGCTTCATAAAGTCAGGAATTGTTTTTTGCCCCTTTTTGTATCATTAGTGCTTAGCATGAAAACCTGACATATAGTACACACTGCATACATGTTTTTATTGATTGATTGCCTCTGATGCATATTATCTGGGTAATACCAGATAGGTCACTTAACTTCTCAGTATCTATAAGAGGCTAACCAGCCCTGTTGGAGAGAGTTTTCTCACAAGGGTTGAGGGGGTTTCCGATGCCAAGTTAAATCATAGGTCCATTCTCTCTGTCTCTTTCTCTGTCTCTGTCTCTCTCTCTCCATCTCTCTGTCGCTCTGCTGCTCTGTCTCTGTCTCATTTCTCCTCTATCATCTTTCATTGCTCAACTAGAAGATTATTTCTGCTTCTTGTTGGTTTATTAACTCTTTGTTATCTTGATCTCATAACTCTCACCTCTATCATTATTCTTTTTCACTTCTTTTAATGTTCACATTTCTTTCCTTTTATCTTACTTTAGCATGCTTCCTGTTCTCTTCCTTTCTCAGTATACCTTCTTTTGAGTTCATGACCAAAGTATCATAAATTTATAAGAATGTTACCCCATATCCCCTGAAGCAAAGAAGCCCCCACATTGATAATGTTGTACATACAGATAAATCCTGTCTCTAATCTTTGATTTTTTTAAAATCATCTATTTCTGTTCTATTTTAGCTTGGGAACATCTAGTGATCATAAATTGAACATCAATTTTTATTTTCATTACATGTAGCATCTACCACAGATGGATGCTTAATAAATATTATTTTTTGAACTTTATCTTTTGAAATTTAGACTCTAGTACTCTTTGTTTAGCCTATACTAAATCTTGGGCCAGATGTTTTACTTTCACCTTTACAAATAACCTAGATTTCATGCCCTTTTATAATATCTTCTATTTTATTTTCTCCTATTTTCTCACATATCTCTTTTAACATGTAACACATTTGATCTTCAATGAAGGGAGCTGAAATTAATTGCAAAACTTCTTACACATTAATCCCTGGAGGGAAAATTGTTATTGGTAGTAATGTTGATTGTTTTCATTCTTCCCTATTCTCCCATCTCTTTCAGCTCAGTAAAATTTCCCTCACCTGATGACTCATTTTCAGGGTCGACGAGTAGATGTCTTTAAAATCCCCAATGAAAAAGAGAGCCAAACAAAATACACAAGATGTCTTTGAGCCAGAGGTGGCAGCTATTCAAATATTCATAGGTGATCTTGGGACTAGCCTTGACTTTTCTTAAAAAATGTACCTTGTCTTGTGAAAATCTTTTGAGAATCTCTTGAGATCATCTTAACAGAAAGAAAAGAAAAAAAAGTTTGCCAATTTGTAATTGCAAATAAACCAGTGTAAAAACAATATCCAAAAGATTACCCCACAGAAACATAAGGTGTTTACTATTATTCATTTGAAATCTTTGTGAGGCAACATCATAAACAAAGAAAGGCCAAACCCTGTAATAAGGACAAAGGGGAAATGAAAACTGAATATGATAAATGTTCTTGGTTACATGAAGGGATAATAACTCTCTAATTTTGCTTTCAAAAAACCCAAAACACTAAGAAATATTTAGAAAACTTATCACCTCCTATTTTGTTCTCTGCTTCCTGATACTTAAAACAATAATAATATAATAGGCATTGGCACTTGGTGTATTTTGAGGTCATATTTCAAGGACTTCAGAACATGCTCATACTTGAAATTGTACTTGCATTTAAATGTACTGAGTGGAATAACAAACTCAAATTTGCCTAGGGCAACAAATGCACTTCGGTAATTTCAATGTATTATTATGTTACTTTAACTTCTAAGGTCTGTCAAAAGGATCTCTCAATGAGAATACTGTCCGGAAGTCTCTTTCTATTGATTTCCTTTGGCAGTGTTAAATCCTACTGATTTTACTGACATTTTGTCTCTCATCCTGTCTCTTCTTTAATTTTGTCTCTGTTTATCTCTGTGTCTATTTCTCTTTTTGTCTTTCTTATACAGTCATTCTGCTAAGAGTAAGGGAAAGTAAAGAAAACAATAAGGTAGGTAAAAAAAAAACAGGAAGATAAACCCTAAGGTAGGAATTCAAGATAAGGATTTTTACATTGCAGTCTGATAACTGACGTATCCTAGCAAATAACATATAGTCATACATAGTTCAAGCAGAATTAAACCAATTGAGATTGTCACTTCAATTAATATAAAGAATTTTAAAGGAGAATTCACAAAATCATGTGAGCCTCCTTGAAAATGCTTTAATGCCCAGGTTCAAGGAATAATCACATGCACACAGACTGCTGTGTTGGTTTTATAATCCAGTAGGTGTAAAATTGAAATCCGTATGTTAATATGATCTAAACTATTTTAGGTAATTAGGACAAAGCTTTTGTGTTGCTATGTTGGACAAAATATATCCAGGATAAGAAATTTAGGCTTGATCCAAATAAGAGACACTTATAATTTCAGGAAGAAAGAAGTCAGAAATGTCAGGAATAAAACAAGAACTGATTATAAAAAGGAGAGATCATTTTTTGAAGTGTTTAAACACAAGTCTCTAGTTTTGCATAATGATTCATCTGATGTTCTCAAATATGAATGGCATTTTGTTTTTCTGATCGCTAACTAGGGAAAATGTGCTGTTCCTGATAATGATTATAACAGGCTGTCCTTTGTACACAAGCATTTAAGTTTTAGCTGAAGGTTCTGATCCATGTCAGAATGCCCCCTACAGACAGAGCAGCCTGACTAGATCAAATAGAAGTTTTGTTTCCCACCCTTTCTAAGTCACCCCTAAACAACTATACTTAATCTATTCATTGCACCCCAGCAAGGGCTTTATTGTGTTGCTATTATTATCAACCTTGAAACTGTTAACTATAGTGTCTACATTGGTATCTTTCCTTAAAGGAACAGATATCAAAGTAATTTAGCAATTTTTTTTAAGAACCTGAAAAACAGCTTTTCACACATTGGAGTGAGTGTCTAAGGGAGGTTATAGTAATTCATGTTTCTTTCCTTTGGATCACTTTTTTTTTTTGCCCAATGTTCTCCTAACAGTGAATTCTTTTGAATCTCTTATACATTCTTGCCTTCTTTATGAATGGACTCAAGCATCTGTATCACTCTTATGTGTCAAGTCTATGTTCTACCCTGTGGAGGTTGTTTAAAGTCTAGTCATTTTGGATGCAGAATGGAATGTGTTCTCTGGAAGTCAGAATGTATGATCTTCAACTGTTAATAAGCCCAAAGGTTTTTTCACTTGGCCTGTTTGTACTGACAACGTTGTATAAAGTCTATGACTATTTACCTAGTAGTATTCACATGTATCAAGTTGCTTGGCAGTGAAAGATATATAATATATGAATGCCTCAGTTTTTTGGCTAGATTCCAACTTACATCATTAAATTTTGCTTTTAAAAATATTTTAAAAATTTTACTTGGATTCTATTCTTTGCTTCTATCCCTAAGGCTGTGTCTGGATAAGCCTAGGGAAGTAGAGACCTAGAGAATTAGTGAATTGGATCAATATGAAGAATGAGTCTAAGTAGATTTCAATGAAAATACATTTCCCCCTTAGCAGAAAAAAGGAAAGATGACTGTGGTATTATTTAAGTACAAACATTTCCCCTCCTTGTGTTTATCAGCACAGAGCTAGAGGGGACTAAATAGATCAAAGCAAAGGAGAACCTGACCCCCAACATCCAGGAGGGAATTTTTATCTAGAAAGCTCTACTTGCTATGGCAGGAACAAACATTTTAAGAGAAAGAAACAGATAGAATTAATTTCCATGTTAAGATATTTGATACATACAAAAATAGACTGATAGGCACCAGCCTTCTGGTACTCAGTATAAGGGCTCTATTTTATTTCTTCCTCCTTATTCTATCCCTCCTAGCTCCCTAATCTTTGCCCTCTATTCCCAAATCCTGGAGCCCTCAAGGTAGAGGTTTCAAAAGCTCATTGATCCTTCCCACATTTTGGTTGTATAGGAAAAATCTCTGTTCCCCATACTCCCTTTCTATTCTTCCTTCCCCATACCTGTATGTCTTTCACATGATAGGCACTTAATACATATTTCTTGAATTCTCTATCTCACTACAAATTAGGGTTAGGTAATTTAAAAAGCATGGTAGTGATCCTGTTTAGAAATATGATTCCCTGAAATGTGCACAGGTACTGCCTAATGGGTACCATTTGCCCGTGGTTCACAAAAGTGCCATTAATTGCTAAGAATATAATAAAAATGGCTTCAGCAACTAATGCTTTGTCAATCAATGCTGGTGATATTCTTACCATGAAATAATAGGTTATTAGACTCCCTTGATTAGAAATTAGATTGTGTACAAGCCATCAAATATTTATCAATAGTGAAGGTATCATAATTAAACATATAGGAAAATGTTGAATGTTCAAGTGGAAATTCTCTAATTTGCATTATTTAAACTCTCTTCAGAATAATCATAGCTTTATGGGGCCTTTACCTTGTGAGTTTAAGTAATGGCATAGCTGGTGTGGCTATTTCAAGGCTTAAAGAGTGAAGAAAATTACTCAGGGCAACTCTCTGGTCCTAGTTGAATGAGTACAGGTCTGGGAGCGAGACTATGTGAGTTTTAGCTCTTTGGTCTTATGTACTTAGTGTTTCCTATTACTAAATTCCTCGTCTATAAAATGAGGATCACAGCAACAATAGTTATCCTATCTATTATATGTACTTGTAGGGAGAAAATGAGAAAAAAAATAAACATGGAATTATTGAGATGGCAAGGAACTAGTTAAGAAGGTATATCATGTCATATTTATTTATTTATTTGATTTTTTTGGAGGGGGAAGAGTAGGGAAATTGGGGTTAAGTGACTTGCCCAAGGTCACATGGCTAGTAAGTGTTAACCGTCTGAGGCTGAATTTGAACTCAGGTCGTCCTGACTCCAGGGCCGGTGCTCTATTCACTGTGCCACCTAGCCATCCCATGGATATCATATTTAATAGAGGACTATCACTAAGAGGTGAAACTTATTTGAGTGCATGAATACTAAGTAATGATTATAATAGACCAGTTTTAACCAGTAGCCTAGCAAGAAAAGGTTCTGTGAAAAACCCTTCCTCCCAACCTTTCTGGTAATGTTCCCTTTATTCTTTTCCCCTCAGTACTGGATACTGACACCTCTTCCTCTGTTCCATACACTGTAGGAGAGAACAGTGAATCTTCACTCTTCTCTAACACCTAATTCTATTTCTCCATTTCCAACATTGATGGACCAGGTTCTTTCAATCCCCTGTTCTCTTATTGGGTGGATATAATTGCTTGTATCACTTGGATGAGCAAATGATTACTTATCCCAATTCTTACAACAAGATAGATTACTGGGACTTATGATACATCCTGCATCTATATTCCCTGAACCCAAAGTATTGCTACTTGGCTTACCAATGTATCCTAAAACCCCCTAAGCCTTGCAATCTTCCCTCTGGCAATACTGTTAGCACCACTGCATGCCTCCTTCCACCCTACTTTTTCATACATTCATAGCAACAACAACAACAGTAACAGCAACAAAAAAACCAATAAAGTCATTGATGTAATGGCAAGCAAAAAAGTAATTAGTGTCTTGTTTCAGCCATTTAATTATTTAGCACCTTGTTTCAGTTCAATTTTCTTTTGAGTCTTGCCCTTGATTATATAAAGTCTTTGTTAAAAACTAGGACTTGTGAAACCCAGAGTGGGAAGGACTTGCCAAAGACAGGAACAGGGAGGAGCAATGACCATAAGTAAGGAGAAGCCCAAGTTGGGAGAGAGCAAAACTGAGAAGGGGAACAGTTGTGGAGGTTGTCCCTCTGTTTTTCTGTTCTCTCTGTGTTGATTTTTGTTTGTGATACTTTGTACAGAAGCACTGGGACCTTACTGGAAATCCTAAAAGAGAATTTTCTTATTGTCTGTTTACAAAGTCCTGGAGGAGGGTTTCAGAGGACCTGGGACCATACTGATGATGTATATTGAGTTTTCAGACCTGGTTGGTGGGTCTGTGTTGATTTTACAGGCAGATAGTGAATTGATGATGGTGCTAGCAATGTGTATGAATGTTATTGTGGCTCTCTTAATCTTTGTCTCCCCCGAAACAGAAACTGCAAAGGACTTGAGGTGGACTGGACACTGTGAGATTCAATATGGAACTGGATGAGAAGCTGGATGAGGATCTGGACAAGGAACTGGATGAGGAACTGAGAGCTGCCTACCTGTGAATCCAGGTGACAATCGGGTAGATTTATGCAGGAGCTGGACCTATGGAAGAGGAATCATGGAATCTGGGAGGCAGCCTCAAGTCAAGATGAAAAGACCTCTCCTTGGGTATTTAATGCTGACTGAGAAGATCATGATTTACTGTGGCCTAGGGGTGGAAGAACTTTGTACTCTTGTACCTTATACAATGATTTGAGTGAAGGATCATTGGAAACTAATCTCCAATCAAGAAGAAAGAAGACTTTTCCACTGAGAGATTAAGACAGTGTCACCTGGGGTGGAGAATTTTGACTTTTGTACTTTGTGTCCCTTATGGAGTCTTGCTCCTTAAGGATGATTGAGTTAAGGACTTACTGAATGATATCTTTTGCTTAAAATTATGTGGTTACTTTGGTGAAAACTATGTGGTCACTTTAGTGATAAATTTTATGTTATAATATTGTGAATGCTGTACTTTGGTTTTTGTGAATATTTTACTTTAATTTACTATATGGATAAATGGAGAGTTCACTATACTATGTGATCAGAACCTTAAAGCTGTTCATAGCAGCAGTCCTCTGGAAAGCTACTTGTACTTGTACTTGGCTTTATAATTTGTTTTCTGCCATTTACTATTTTGCCATTGAAGAAGTACATTTTTACCATTTTGGGTTCATGTTTCCTCATTTTTAAAACACAATGATCATAAGAAAATAAAATTACAGCTGGATTGAAACTTGAAGATCATCTAGACCAATTGCATTTTATAGATGATGAAACTAAGACTCAGGGTTAACTGGCTTGCTTGTTTGTATAGTCATTGAATGATATATAATATGAAGGGTGTCCAGACATTGTGAGACATTATTTTGAGAGAAATGCAATGAAAAAGAGCTAACTCAAGCATATAAGCCCCCCAAATGCTTATCTACCATTACAAATCCTAGGAAATTCATTGTGTAGCATGGGAAAACAAACAAAAAAGCAAACAACAGCAGCAACAAAACAATGTAATATCAACAGGTACTGACTTGAGAAGAACATTCCATGCCTCCCAGTCAGTATTTTAGTTGTCCCTGTACTTTTCCAGTTTCCTAGAGACACTGATTAATAGAAGAGCTGGGTAACTAGTCAGACACACAGTAGGTGCTCAATAAATATTGATTCATGGCTGTGTAATTCATCAAAACCATTCTTCCCAAACATACTATGTACTCAAAGGTTACTATAACATAGTAGGAATAACAGCTTGTCTGCCACCCAAATCAGTATAATTAAAGAATATCTTATTTGATATGATTTTTGCATAATTTTGATCACTTTTCCATAATGATTATCTACATATTGGTTTATCTCATTCAAATTATGAATGAAGATGTACTTCCTTCTGACCTATTGCTTCTTCTTGCTATGGTTTACTATTTTTTTGGAATAAACATTAATTTTTAATAATTGCTAAGACTAATCACAATTAGGAAATTAAATTTGATAAAAGAATGAAGCACAGTGTTAGGAATTAGAAAGACAAAAGCAAATTAATTTGGATTTTTACTGCCTTGAATATTGTTACTTGCATTAATGTAAATAACTGAGATTTTACTGCTCTCTTTATTTTAATTTTTACGTGATTATTTTTAAATAAAAGAGGCATTTTCCTACAAGCACCACTTTTAGTACAATACATTCCCAGAAAGTGATTTATTGGTTACCAAAATAAAGTGTTTCATTTTTGATACATACTAAATATACGTACCACACACATGTACACATACACATACACACATGTACATGTATGTATATACACACACACAGTACATATATGTATGTTTATATACACACATATACACATATACCATACTTAATCAGTGTTCACTTCATTTACATTTTGGTAACCTTTCCTACCATTAAATTGTATAATTTCTTATATTGTCTTTTTTTGGTTTTGCTTTCTTCTTTCTGTATTACTTCATGAAAGTCTTCTTATGTTTTTCTGAACCTATCATATCCTATCATATTTGTTATTCCTTATAGCACAGCAATATTTTACTATATTTATGAGTCATAGTTTTACAGCCATTCCCCAAACATTGAACACAACCAAATGGTTTACATACTTTTGTTATCATAAATGTTTTTACTAGAATTATTTTCTGTCAATCAAATCACCTTGTAGCATAATTCTGATACAATTAATATTATCCTATTACATTAATAATTGTTTATTGTAATCCACCTTTTTCCTTCTATTTTCTGTAAAGGTCCAACTCCTAGCCCTTGACAATTTTGTGTAGTACCCCATCCAACTGGTAGACCTAATTTCTCCTTAGAGTATAAACAGAATCCCAACTGGGCAAGTCCTGATCCTGATGGGGGAACTCCATCCTTGGTCCCCTTCATTAGAATTTAGCATGAGCCAGCTCATGAAGGAGAAAACTAAGCAGAGAGATCTGGATGAAGATAACTTTCCCCTACCCTGATTCCTGGAGGCTGTTGAGTCTGAGCAAGAGGAGTTGAAGACTTTTAGTCTACCTACTCATTAAGTGTTCACCAAACAAGGTTGGTTTACACTTGTCGGGGGAATTCTATTTCAGAAGATATTTAAGGCATTTCTGGGTCACCTTTGGGGTCTTTGGTTACGGAGACAAATCACTGGCCACCAATTTATTGATTCCTGGCCAATAAACAAATAAATTATTAATTACCCATAAATTCTATCTCTTGTATTTTTTCATTTGTCTCATCTCAAAAGTAGAACCTCAGGGGAAAAAATATGAGAAATTCACTAATTTTCTTGCATATTTCTAAGTTGTTTATAAGAACTATTGAATCAATTTATAGCTCCACCAGTAGTGCCTGTCTTTTTACATCCCATACTATGGCTTTTAAAGTATTTTACCATTTGGAGAACTTGAAGAGTACAAGATGATAACTGGGAGTTTTAAAATTTATAATTCTATGATGTTTTCAGATATTTTTTGTATATTTTATATATTTCCTGCTTTGATGATTTTTCTTCTTTGAACATGTGTTGTTGGGGTATGGTTACTAATCACATATTTGTATTAATTTCCAATTGATTTTATATGTCACACTTGGATCAGTGATATATTATAGATAGATTTTTCCTAATCTGTCACCATTCTCCAGATTATAATTTCAGAGAATTTGTTTATAGAAACATTTTTAAATTGTATGTAAACAAAATTACCTTTTGTCTTTTATGATATCTTCTATCTTGCATGCACTTATGATTTTTTTAGCTATCTGTAGTATAAGGGTTATAATCTTGGATTTATTTCAAATGTTTATGATATGACATTCTACATTTATATCATGGAATTTATTTTGATATAAACTATAAGAAGCTGGTCTAAATTTATTTTTCTCAAGACCAACTTTCAGATTTTTCAGTGATTCATATAAAATGAAGAAGTTCATTCTTCCAGAAATGGTATTCTTTTTTTTGTTTGTTTTGTTTTTCTTGATTTTTGGAGGGCAGTTTGGGTTAAGTGACTTGCCCAAGGTCACATGGCTAGTTTTGTGTGTGTGTGTGTGTGTGTGTGTGTGTGTGTGTGTGTGTGTGTTGTGTCTAAGGCCATATTTGAACTCAGGTCCTTCTGACTCCAGGGCTGGTGCTCTATTCACTACGCCACCTACCTGCCCCCAGAAATATTCTTAAGTTTATTAAATGAGTTTATTAAACTTCTATTTGCACCTGTTTCCAGGTCTTACATTTTTATATTGTTTTGAGGACCTACTTTTATTTTTTTGTTTTTTTTCTGGAGGGGGGAAGGCAGTGAAGTTGGGGTTAAGTGACTTGCCCAAGGTCACACAGCTAGTAAGTGTTAAGTGTTTGAAGTTGGATTTGAACGCAGGTCCTCCTGACTTCAGGGTCAGTGGTCCATTCACCGTGCCACCTAGCCTCCCCTAATAATCTATTTAAAAAATCTTTAATACATTTTTTGTTATGTGTTTGTTATACAGTTTGATCAACTCCATCTCTTTCTTACCTTTATCATGACATCCTTTCATATTCATGACTTTTTATGCTTTCAAGTAAATTATATGAATAGTTTCCTAATTTTATGAAATACTCCCTTATTTATTTACTATATCTATAAAAATAATTGGGATGGTATGGTTATTTTTACTATACAGGCCAGCCATAAGCATGACTGATTTCTGATTATTTCTCTGATTATTTAGATCTTTTATTTCTGTAAAAATTGTGAGTTAGTGTTCATGTGTGTGTATATACACACAGACATATGTGAAGATATATGTAGCCTCTTTGCTAAATTAAAAAAAATCACATTTTTTACTTGAACAGTTTTTCATTTATTGTTTTCTTTTTACTGTATTGTGACTTTTTTTTCTTCTCTTTATTTTTTGGAAGGCTTAAGGACCAGGATCATATTTATCTCATAGGAGGAGTTTTTAAAAACATAGTTTCCCCCCCTTCTCTTTGATAAATCATTTTAACTTGCTCTATTTTCCTATCTTAGATCATTTTTATATAAAAAATCCTTTTTTGTTATCTTTATATTTTTCATTTTGAAAATAGTTTAAGTTTTTTATTTTAAGTTTTCAGTTTTGTTGGAATATAATTAGATATAAGATTTATTCTCTTTCCATTAATTATAATTATCATTTCACATTTCTAAAATCTTGGTGATTTGACTTTCATTTCTATTTGACAATAAAATAAAATAATCGGTCATTGATTATGTTGGATAAAGAAGTATTTTAATATATATATTATATAATATATAATCTCAAAAGTCTTATTTTGAATTTTGTTTCTTTTTCTCAATTTAAAAAATTTCTACTTTCATACTTGCTTGGGGAAATATTAATTTATTGATTTTTTTCATATATCTTAGTTGTGTTTAATTTAATGATTTCTCTCTTTTGTTAATTTGTTTAGAGAGATGGATTTTCCTCTAAATATAATTTTAGCTATTACCTCTTTTTATGTTGTTTTTTTATTCTTTTTTTAAAAATATGATTTTATATTGTTTGTATGATCTTTGGATTTCCTCATTCTTTTGTCCATAGTTCCCATCCCAATTTCATTGTTTATTGTGTTATTGTTTATATGTGTCCTAGAATGTAATTAATTCTTGTGGTGGTGGTGTGAGTTTCTTAAAATTCTATGTTTCTTAAGGTTAGAATTCAGTGACTGTTAAAGGTCTATTGCATCTAATTTTTCTCATATTCTTACAGATTTACAATTTCTTTCTTTCCTGTCTTAGTGTTAGTACTCTATCAGTTTGAAAAAAACATGTTGAAATCACCTGTCTACAAACAATTGTTTTACCGACTTGGTCTTTTTGCAATCCAAAAGCTTTTTCTTTAAATTTTATTAATGTTATGTCATTCAGTATCTTGTATTCACTGCTGGTTTCATTTTATTACCTACCTTGCTTTATTCTCAATTTTATTTCCCCTTATTTAGATCTTTACTGTGCCTTTTTTTGCTTTTGTCTTCTCTGACATCATGATTACCACTGTTTAACTTTGTTTTTATTCAGCTAAGTAAATGAATTAATTAATCACATTTTAGAATGAATGAATTTTTAAAAAAGCATTCATCAAGTACTTATTATTCAACAAGTCCTAAACTGAATGTTGAGCATACAAATAGAGAAAGTAAAATAGTCCTTACTTGCAAGGGTGTCTCAAGTCTAATTGAAGGAGATGGCATATAAAATAAAATTTAGGTCCATTGGTCTTCAGGGTGCATCAGTAGACCAGATGATAGTTCCTGGGGGTCCAGAGGTTGTAAAGGCAGCATTAGATGGCATAGACTATAGGATGCTAGGATGAAGTGATGGGGCAAATAGTATGTTCTTGTTGTCATTCATGTCACTGGAAAGATTAGAGTTGGTGACTCTTGTTTCCTCCAAGTGTATTAAGCAACCAGGCCACTCTACCTG
This sequence comes from Petaurus breviceps papuanus, assembly GCF_028583685.1. Lineage (NCBI taxonomy): Eukaryota > Metazoa > Chordata > Mammalia > Diprotodontia > Petauridae > Petaurus > Petaurus breviceps. Next base: position 1,080,827 of record NW_027187324.1, read on the forward strand.
CCTGGGTATCACACAGGGATTTGTATAATCTTGGGGTCAGGAAAAAGATGAAAGGAAGGCAAGGAATAAGGTGGCCTTCAGTGGTCGACTGCTTCCTGGCTGCCCTTTCTGGAGCTATGCAAAAGCATTTTTTTCTAGCTTTGTAAGAAACTCTTACTACTCTTCTTAAGACTTTTAAACTCTTTATAACAAATTAACTTAAGGGTTGTGCAGTGTGGGAGTGGGAGTGTTTGTGTGTGTGTGTGTGTGTGTGTGTGTGTGTGAGTGTGTGTGTGTGTGTGTGTGTGATGGATAAGTCTGGCAGTCGGAGAAAGCCTATTAACTCCTCAGAATGATGTAATTAAATGTATGAAATAGAGTAGGATTACCAAGGAAAGAACTTATATTGAAATTATCAAAATGTTAAAAAAAAAAAGAAACAAGTATACAGACTGTATAGTTCAAGAACTCCTACTTTAAAACTTTTCACCCATTTTCATCTTTCCTAGGTTGCTATCTTTCTTCAGTTCTCCCTTGTCTCCTCTGAAACAATATGAAACAAATTTTACACTAGTTTCTTAAGCACTAACATCATTGGTGCATCACCTAGTCTCCCCAAAGAATACATATTCATATTAGGTAGAAATAATTTCAGGCTCTATTTGGATGAACAACATTTTTGACCTTTATTTAGTCAAGGAAGTAAACAAAAATAGACAATTTCATATTAGAGAAAGATATCAATGAATTGAATATAACCTTTAAAGCTGTTGGAATAGAATTTTTGTTCTTGTCTCTGTCTATTTGTGCCTGTGTCTCTGTCTGTCTCCTTCTTCAACTATAGACATCATTTAATCAGCGTCAGGAGCCTGTGGCTACCTTCCAGCCCTCACCCTCCTGCCCCAGTCTGGCTTAATAGAAAACAACAGACCTACCTACAATTGCACATTTCCTGAACGGTTTTGTATAGCATGCACATTTTTCCCTTTCAAAGTTATATCATATTTGAGGTGCAGTAATTTACATGCAAGGTAAATAGCACAGTCTCTAGCAGTAGGATACCACTGATGATCACACTGGCCCCTGAGACTCTACAGAAGAGAATATGCCATTTGCAAACACTGGGAGCTGTCAGGAATGACAACACAGATCACAGCAGTATTGGAGATCCTGTCCAGGGTTTTTATTCTATGCCGTTCTTTTATGGCTCTTTGAAAGCACATTTGATATAATCCTGTAGTGGGCCCACCTCAAGGAATGGTCTCTGGAAAATTCCATGAAGCCATGGAAGTATACATAGGGACAGTACCATCAAGGAGATATCCTATGATGAAATGCCCCTAAGCCCTGCAATTACTGAAGGAACAACTACCTGGACGATTTTCCTCACCCAAGTGAGGTTAAGGAGACAAAGTCTCAGTCTGATTTACAATATATTAACAAAAGTCTATTAAATCTCTCATGTAATCAGAATTCAAAAAGGACTTAAAAGAGGGAGCTGTTTTAGGAAATGCTAGCTCTATCTTCAGCAGTAGTTGCATGAGCTGTATGGTGAACCACAAATATAGGTTTCCTTTATATCACAAGCCACCATTGAGTTTTGCTGTTCTAGTCACACCTCTTATAAACTCACTCCATTATCACCCTACTAAATTTCTCTTCTCTATTTTTTCCCCTCAGCTGGGGTAGGGATGGGAGGGGTAATGCTGGAATGCAGTGCTCACTCTCTCCCACTTTCTTCTTTAGATCTAGAGCAATAGTCAAACTGTGGGTCTGAGACAAAGGAAAAACACACACTCCTGGACAGCAGGATATTGTTGAAAGTTCCTTCTAGAGCTCCCACTGCTGCTGCCCTGGCCTCTTAACTTGGATCTTCTTCAAGGATTCTCAATAGGCTTGGTGTTTCGACCAACTTTGGTGGCTTTCTAAGTGGATAATAATAACTAAAGCCATTTTCCTGGCTTTAATAGAGCTTCCAAATCCTCACGTAATAAAAAAAGGCTTTAGTAGCAAACTGCTATCTGATAGATTTCTAAAGCTAGTTTCTATTATACCCTATTGTTATTGTGGTGAAGCAGTTCTTCTGTGTACATTTGGGGGTCAGTGGTTTAAGTCCCCATGCCGGTCTTTGGTTGCTGATTCTCATTCTTTCAAGATGACAAGAAGGGCTCTCATCTTCTCCAGGCTTAGGGGATTCAAATTAAATCTTTTCCATTGTGGTTTACTTTGGACTTCCAAGAGGTAAGTGAACTTCCCTTTAAACTGTTTCTGGAGCTTCTCTATCTCATCATCTAGATGCTACTGAATCTTTTTGAAACATATTACTTGTCCATGGTGAGGAAGCTGGATGAAGATATTTTCAAAGCAAATTATCACTTTATTGCAGGGGCTGGCCTCTCTCTGCAGGGCCCTTATGGCTTCCTGGTTCTAGTTCCTTTTTAAGTGGAAGTCCACTATATGCAACTTGTTGGCCAGTACCTCCTTAGCCAGTTGGTCTACCTCCCCCAGGTAGGACAGCATGGGCTCTGCTTTTGGCCCCACTATGACTTTAGCAACAGTGCAGTCCAGCAGTCTCACTATGTGCATGTACGCTCTTGCTGTCTCTTTATTGCTTTTCTGAGAGTGATTTTATACTGACCCTGAGGGCTCATGAATGTGACCATGAATATAAAAACTTACCTTGATACAGACTTGTTACAGGAAAACTGAAAAAAGGAGACAATTCACTTGTAATAGTTCTAATCTAATACATATCGACTGTGCTATATATTTTTGTAATAAGATATTTGCTACATATATTGAACATATTATATATACATGTGTGTATTATATGTGTACATATATAATAATGTATATATGTATATATAATATATATATATGTATACACATGCATACATGGAAAAAGTATGAAAGACTCAAGAATTCACAAATAACCAGCTTACTATGTTGCTAAAGTTCCTTATTATATTTGGTTGCTTGAATTTTGGAATGCATTATCCCTTAAAGACCAGTGTTCAAAATGACGTTAGACTTCAGACCAGTCCATGAAAGTCATAATGTATCTGAACTATTTAACTAATACTTTAGTGTAATTTATAGATATTTCTGTGGCAAAATGTACTGAGAGTTGCAACTTGAGATGTCAGGAATATATCTTTCCTTCACCCAGGATTGGTAGCAAAGTTTATTTATTCTCCCTTCATAGCCTGACTGTTCCCCCACCAGTTAGTAAGTGAGATTAGTGCTCTAAACCACTGATGTTGGCCCCATGGTCTTTGATGTTGGAGTGAGAGAAAGAACAAAGATTCTGGGGTGAAGACTTGAAAGAGAATCATGGGGACGTAGACAATATTTAGGTTCTCTAGGAGCTGCTTTTGGTTCCTTCCCCTCCTCCTTTCCACCACACCAAACTTTCTTATACTTAACTGGATGTGGTCTGCTGATATAGCAAGAGAAACAAAAGGAAAAAGAAAGCACAATTATTGGCACCATCAAAACGTGAAAAAAACAAATAAATTACATAAATCCTCTTTGGATTACTTATAGGGTGGTGGATTTGGGTCATTCACTGTGGAAATTGGAATGTGGCTATTTTGTATATTCTAGGAGTTTTAAAATAAGAGTTGGCTAATTTCTTTTGCCCATTTCAATTACTTCAATTTGGATATAGTAAATCAGCATCTATACTTGGGAAAAGAAAAAAAAACACACCTGATAGACAAGACTTGTATCCAAAAATAATTTATTAATGGGCATTTTATACTAGGAATTGCAGCCTTAGAAAGGTTGGGGATAGTAGGGGTGCTATAAGTCATTCAGTTATCAGCATAACAATTTGGTAGCTACTAAGATGACTTTCCAGTATTTCCCTTTTGTACAAGAAAGGTACTATTTTTGATGTGTGTCAAGTATATGCCCTTGCTTTTGGGGACACAAGGATGGTGATTATTAGTGATATACATTGTTAATTTCTTTCCTTCATTTCCAAACTTTTGAACATTGTAATTGGTTGAGATAGTTAAATGGTCCAGTATTGGAAATCATTCCCATTCTCCTTTCTCCTTTACTTGAGTTCTGCTGACATAAGAATGTGAAAGATCTTGTCTATGGTTCTAGTTTTTTTTTTTATATGTCAGTACAGACAAACCTGCAAAATTATAATTAAGCAGACAAAGTGATACTTTTTTGGACTCCTTTTTGGGAATGAAAGCAAACAAGAGGGAGTAGTAATCAAAACTATATAGGTATACAGGATAATAATCAATTATGGACCTAAGTATTCCCAGATAGTGCTTGTGCCTAAATTGTCTGGCCATTGCCAGGGGGATGGAACTTCGGTTGTTCTCTCAAGTGAGGGATCAAAGGCCTTTTGAAAGAGGTGCTTAAAACTTTTTCCTTGGTATAATACACATAAATTTCAACACAGATTTTAGAGAGTAGGGGACTACAAATTTCCAACACACAAAGATCTCACCATGTTGGAAAAGACCTTAAATATTAATATAGCTACATATAAATGTGAGCATATATAAATATGTTCTCTAGTAAGAAATATCAGTTTATCTGCTTTCTAGAGGATTATATTTGTAATTAAAACAATCCTTATGTATAATCATAGGGGTGATATCATCTTTAAAGCAGATAATATTAAAAAAATTATGACATCATCATTTAATAAGCCCTACATTAGATCACATCAGTAAGAATTTTAAGAGCTCAGAAGATGGGAATGGGTGGAGAACTATTTTTAATAAACTATCCATCTCATTAGAACTCTCCTTTTCATACTTTTCTCATTTTTTTGTGGTCATGAAAATTTGGATTCTTCTGGAAGATGATGCGTCCCTTGTCATTCTCTCTAATACTGAATATATTTTTTAAAAAGTACACCTATCCTTCATTCTCAACATACTGGGCCAGGAGGGAAAGATATCATGATTCTTCTTCATCATTGGCATTTGTGGACTATCACCTTATGATCATTACTTTAAAACCTTTCCCATTTTGAAGATTACTCCAGCCTCATATATATCCTGGATGCAGTTATCCACTAATCCTTGGACTGAACTTCTTTCTCAAGGAGTTAAAAATTTGGCATCATCTTCCTTTCTAGTACATCTCCTATTCCTATATATAGAGACTTAAATATCCACATTAATATCCTTTGAAGTAATCTCTCTTTGGGGTGGCTAGGTGGCTCAGTGAGTAAAACGCTGGCCCCTGAGTCAGGAGGACCTGAGTTCAGATCCAGCCTCAGACACTTAACACCAAAAAAAAAAAAAAAAAGAAACCTAGCCATGTGACCTTGGGCAAGTTACTTATCCCCAATTGCCCTCCAAAAGCAAAAAAGAAAAAAAAAAAGAAATAATCTCTCTTCTCAGTTTATCAGTATGCACCTCCCATGAGATTCATTTTTACTTTAGTCATGCTCAGGGATTTTCATACTCTACAACTATTCTACCTATACAGTCCAAAAGTGCCCACTTCTTCTCTTGGACTACAACTGTCTATCTGTGCCCCAGCCCTCCTAAGCTTTATCTTAGTCTTCTTTGAAATCTCCAGACTCCACCCCTTTCTATATTATCACCCTGATACTAACCTTATTTTCTCCTCGAAATTATAACTCATTATTTAACTATTATTTATGCTGTCCTCAATTTTTGAAACTCTTTTTTTAAAAGCAATTGTGGTTAAATAACTTGCTCAAGGTTACGTGGCCAGTTATTTTGTGTGGGTGCCAAGTATCTGAGGCCCGAACTGATCCCAGGTCATCCCAACTCTGGTGCCGGTGCTCTTACTCACTGTGCTACCTGGCCGCCCCAATTTTTGAAACTCTTAGTTCTCTACTTGCCTTCCTCCCTACTCAGCTCTTGTTGATCTGTCACTAGGAGGGCTCACAGAACCATACTGAGCTCCTTCCAAATTTATTATTTAATCTGAATTTGGTACTCTTAGTTATAAAATAATCCTTTTACTTTTTGCTGATTCACTTTTATTTCTGGTAGCTACCTTTACTCTCCCACCAAGGCTAAAGCATTTACTCAAATTTTACAAAAGATATATTGATTTCTCGCTAACTCCCTCTTCTCACCAACTGCACATCTCAAATAATTTCAACCCCTATTCTCTCATCTTCTGCCCCAGAGTTAAAGGACTCTCTCCTTAGTTAAGCTAAATCATCAGTTTTTAAATAAATATATCTTATACAAACATTTATCCCCTCCTTTCTACTGTGCATCCTAATTGAATAATAATTATTGAATACATATATGACTAAACAAAAAGTAAAACTTTCAGCATCAATATACTTGGTCCAGAAAAACAAATTGACACATTGGTCATACTCAGAAATGTCTGTCTCATTCTGCATTTTAGATCGATTACCTCTCTAACAAGAAAAATGTTTCATTTTCAGTCCTCTTGATTTGTGTTCTATAATTGCATTGATTAGGGCTTCAAAGACTTTCCAAATTGTTTTTTGTATATAATGCTGTTGACATCGTATAAATTGGTCTCCTCATTCTGATGACTTCACTCTTCATCACTTAATAGGGGTCTTCCCAGTTTCCTTTGAAACTGTATTTTTCATCATTTCTTATGATATCATAATACTCCATCATACCTATACCACAATTTATTGAGATTTTCTTCATTACCTAGTCAGCATCTTTAGTTTTCAGGTTTTAGCTATTCAAAAAAATTCTAATATAAATATTTTTTGTACATATTGATGCTTATATACTATTTATACATATACATATACATGGGCCCTTTAAAAGTTACATCTTAGGGACGGCTAGGTGGGTGGGGCAGTGAACGGAACACCAATCCTGGAATCAGGAGGACCTGAGTTCAAATCCAACCTTAGACACAAGCTGTGTGACTTTGGGGCAAGTCAGTTAACCCCAACTGCCCTCCAAAAAGCAAAAAAAAAAATACATTTTAGTGTGTATAGGTCAGGTAGTGATATAGCTGGATTATGCACTGATTAGTAAAATTTTGCAAGCTCTGCATTTATATTTTTATCCCATACCCTCCCATCTCATCTGGGAGTTTTTTTCCTCTCCCTGGCTCATTCTATAGTGCCTACAACCATGGTTAGATCAGTCTTCTTAAAACACACATAAAAATTTAATTTGGCTATAACCTCCTCTCCAACAACCGTCCTATATTTTTTGTCCTTTTCACAGGTAAATATAAAAAGATTTATTTTAACTCTGTCTCTACTTCCTCTTTTTCTGCTTTTTAATGCCCTTATATGTTTGCTTCAGAAGATTCAACTGTTCCACCCAAAGTTCTCTAAGATTGTTAAGAATAACTTAGCTTCTAAATCTAATGCCTCTACCCAGTCCTCATTCTTTTTGCTTTTCCTGCAGTATTCCACACTGTTGGTCATCCCCTTCTATATGATTCTCTCTTCTTTCTGGGTTTTTGCAATGCTATTAATTTCCCTATTTTCCTCCTGCCTTTGCAACCAATCCTCTTAACAGAGAACTTTAACTCATTTTACTAAAATGAATTGATCTCTCACAAGCTTCCTCTTTTCTCCAATTGCCTTAAATTTCCTCAATATCATCCCAAATTCTTACCTCCTTGTGGTCCCAGTTTTAGAGGAAAGATTCTTTCCTTTGTTAGGTCAGTCTTTCTACTTCTAAGTTATTTTAATTTTATAAGCATTTATTCTCTCCTTCTCTCCTTGCCTCTATCAAATGAACAATAACTACATAATATATACTATATATATATATGTACACATATATATATACAATAAATAACTACATAAACAAATCAATCTCATTTGCAGGACTGTCATTCTTAACTAATTGCTCATTTGTACCCCAAAATCAGTTCTGAGTTCTTATGTCTTTTTATTCTATATTCTATTTCTTGCTGATATGATCAACTCTCATGGGTACAACAATCATATATATCTAGGTAGAAGAGTCCCAAATCTACTTATCTAGGTTTCATCTCTCCCTCAATGATGCTCAAGTGGCATCACCCTCAAATTTTCATCCCTCTTTACTCCCAAATTTAATCAGTTGCTTAATTGTGTCAGTTCTACCACTACCACAACATCTCTTATTTTCATCTCTTTTTTTCTATTCACGTGGCCAACACTCTATCCTAGGCCCTCTTTGCTTCTTGCTTGTACTATTATAGTATCTTTCCAATTGTTCTCCCTTTATTAAGGTACTTCCCTCTACAATCCATCATCCAAACATCTGGAAAATCCAAACTTCTAAAATGTAGGTCTGCTCATGTCACTATCTTGCTCAAAAAGCTTCAATGACTCATATTTCCCCTAAGCTAAAGTACCAACTCCTCTGTTTCGCATTTAAAGTCTAACTCCAACCTCACTTTCTAGACTGATTCATAATTATTCTTTACTCACTCTATGTTCTAGTCAAAGAGTACTACTTGTTATTCCCCCTAAATTCCATCTCCAGGTTTTGTACCTATGCCTGGAGTGTCTCCTACCCCTGGAATGTTCTCCCTCATCTCCTGCATCTCTTGATCTGGATCCCTAGATCCCTTCAAGACTAAGCTGAAGTGCCAGCTTTGACAAAAGACCTCTTCTGATCTTCACTAGTTCTTAGCTCTTTCTTCCCCCAAATTACTTTTTGTGCTTAGAATATCATTATCACTATGTAAGCTTCCCCACTGTAGAATTTCCTTGAGACCAGAATTTCTCTTATTTTTTCTCTTTTATCTACAGTGCCTAGATCTGTGTTTGCCATAAAATAGATGCATATTTAATTGAGTTGAAAATAAAAAGAGGTATCATAGGATCATAGGTTCAGTATAGTAATATCTGTTGTGTCTATTTCATATGGTTGTATCAAATGGGATAATATACATGAGAACATTTTGAAAATTTAAAACCACTATACAAATTACAAGTGTTATTAATGAAGTGATGAATTTCAATAGCCTTAAATGGAAATTGGCCCTGTATTCCAAATGGAATAATTTTCATACATTTTTGAGAATGTGAGAAGAGTGAGACAAATGAATTTTCATTGTAAACATTTTATTTGCACATCAGTAAGTCAAAACAGCTGAATGAGCAGCTGGAGGCAACTAGGGAAAGAGAGAAATTGGCTGTCAATTGGAAGCCTTCTGTCTGGATTATATGGGGATATTTTGCCAGCTGCTATTAAGAGGAGAGTTTGGGGTGACTGCTGCCCTCTAATTTGGTAATATGGGCACTGCACATGAAGGAAGCAAAGTATTTTTCAGCCCATTCTTACTCTTGTCCCTCCTATTTCCCTGACCTCCTCCCCAAACTAATGAAAGTATTAGATAACCATTAATTCCCTAGGAAGTATCTAAAGCTAAAGCTATGATTGCCTGTTTGCTGGAACATAGAGAGCTAAGAGGAAACCCTTGAGGGAACAAAGAAATTTTCAGAAGAGAGGAAAAAGCTACCATCGCTTTGCTTTAAGAGTCTTAATAAGTATGTTTTTCCCCCCATCTCCAAAGGATGGAGTTAAGAGCTATAATTTGATGAGAAGCAAGAGGAGAAACAATAATAAGTTATTTTTTAGAATGAGTGGGATGGCTGTCTGTGTGAATGAAGACTTGGGACATTAATATAATGCTATATGCTGCCTTTTTCAGGGAGGTGTAACGGCAAATAAGTCCCGGTGGTTCATGATGTCCTTATTTAGAGGTATACTGCTATGGATGATGCTTGTTTTTTGAACCTCCAGAATAGAATTCAATTTCCTAAATTCCTGTCCTCTTGGCTGTAGAAAAGCTTTAGGGGACTAGGGAGGGAAGAGGTTAGGGAAATAACTCAAACTGCTGAACAGGAGGGCATGTTCAAGTTGAGAGAGTAACTTCAAGGTTATATCAACCCATCCAAGGTGGCTATAGCATTTTAAACTCTGGACTTTATTTCTGGAGTACTTTTCAGAGCTTACATTACAGGAAGCAGAGAAAGGAAAGGATGATATGATTTTGTATCCATTCAAAGAAGCCTGAAAATGAAATTGTCAGAGGTGTTTATTGCATGAAAGTAAATGGAGGCTGTGTTGATGCTTCATGATTTTTAAGCTGAACTCAATCAAATTAGATAAATTCTATTGAAGTTAATGGAGACTGTATGGAAAATAACAGAATTTCATAAAGAATATCCATAGAAGGTTTGATTACTTCTGGATACTGGGCCCTCCAGAAACTACGAATATGTAATGCATTCCTTGTTAGAGCATCTGCTATGATCAACTAAATTTATTTGTGACAATAGGAAATGAAGAATAGGTAAAGGAAAAGCAAGGTTATAATTTGTTAGAGTAGAACTACTTTGATTTCTCTGCAACTATGTAATGATATATGTTTACCATAGTGGGGAAAATAGAGAAACTTTTTTTCTTTCTAAAAGTTTTTTTTTTTAAATTATCTAACCAGATAATGAAAACAAAGAAAATCAAAACACCATTATTGTGTCAAAAATAATAATCTGTTAATCCAATCAACTCAATTATTAGAAATAATGATGGACAGGCACTGTGGTATGTATGCTTCAAAAAGATGCAAACTCAAAAATTTTCAGGTTTGGTAGCAAAAGTCATATGGGAGGTATACACAAAAGACTGTGATCTCTCAGCATCACCTCTCAGATTCACAAAAAAGACGTAACTAAGCTGAATTGTTTGATAATTTTTCTGTCTTTTGAGTTTAACATTTCTATAGGATAGAAGAGGTAATTAAATGTTTTGATTTAAGAAGTCTCCTTCTGAGCTTTAGACTGTAAGTGAGAATGAAAGTAGAGTAAAAGTAATGAACAGGGTCAAGAAATAATATTCTACTTGACTGTATTAATAAGCATTTGAAAGCAGGATCTCTCCTCCCTCAAATAATCAGGAATAAGACAAAATTCAGAAACAGTAAAGAAAACTCTTTTTTATATGTCTTACTGATTAAATAAATACTTGGGATAAAAGTTCTGTAGTGCATTTTGAATAGAACATGGCAGATTTGACTAGTTGCCTCTCCAAATTATAGTAAGTGTAAAACTTAAAATTATAAATGTATTGATTTTTTATTGATTTTACTACCTGTGTAGTGGGACATGCTCAGGGCACTGGCCTCCATCCCTTCAGGCTTTATATGAATTATCACAATTCAGTACTTTGAAATAGAAAGGTGCTGACATAGAAAATGGAGGTGTTATTTAACATAATCTTTGTAGCCTATGGGAAATGAGACTGTTGTTAATAAGGCACAAAGTAAGGTTGTGCTTGTGCTTCTTATACTGTGTGAATGGGTAGCAGTTTAGCTATTCCAGCATTGCATGAATCCAAGGTCATAGAGGTAACTCTGGATGATGGTTAGAGCAATTGGTTTCAGAATGGAAAGGAGAAAGAGACTACTACAATGATTATATATCTCATGGTTCCAATAGCAACTTCACTGCTGTGAAAAGTCCAGTAGAAACAATATGACATGAAAGAATGACCAGTCCTCAGCCAAAGCAGTTATAGCTCCTCCCAACCCCCAAGTACATATGTGTATGTGTGTATGTATATGCACATGTGAATACATACATACACACCACACACACATTAATATGGATACAGCAGGAAGCTGACACTTTTAGGGTAGATGAAATCACAGAAATGAAGAACTCTCATCTGGTCTCAAGATATTAGAAGGCAAAAGTTCAAGAAAGAAGAGCATATTTATATTCTGTCAAATTAAACTTGAGATTATCCATCGTTAACGTAACATATCATCAATGTGACCCCATCCTTATGAAGTATTATCAGAATATTTCAAAAGAGCTCAGCAGTCCTGGGGATATATGATTCAAAGTATGGGGTGGATGAAGGAGAACTAGAAGGAAGACAGATTTACAATACTTTAATGACAGTAGAAAGGTCATCAGACAGAGCACAATACTTTACTGACACTAGGTGGGAATACAAGTGCTTCAGAAGCTTCCCTGGTATTATTGTTAATGTCTGGCTGCCAGATTCGGAATCACCCACTTTATTACTAGGAGTTCTTGAAGCTGTTCACAATGAGAAGCTTGTAGAAATCTCTGACATGGCAATTTCCTCTTGGTGAAAAAAGAAAGAAAAATATCCTCACAAAATACTTCTCTTTGTCTCTCCCCCCACCCCCAAAAGGCAGTCAAATAATCAAGCAGATCCACATGGCCACATGGGCCACTTTTAGTTAGCCTTTTAATTTACTTTTCATTCATAATCTTACTGGCGATTGCACATTTTTATAATGGGCAACATCTTTCATTCCTTCATTACAGTAAAAATTCAGTGCTGTAATTTTAAAGAAGTTGAATGTGTGTGTGGGGGGGGTAAAAACCCTTTACAACTATTAAAAGATTATTTTTAAAGTTGGTAAATTATTTAAAGTCTGAGGTTAAAATATGGAGACAGCATAGGAATAGAAAGGTAGGGAGCTATATAATAAATCTTTTTCAAGAGGATTTTGCAAAAGTCTTTTTCATAGATAGTTGTATGAGTGGGTGGCATGTTTCGACTTTCTGATGTTCATATTCATTTCATTTCTTAGCTAATTTAAACACTACTGACTGTAGTGAGTGCTCCAAAATAACACATATCCAATCATATTTGGGTATCAGGGTGCTTATGCTCAGCATGACTCTGGGCTTTGTGGATCAAAGTCACAGACAGTTAATTTGTACATTGCCCTATAATCCATCATAAAATCACATTTTAATGCCCCCAACATTTGCAGCTTTTATGTTTTGTGAATAAACATTATGTTTGACTTTCTAGTTAAAAAAATTTGAGATTAGAGAAAATGTAGTCTTCCTTGCCATTGTGAGCATATATGAGGCAGTTTTTAAGGATACATTTTTAGATACTCCCCCTTTCTCTTTTGAATTAAAGTATAAAAAGGTGGATACCATTATGAAAACATGAGAATCAGGACTGTGTTGTGAAGGTACCCTGGAGGCTAATGTGAAAACTGAGTTTGCAGAATAGGAGGCCCATTTTAGAAATGTTATCATGTCTCCTCTAGTGGTCTATATGGACTTGAAATAATAGGAAATTAATTTATTGACCAAACAGCATCTAATATTCCCTGAGGTGGCTTATCTGTGTCTTGAATTGGAAATAGAAGGTGATGCCTTCAGGATTCCTGATGATGAAAATAGCTTGCTTTTTCATAGTGCTTTGCTCCATATTTTCTCACTGGATTGTCATTATCTAATTTGGGTCTTATTTTACTAGTACCATCTCTTATGCTTACTTTATGAATAAAGAAAATTATGCTCCTGTAAGTTAAGTGATTTACTCAAAGTCACCAAGCAGCAGAACTAGAACTGAAACTTACCACATTCTGACTCATATCCAGATGTAGTTCTGAGCACAGCTGGACATAACTTCCCTAGAAGATCAGTAGATACATTGCTCCCTCTGGGAATCCAGACCAAACCTTTGGAAGGTACTTTTTGACTGCTTTCAGTCTTTGGTGGGGTGGGGGCATGTGGATTCATGTGGTCAATATTTAAATCTCAGATCTACCCCTGAAATATAATCCATTGCTACTACTGTCTTTACTGTTGTGAGAGGTGAGAGAATTACTTTGGCTACTGATGGAAGATGGGAAATACCCTTTCCCTCGCCTCCCCTTCACTTATAATTCTCATGGCAATATGTGCTCAAAGTGCACGTTACATAAAAATGTCTCCAATTGCAAATATCGCATTTCTTCTAGACCCTAGCATGATAAGACAATGAACAATTAAAGAGGTTCTTATACATCAGAGTTAGTCCTATTGAAACACAGATGCTCATTCTTTCTATTGGAGATGTATCATCTCCAGCTAATCTCCAGACGTTACTGACAGCTGAATAGGGAATGTTTTATAAAGTTGTACATTAGATTGATGATAATAATGCTTATTAAGCCCTTGACACATACCGATTGGATATACATAGGTTCAGTATATAGAAGCAGATAAAATGAAGATAGTATTTCTATACTTAACAGTTATTTACTGAAGGAGATTCACCATAGGACAATTAATCATAGAATGGCAAAGAAGAATTGAGTTTCAAGAAAATATTGGACAGTCATTTCAACAAATTGTCCAAAAGCAAAGGATGCTACACATTCACACATCTTCAAGGAAAAGACAAATATATGTTTACACACACACAACACACACACACACACATACACTCTTTTAACAAGGCTTTCATTTCTTTCAAGATGGCTTTCAAACTCACATTTACCTTTTAATTCCTACTACTTCTATTACCTTTCAGGCCCTTACATTATACCTAATATTAACAGTTTCCTAGTTGGTGGGTTTTTTGATCCTTTCTTGATTGAACAGTTATCCTAAAGTTTCTCTTAAGTCCAGGGTATGCTTGTCACTCCCCCCAAAGCAAACCTCAAATCAAATTTCACATAATATTGGGGCAAGGACAGAAATATCTTCTCTAATATCACGAAGAAAGTGTTATCTGCCCCTCTATATTGCCCCCTTCATTTAGTGTATTGCATGTAGTAATCATTTAAATGTTTTTTGAACTCTTCTGACTTTGGGTAAGTCACTTAACATGTCTAAGCCTGAGTTTTCTTATTGGTGAAATAAGGAAGTTGTCCTGGCTAATCTATGAAATTCCTTTTAGGTTTAAATGACTCAGTAGAAATAAACTTTGTGAGTGCAGAAACTGGACGACTTAAAAAAAATTTGTATACACAAGCACCCAGCACATTGTGTGGCAATCTTTTACATCATCTTTCCTATTCCAATTCAAAATTTGGCATTCTTCACACAGTTCTCTTAGGACCACATATTGTACAAGGAAAAGACAAAGCTTATCTTTAAATCTAGAAAGAGATTTCTCCATTTATTAATGTATGTTAAGCAGTCTATTTTTAGTTGTGATTTTCATAATCAATGACTTCCATCAAGGTTAAGGGTCCAACTGCTCAGAAATTTGATGACTAATTGTCTCTTTCAACAGCAGCAAAAAAAGCTTTCCTCATAATTATTAGTGTGGTTCAGGTGGGATCAGGATTCTAATATTCTCCTACCTATTAAGACTGATAATATTTTAACTGTCAATAAACTAATGATATTTTAATAAATCTAACAGCATTCTAATAGCTAACAACATTTTAACTATTTATTAATAATAGAGATTAGAAAATAGGAGATGATAGTAAGACATTGACATTCTTTAAAGAGAGGATTTTGGAGTGGCTATGTGGCACAGTGAATAGAGCACCGGCCCTGGAGTCAGGAGGACCTGAGTTCAAATCTGGCCTCAGACACTTAACACTTACTAGCCATGGGGCATTGGGCAAGTCACTTAACCCCAATTATCCTGCCCTCCCCCCTCCAAAAAAGCAGAGAGAGACAGACAGGAGAGAGACAGAGAGAGATAGAAAGAGAGACAGAGAGACAGAGACAGAGAGAGAGACAGAGAGACAGAAAGGGAGGGACAGAGACAGAGATGAAGAGAGAGAGGGAGAAAGTGAAAGAGAGGGAGAGAGAGAGAGAGAGGGAGAGAGACAGAAACAAAGAGAGACAGAGAGAGAGAGGATTTTGATGATGGCTTAATGATAATGATAAAAGCTTTTCTTTACCACTTACTATGTGTTAGGAACTTAACTCATTTGCTTCTCACAACAACCTATCAAGGATCAAAGTATTATTATCATACCCATCTTGCAAACCAAGAAAATGAGACAGGCAGAGATTAAGTGATTAACTCAGTGTCACAAAGCCAATAAGAGTCTGAGATCAAATTTGAACTCAAATCTTCCTGACTTCAGTACCAGAACTCTATCTACTCTGCCCCTCAGCTGCCTCTTCAGAGGTGAGATAGAAAGAAAAAATGTCTTTGAAAACATAAGGGTAATTTTGCAGAGAAGAAAGTTTAAGTGAAATTTCTAGAATTTTGGCTTCTGTTTTAACTATTTTAACCCTGAGGCTGGGAGACACATAAGCAGAGATAGAAAGCTTAAAATAGTTTTACATAATCTTTCTCTATTGTGACAAATTACACGCTGAAAGTGGGAGGGAGACTAGCAAACATTATAGCACTGTCATTTTATCTTTAGGAAATGCTGTGGAAAAGGAAAAGGGTTTAAAATTACTCATACTTCCTTCTTAATATTAGAACATACAAATGAGCCATAGATAGTACACCATTCTTTGAGGCTCAAGCCAACTACATCTCCAGACTGATGAATTGAGAGTTGTTGATTCTTGTTGACAATCACAACTGCTGCCAAGTCCCTCTTTCTCCTGGAAAGTGATCTGGAGAAGTCATATTGTAACTGCTTGTGTCTTCAGCCCATCTCTACATTAGAAAGGACTCAATATTTTTCATAGTAAGGGTTGTTAGCACTAATGACAGCCCCTAGTTCTTTCTACTTGGAGAAAGAATACATCTGAGGAGATCTCAATGTTTTTGAAAGGTTAAAAAAAGAAGGGAGGGACTAAATATGTTTTTAAAAATATTATTATTGTAATTGAAAGATAAAGAGAAATTAGAGTGAATATAGGTTTGATGGAGTAGTGGAAATGGAAATCAAATTATTGTGACTTGAGGAGAGAGTTGATACCAAGGAAGTATATTTTATATCCCTCCATACACTTCACAATCTAACTACACGGGACTACTTATATCTATGTTGCTCACACATGGTACTCTGTCTCCTGACTGTGCCTTTGCTTTGTCTGTCTCTCATGGGTAAAATTCTCTCCCTCCTTACTTCTGCTTAATGACTTTCCTGGCATCCATCACAATTAAATTCAGACCCCACCTTTTATAATAAACCTTTCTTATTTCCCCTAATACAAGGGATTTTCCTTTGTAAAATTAACTTCTTGGCTATAGATAGTTATCTACATGCTGTTTCTTTTCCTTTCCCCAACATTAGAATATGCATTTTTTGAGGGCAGAGGCAAGGTTTTTGCTTTCCTTTGTATCTCCAGTTCTTAGCATAGCACCTGGTACTTAGTAGGTGCTTAATAAATGTTTGCTTCTTGGTGGTAGATCATTTGTTCAAGAAGTATACTAGTGAAAAGAGAAAGAAAACAAGAATGTTAGTAGGCAAGGCCAAAGGAAAGAATTTTCATCATGGGAAGAAATCTACATGGTTGAAAACAAAAGGGAATGACTCTTTGGAGAGGGAGAGATTGAAAATGCTTGAGGGAAGATAATTGAAGCAATGGAGAAATGATCCTAAAGGAGAGATTCAGCAATCATATGAGTATAATTTACTCTATTTGTGGCAGCTGTCATCTCTTCAGAGAAGTGTGTGAATATGAACAGTGATTTAGAACTTTTCTATTTATTTTCAGAAAGTAGGATATAATTAAACATATAGAACCATGGGATTTCTTTAAAAAAATGGCATATTCAACTCTTTTATTTACCTCTCCAAAGAGAATTGTTGATCCAGTCTTCTATTTAGCTATAACTAAATAAAGAATTCCCACTGAATGTTCAATAATAAAAAGTTTATGGACAACCATTTAGCTAATATAGTGCATAAAGCATGGACAGTTACTGCAGATGGATTGTGAACCACGTCCCAAATTAAATAGAAATAAACTATCCTGGTTTGTATTTGAGAATTTTTATGGTGTTTTCAGTGACCCAACTTATTCCAAAGAATAGCACTTTTAACATCAACTTCTTTCTTTATTTTTAATTTCAATATCTCATTTTTCCCACCTAACATGTAAAAACAATATTTAGCCTTCATTTTTAAATAATTTTAAGTTCTCTTCCTCCCTCACTTTCTCCCTCCTCTCCCCTATCACTGAGAAGGCAAGAAATTGATAAAGGTTATATGTGTGTAGTAGTGCAAAGCATGTTTCCATATTAAACATATTTCCAACTCTGAGGTAGCCACTTATATTTATCAGATCGGATAATATGATAGAAAATGAAAGCAACCAATGTTGGAGGGGATATGGGAAAATTGTACACAAATAGAGTTGTGAGCTGATCCAACTATTCTGGAGGTTGAAAACACAGACAAAAAGAACTCCAAGAAAAATAAATTTAAAAAGCATACTTTGATCTATATTCATATTCCATCCTTTCTTCTCTGGAAATAGATAGCATTTTTCAACATAGGTCCTTTAGAATTTTCTTGGATCTTTGGATTTCTGGGAAAAACTGAGTTATTCACAGGTAATCATCATATAATGTTGCTTTTGCTATGTACAATATTCTGCTGGCTTTGCTCACTTTACTTTGTAACAATTCATGTAAGTCTTTCCATGTTTGTTTGTTTTCTTAAAGCATCCTGCCTAATAATTTCTTATAGCAAAATTACATTCTATCACAATCACATACCATAAGTTGTTCAGCCATTCATCAATTGATGGGTATCCCATAAATTGAGACATGTTATAAATATCTTTGTACACATAGGTCCATTTCATTTTAAAAATATCTCTTTGAGACACAGACCTAATAGACAGGTTTTTCTGTGTCAGGTTTATAGCTGTTTGGGCATAGGTCTGAAATGCTCTCCAGAATGGTTGGTTAAAATCACAGCTCCATTAATGTCCCAATTTTCCCAGATTCCCTTGGTTGTTTTTCTTTTCTATCATATTAACCAATCTGATAAATATGAGGTTGTACCTCAGAGGTATTTTAATTTGCATTTCTCTAATCAATAGTGATTTAGAATGCTTTTTCATATGACTATAGATAACTTTGATTTCTTCATGTGAAAACTACGTAGTCATATCTTTTAATTATTTATTAATTGGGGAATGACTTGTAATATTATAAATGTGATTCAGTTTTCTACACATTTGTGAGATGAAGGCTTTATCAGAGAAACTTACTGAGA
Source organism: Petaurus breviceps papuanus (assembly GCF_028583685.1). Classification (NCBI taxonomy): domain Eukaryota; kingdom Metazoa; phylum Chordata; class Mammalia; order Diprotodontia; family Petauridae; genus Petaurus; species Petaurus breviceps. Next base: position 1,099,649 of record NW_027187324.1, read on the forward strand.
TTATTTTCCCGAAGTTTTCTTCTTTTATTCTAATCTTGGAAAACATGTCTTAATTTAATGTAACCACATTTATGTTTTTTATATCTTGTGATGCTTCCTATCTCTTGTTAGTTAATAAATTCTTCCCTTATCCATGGTTCTGATAGGTAAACATATATATGCTCCCCTAAATTGCTTATGGTGTCACCCTTAATATATAAATCATGTACCCATTTTGACCTTACCTTGATATATGGTATGAGATGTTGGTCTATGCCTAGTTTCCACCAAACTTCATTCCAGCTTTCCCATTTGTTGTCATCAAATAGTGACGCTTTTTTCCCAAAGGTTTAGATCTTACGAGTTTATCAAATACCTGATTACCAAGGTCATTTATTACTGTTTCTTATGTAACTAATCTATTACAGGGATCCACCACTCTATTTCTTAGCCAATAACAGATTGTTTAGATGATTACCACTTTGCTATACAGTTTGAGAAGTGATACTGCTATGGTACCTTCCTTCATATTTTTTTTCATTAATTTCCTTGATATTTTACTCTTCCAGATGAATTTTGTTATTAATTTTTCTAGGTCTATAAGATAATATTTTGCTACCTTAATTGGTATGTACAGAATAAGGAAATTAATTCAGGTAGAATTATCATTTTTATTATATTGGCTCAGCTTACCCAAGAGCAATTCATAGTTCTCCAATTGCTTAGATCTTTGTGTGAAAAGTATTTTGTAATTGTGTTTGTATAGTTCCTATGTTTGTCTTGTCAGGTAGATTCACAAGTATTTTTATTGTTTATAGTTATATTAAATGGAATTTCTCTAACTATTTCTGATGGACTTTGTTGGTCACATATAGAAATGCTGATGATTTCTCTAGGTTTATTTTTATCCTGCAGCTTTGCTAAAATTATTAAATATTTCAACTGGTTTTCAGTTGATTCTTTAGGATTCTCTGAGTATACCATCATATCATCTGCAAGTAAGAGTGTTGTTTCCTTATTGCCTATTTTAATTCTTTAAATTTCTTGCTCTTCTCATTACTAGTTAATATTTCTAACACAATATTGAATAGTTGTCATGATAAGGACATCCTTGTTTTATCGCCTCCCCCTGATCTTTCGGGAAGACTTCTAACTTATCTCCTTCACAGATAATACTTAATGTTGATTTTTAGAAACATGCCACTTATAATTTTAAGGAAAGCTCAATCTATTCCTGTGCTTTCAAGTGCACTTAATAGGAATGAGTGTTATATTTTATCAAGTGCTTTTTTCTGCATGTATTGAGATGATCATATGATTTTTGTTAGTCTTGTTATTGATATGGTTAATTATGCTGATACTTTTCCTAATATTGAACCAGCCCTGCATTCCTGGTTTAAGTCCCCACTTCACCTCCTGTTATAGTATATAATCTTTGTAATCTATTGCTGTAATTTCCCTACTATTGTTTTATTTAAAACTTTTTCATCAATATTCTTTAGGGAAACTGATTTATAGTTTTATTTCTCTGTTTTTGGTCTTCCTGATTTAGGTATTACCACTATATTCGTCTCATAAAAGGAATTTGAGAGGACTCCTTGGCCTATTTTTTCAAGTAGTTTATATAATATTGGAAATAGTTGGTTTTATTTTTTTAATGTTGTTTTGAGTTCGCCTGGTCTTGGGAATTTTTTTCTTAGGGAGCTTATTAATGTCTCGTTCAATTTCTTTTTTTGAACAGACTTATTTAAATATTCTACTTTTTCTTCTGATAATCTAGGCAAGTTATATTTTTGTAAATATTCGTCCACTTCACTTAGATTGTCAGACTGCCAGGTGTGTCTGTGTGTGTGTGTGTGTGTGTGTGTGTGTGTGATATTTTCATAAAGACTTTGTAGCACCAGAACCTGCAGTTCTCCTTAGGGCCTGCTATGTATGGTTAGTCTATGCTCCTAAACCCCTAGAATGATACCCTTTCTATCCTACTTTATATGGGCTGTTTTTTGTTGTTTTTACTAATTATTGATATTTTCTCAATCACCTTTTAGTGGGGGTAAGGGTGGATAGGGAGGTAATGACTATGAGGCCTAATACTTCCCCCCCCCCAATATTTGGTATCTTTCAGTGTTTTTGAGAATGAGTCTTTCATTGCCTTCAAAATTATGACAGTTCCAGAACATAGCTCTCATGTATATTTGGTCTTCTTTCTCTCCTTCCCAGTTTTGTCTTCTTTGGTGCCATTTGTACTTCATGCAGCACAACAGTGACTCTTTTAATGGTTCCAATATTATAGTTATACACCAATATATCTAGTATAAATTAAAGATGATTGTAATCCTTATGTCAGAGGGTCCTTCCTTTCTTGAAAGGCTTAGTTTGGATTTATTATTTCCATCCATATAGTTGTGAAATTTATAATGACATCTAGCCCCCACCTAGAAAACACCTCTATAAAGGGAATTAAAAAATGGAACCATTCCCCCAAATCCTCTTCTCTTCCTAACTCTCCTTTTAATTTCAATGGCACCATCTTCCCAGTCCTTCTAACTGATAAATTAGGTGTCATCCTTGATAACTGTCCTCCAGCCTAAATATCCACTCAGGTACAAGTGCCATTGATTCTACCTTTTTAAGATTCCTTCTCTCCTCTGACATTGTGAAGACCCTGGTACATTCTCTTCACATTCTATATTATAGTTCTATATACATTCTATATTATAATAGCCTGAGCTATTAAAACAGTGTTCAGTTTGGTTTCCTTTCCTGCCTCAAAACTCTCCCTCCTCCAGTCTACCCTCCACTCGGCCATCAAATTAATCTTCATGATCTGACCACATAATCTCTCATTCAATAAACCTCAGTTGCTCCCTATTACCTCTACAATCAAATCTAAAATCCTCTCTTTGTCTTTTTAAATCTTTTCATAACCAGCCCCCTTTCTGCCTTTCTAATCTTCTCACATCTCATCTATTTTACATTATACAGGAAGAATTTTTTATTTGTTCTATTAATTTATTTATTCTATTTTATATTAATAGGTACAACATGCTCTTCACTCCAATGATACTGCTTTTGTTTCTATTCCTCATATATGACACTCCATCTAGTGATCTGCCTTTTCACTGGTAGTCTCCTGTGCCTAGAATTAATTCTCTTCCTGAAGAGAAGCTTCTCTGGCTTCCTTCAAGTTTCAACTAACCTTCTGCAAGAAGCCTTTCCTGCTCCCTCCATTAATGAAAATGCCTTCCCTCTGAGATTATCTCCAATTTATCCTGTATAGATCTTGTTTGCACATAATTGTTTACATGTCATCTCCCCGATTAGATTGTCAGTTCCTTAAGAACAGGGATTGTTTCTGCCTTTTTTGCATCTCTAGCATAATGCTTAGAACACAGTAGGTGCTTAATAAATTCTTATTGACTTCCTGTAGAGCCTTTATAATTCAGACATTTCCAGTTTTACTCCAGGTAGGGCTCCAATAGCAGTCATCTCGGGTTTGCTTCTCCACACTGATGGTCTCCTCCTTGGATCTTCTGGCTATTTGCACAGCTACTGTTTCTTGTAATAGCCCATTCCTCTGACAGCTCATAGCAGATGTTACTAATCTCTTCCTCCTCACCTTTTCCATCCTACATTGTTTTACCTCTGATCTATATTCTCCACAACTCCCCTCCATTTCCAGCATGTCATATGTTTCCACTCCCAGTTACAGCCTCCTGCCATGATCATTTCTGCCTTCCTGCTATGTGATGTCCTGTACCTTTTGCAGTTGCATTCATTCCAGAGAAATGACCCTTATTGCATTTGTCAAGGGATTATCTATTTCTGGAATCCATCCATGACCTTCTGTATCATAGCTCAAAAGTTCAGGTCTGACTATTTTTATTCCTGAAGGTTTCCTTTATATAATGTTTTTAACCCTGGGCCTCACACAAGGTGTTTCTCAGGAATTTAAAGAAACATCCCTCCTCTTGAAACTTACAAGGAAGGCTCTCTCTTAAATTCATTTCTGATTCAAGGGAGCATAAGATTGTTGAAGTTTTCTTGCCTTTGAACCCAGTTGACATATCTCCTGATGCATTAGCCCTTCCCTCAGGTCTAGGGTCTCTGGAGAGTATCCAGATGACTCCTTTATTATCTCTCAGTCTACTAGATTAGGGTTATTCTGATTTCTATGGAATTCTTCCAGAAAGATGTAGGGGAAGGAAGAAGAACCATGATTGACTAAAAAGCACAGGGAGAGAAAGATTGCTGTTTTTATTATATAATCACACATATATACACACACACACACACACACACACACACACACATGCACACATTGAGTTTTGTTTTCATTTAAATAATTCATTAGTTTACTTTTTAATATAAATAGGCATTCATTATTCTGTTCTTCTAAAAAATAAGGGAGAAAATGACAATGTCTACACTAGGGTTGGGGAACCTGTGAACTTGAGGCCACATATGGCCCTTTAGTTCCTCAAGTGCAACCCTTTGGCAGAACCCAAGCTTCACAGGACTGTACTTGAGGACCTAGAGGGTCACATATGGCCCCAAGGTTGCAGGTTCCCCACCACTGGTATACTTTAATTTTTTTTTAATCTGTTAAGTCCTGTTAACTAAACTTTGGAATTTCCCTCAAAGCAGCATATGGTATTCTCTTCAAAGATATCTTTAACTGGGGCTGCCCTGCTGTCATCTTTCAGCAGCCCACAGGTTTTTGTTTAACTTCTAATACATTTTTAGCACTTAATAAATATTAAATGAAAAAATTTCCCCTGAAATTAAATTGTAAAAATAATACAACCTAGTGTGAGGTTAATGTTTCTTTTCTTCCTGTATAACAATCCTTTCTGAAATTCCATGCTTTTTTTTTTCATTTTTTTCCTTGTCTAGTCTTATTCCTTCCTGTATTCTTTCTGATATTTTTGATGGAGCTATTTCCTCCTCCTCCTTTTTCTTCTTGCAATTCAGTTGCTTTTCTTTCTGCTTCTTTCACTATGTAATTCCCAAATCGTAAATGTCTTCGTCTATCTTAATAAAGCAAAGGTCTATTGAAGTATAGCATAGACTTAAATAAGGTATTACTGAAGTATTCCTCAGCTTCCAAATGCAAATGAACCATATATGTCTTCACCTGAATTATTGACTTCAAAAACTCACACTTAATTTGTGTTACAATGGTTGAGCTAAACTCTGTATTGATTATTTTAAGCAGACAATGACCTAATCTCAGCTCCGTGGCCAATTATGATCTAAGATAAAACACATAAACAAAAACAAATAAAAAGGAAATAACCCATAACTTATAGAAAATGTTCAATAATGTGGAAAAGATGCAAAAGTAATAAATGAATCAATTGTAACAAAACATTTACATAATTGATATTGATTATGGTAGGGATTTGAAATATGGAAAAACAGAATTTTAAAGTTAGAGGGAACTTTTATAGGACCAACATGAAGAAAAAGGGAGAATTGGGAATAAGAAAACCAATGAACATGTAGTAAGAAGGTTGGAATGGCCCAAAATTAGAAAAGAAATGAAAAGGAAAAAAAAAAAAGATCAACTGTCATGAGACACTGAGTAACCTTATTATGAGGTCTTTTCAGCTGAATTCTCTTTTGCTGTTGTGTTTTTAACTTCTCTTTTTTTGGTGTTTTTTTTTAATTTTATGCTTTTTTCTTACATTTTTCTATAGTGGTTTTTTTTCTTTTTTTTTTTTACCCTTTATGTGTACCAACTCTGTTTCTAGGTACTGAAACTTCAGCACCCAGTTGATCAAAAAGAATGCATTCCCTTACTACTGATTTCCCTGCTAGGTCCCAAGAAGTGTGAAAAATGAATTTTCCCTATGTGGTCGTTTTATTCAGTCAATTAATAAACATTTATTAAGTACCTACTGTCTGTCAGGCACTGTGCTAAATGCTCAATATAAAACAAAAGGGGGTAAAAGATAGACTCTGGCTTCAAGGAGCTTAAAATAGAAATCAAAAGACAATATGCAAACAAATATATAGAAGCAAGCTATATACAGGATAAATAGAAAGTAATTAGCAGAAGGAAGGTGTTAAAATTAAGAGGAGCTGGGGAAGGCTTATAGTAAAAGATGCAATTTTAGTTAGGTTGTAAAGAAGCCAGAGAGATCAATAGTTGGAGTCCAGGAGTAAGAGTATTCCAGGTATGGGTGAGAGTTAGATTAAATGTTCAAAGTCAGGAAATCAGTGTCTTATGCATGGAACAGTCAGGAGACCAGTGATAATGGATAGAAGAGTACTTGTTGGAGAGTAAGGTATAAGAAGACTGGTGTAAGTATATGTAATGCATAAGAAGGTAAAAATGGGGGGGGGGGCTAATCAGTGCTTCTTAAGCCATATGGAATTGACCCACAGTTTAAGAAGTGCTAAAGGGGTCACAAGTGGAAAAAGCTTAAAATGTTTGTGCAAGATTAGGAAGGGCTTTCAATGTCAAGAACCAAAAACATTGTATTTGATGATGGAGGTGAAAGAGCTAGCATATATTGAATTGTGTGTGTGTTCAAGTTTGTACTTTAGGGAAATCATTTTTGTGACTGAATAGAGGATAAGTTGGAGTGGGGAGAGACTTGAGGTAGATTGACTGTAATAGTCCCTATATGATGTAAAAGAAGCCTAAAACTTTTTAGAAAATAAAAATTTTTAGAAATAAAATTGTGCACCCTTTAGTATGATTTTGTGACCTCATAGAATACCAAGTGACATATTGGGTAAATAGGTATGTATATAGCTATAGGTGAGGCCCTCTCCAGGTGTTAGTGTCAGAGCAGAGAAGGAGGCATATTTAAAAGGTGATGCCAAGGTGAAATTACAGGTCTTGACAACAGATTAAATATGGGGGGTGGGGGGTTGAGGAATAATGAGGAATCCAGAATGATTCCTAGATTGTGGCTCCTGAAGGACTGGGAGTATGGTGTTACCCCCTACAGTAATAGCAAAGGTAAGAGGAGAATAGAGTTTAGGAGAAATGATAATGAGTTCTGTTTGAAATATGGAGTTCAAGATGTCTACTGGATACATATGATTTGAGACATCAGAAAGACAATCAAAGATGCGAGACTGTAGGCACTAGAGAGATTAGGGAAGTTTAGATAGATTTGAAAATCATGAGCATAGAGATAGTAATTCAATTCATAGGAGCTCACGAGATGACTAAGTGAAATAGTATGGAGGGAGCAGAAGGCCTAGCACAAAACCTTGAGGGTACACTTATGATTGGATGGTGTGATCTGGAAGAAGAAACCTGCAGAGGAGACAGAGATGGGAGTGGTCACACACAGTGGTCACACCAGAAGAGACTGGTATCTTGGAAACCTAGAGAGAAAATAATATCAAGAAGGAAAGAGTGATCAACATTCTCAAAGTCTGAAGAGAGATTGAAGAGAATGAGGTTTGAGAAAAGCCCATTGTATTTGGCAATTAAGAGATCTTTAGTAACCTTGGAGAGAGCAGTTTCAGTGGAATAAGGTCAGAAGTTGTTTTTCATATTCCATATTTCTATTGAGGTGGAACCATTTACCATATTTTACATACTTAAAACCTCTACTAGTATGAATTTAAATATATCCAATAACTTCAGATGTGTTGTTCATCCTAATTGGGACTTGGCTAAATGGCCAATATCTCACTTGGCATTCTGAGGTCACAAAGTAATCCAAAAGGGCTCACAATTTTATACTTCTAAAAAGTTGGAGTCACAAATCCTCATTGTATCCTGGTATAGAATACAGTAAAATAGGCAGTATAATCTTCAACTGTGAAACAAAACAAAATAAGATCTCCTTATGAAGTTCCTCACTGACACCAAAAATTTTATCCTATGTGTGGTTAACTCATGCTCCTCATGTACACTGTGATGAGAAAGGCACTATCTGTCTCACTGCTTCATTGAAAGCCTATGGTACCATTGATGGGATCTTAATAAAGCTGCCCTCAGACCCAATATTCTAACTTCCTTATAGGCCCCACTGAACAGCAGAGCCACTGCCCCTAGATAACCACTACCCTCAGATACAATTCACATATTTGAACAGGTGTGTTCTTATACTCAACCACAATCACATGATCCCTTTAGCCCAAGACAGGACCACGATACCTAACTATCCATCTTGACCAGATAGGACCACAACAGCTAGACAATTGGAGGGCAGCATGACCATAATGTTTAACTGTGGTTAAACCGTGTTTAACCATAGAAGTGACCCCACCCCTATTAGTTAATCCCTTAACAAACCCCTTCTGCCTTTGTAAGATTCATAATTTCTGTTATGTAATTTCATCTTTACCGTATAAAAATCCACCCTGCTTTCTCTGAAGCTTCTGGTTCTTCTTGGAACTTAGCCCACTTCATGAAAGGCCTCAATTTCAATAAATGCTTATACTTGGATTGGAGGTGGTCTGACTCTGAATTCTTTGAGAAGGTTCCACCACAACACATCATGAAACTGCAACAGTTTTTCATGTCCTTGGGTGCATAGGAGTCTAAACCCAAACACCATCACTACCCAAACCCATAGAATCAATGGGTGCTATGATATACATATATATGTAGCTATACACACACACATATGTGGCAATATATATGTGGCAAAATCATTTCATTCTGTTCATATAACATGTTTTTTCAAGTCATGTTTAAGAAAAATGTGAAATGATTTTTAATCTGCTTCTAAATAAGTTTCAAGTAATTGGCTGGATAGAATTAAAAGTGACTTTAGTAAAGCATTTTGAAGAATACCTTAAAACTGTCATAATTATATTCACTTTGAATATTGACAAAGTGGACTTAAATTTCAGTCAGGAAGCTAATATAGTATTATAATAATGTAGTCAGAGAATTTTAGAGCTGAAAGTTCCTGGGAAATAACCTAGTTCTGAATTACATCAACTATTCACAAAATAAATTTTGAATTATGCTAAGAAAGTGACTAAAATGTTCATGTGCTATGCTCAGATTTCTATTGCTAGGAATAGGAATATATCCCCCAAAAAGTCAAAGTCAGAAAGAAAAATCTCTTATGGACAAAAATATTCTTAACGATATTTGTTTGTGTTAATAGATAAGTTGAAACAAAATAGGATCATAGTATTATAGGTTTTAGGCTGAAAGGGATGCCATTCCACCTTGTTCCTCCTCATTTCACAGGTGAACAGTGGATTGAGGATCAGAAAAATCAGGGGCTCGTTAAGGTGATTACAATGAGTTAATGACTAAGTTTGGTGTAAAACCTAGGTCTCTTGTTTCCCAGCCCTGTGGTCTGTCCACTTATACAATACTATTAAATCCTGACTGATAAGAATCAAACCTTTTCTGATGTAGTCTTCTGATTTGAAATATGGTTTATAAAATGGTGGCTCCCAAAGAAGAGCTCAATTTGCAAAATACAAATATATGCCCTCAAAAGTTAGTGTATATTCTTTTTCCTTTAGAATTCTCGTATTATCCAAAGAAATCTGCTTAGATGCTGTGGGAAAAGAGCTTTTTTGTTTTTTATTTTACTCAACATATATTAGTAACAAATCCCAACTGGATGAAAATATTTTATGTTTTGTTACTCTATACACTTTAAAATTCATCTGGCTTTTCATACTTGTTTTACATGCTTGTCAAAAAAAAATACCTAAGGGAAAGCATATACTCATTATTAAGTCTTTTAAACGTTTTTTAAATCATGAAATATAGGACTAGTGTAAATGTCCAGAAAGCGAATCACAGTGTAAGTCCTAAATAAAATTTGAAGCTAATTTTCTAGTGAAATGTTTACAGAGAAATAGTAATGTTTAACTTTTCATATGGGTTGAAGAATTGGTCCTGCCTCTTTTTAATGTTTTCAGCAGCCTCACCAATGAGTCATTTTGAATTTTTGCTTTTCCTGGGTCACCAATAACAAGAGCTTATATACTAGGTATCTCACTGTTAAGAAAAAAAATAAACTATTTGTTGCCACAGGAGTCCACTGGGGAGAGATGGGGCTTGTGTATGGGAGACACAAGCTAGAAGACAGATAGTTAAACTTAAGGACCTTCATTTCAATAGAAATTAAGTCACCAAATTTTGCATAGTATCTCCTGGCCTGAGTTGTCTTTAGGAAGAAGGAAAGAAGTCCCAAAAGGACACATCAAAACAACTTTTAACAAAGGAGCAGAGCTTTGTAAGAAAGAAATGAAGCACAATAGTAGTAGCTTGACTTGTCAATGAAATAATGTATGGTGAATAACTTTCGACAATGATCAAGAATTAAACAGACGTAAGTAATGATAGTTGATAATTCATAGAGAAATTGAAGGTGTTTTGAAGATATTTTATTATGAAGTAAAGAGGCAAAGACAAAAGACATTGCTTGTGCTACTGTTTGTTTGGAGTGTTATGTCCTAAAAATACAAACAAATGTGGACATAAGACATTTCATATTTGAACTGTCTTGTTTTCCTTATTATGTTTTTAGAATGCATTATATTATTTCTTTCAGACAAGTTTCATTTTTTTGATCAATTTCAAAACTGAAGTGTTTATTTTACCACATCTGAAGAAAATTGGCATGATATGACCCAAATTACATACCTCACAAGGTTGCTTTGAGAAAAGCATTAAGTAAATCTTAAGAAGGATATAAAATGTGAGCTACTCTTAACATCAGATAAGTTCTACATTTAAAATAATCTATTTACTCATTAAATGGTCACTTCTAAGTGAGGAGGAAGTTTGGAGGAAAAGTCGCCTGACAGGCCATTACTCTGTGTTTTGGGGTGACAAGAATCAGTGGAATAGAGTAGAAAGAACCCTGATTTGAGAGGATTCTGGGAAGATGATGGGGTAGGTCAGACAATTCCAAGATCTCAAGATTTGCCCCCACAAAAGAGTTAAAATAGCACCTTAGGGTGAACAAATTGTGGTTGGAGATAAATACCAACAGGGGCATAACCCGGGTCCTTCTGAGACAATTTGAGAAAATCAGAAGAAAAATCCCCCAGACCAGGTTTAGTTCCTGTGAAGACTAAACACCTCCAGGCTAGGTTCAGTTTTTTTTTTTTTTAAAGCAATCGGGGTTAAGTAACTTGCTCAAGGTTACACAGCCAGTTATTTCTGGGTGTGATGCTGAGTATCTGAGCCCAGATTTGATCCAGGTCATCCTGACACTGGAGCCGGTGCTCTTACTCGCTGTGCTACCTGGCCGCCCCCTAGGTTCAGTTTTAACGGGAAACTGCTTGCCTCTTAAACAACAAGTGGCCAGCCCTGTCGTTAGTTGGCTTGAGAAGCTGCCTCCATCCAAGCCACCAGAACTTTTACCCCCTGGATAGTGAGGGGACTTGGGCATCTGAGGCCTGCAAGATCAAGGGAACCTCTACTGACCAGGAACTCCAGAGCTGTGCTGGGAAGAGCAGCAGTGGTGAGAAGGAACTAGCGTGACAGGTGAATGCAGAAGCAGTGGGGCAGAAAGCCCCTGACTGTGGGCACTTACAAGAAGTTGGAGGTTTGGCTTTGGTTTCATACTAAAGAGAAGAACTGAAGATCTGGAGAGAGGCACCATTTCCCATACCCTGGGGAAAGAGGTGATAACAAATAATTAGGATATTGCCCCCCCCCCCCAAAATTGAACAGGCGAAGGAGAAAGAATCCAACCATAGAAACTTATTATGGGAAGAGAGACAATTAGGGCTCATCTTCAAAGGAGGACTTTGGAGTAAAGAAACCCTGAAAGAGTAGTGTCAAATGGAGGAAAGGCAGGTAGGTGGCACAGTGAATAGAGCACTGGCCCTGGGGTCAGGGGGACATGAGTTAAAATCCCTCCTCAGATGCTTGACACACTAGCTGTGTGACCTTGGGCAAGTCACTTAACCACAATTGTCTTGCCTTCCCCACTCCAAAAAAAAAAAAAGGGCCCTGATTCTGAAGTCAGAGAACCTGGATTCAAGTATCACCTCTAATCATTATTACCTGTGTGATTCCTACCTTCTGAAAGTGAATTAACCTCTTCGTTTTCTTCATTTCTAAAATGAGGGAGTTGGGTTAGATCCTGCTTGGGACAGGATTCCCAATTAATATGTAGCACCTGGACAACAGATAAGCATGATGACAAGTTTCCATGAGGTGAGTGGGTTAACCAGTTCCTGCCACCTTTGAAATCTGTTCAGTAGCAAAACTGTATTCTTCTTTTCCATGTGATTATGCTTCCATGTCCTTGATTCCATGTTTATTTCTGGATAACTCCAAGGATCCATGTTCCACAGTTAGAAGGCGGTAGTAATGGTGGATGTGGGTATTTTGATTCTCTGTAATTCAATGGCTCAGTTCCCTAATTCCTTAGCCCGTGTAGTTACAAGCCGACAATATATGATCCCCTATGTGTGATCGTTCTTATTGTTTTTTCCCTTGTTCTTGTAGAGGACCAACTACATCAGGAGAAAGGTCTTGACTTGCACGTGAATTGAAGTGAGGCAGAGCTGCAGAAAGTATGTATCTCCATTTTTTGCTTTAAGTCATCTGAGTTCAGCGACAAGACATAAGCTAAGATGACTGGTGATGGCCCAATCATATCTGTGAAAAGAATTCTTTTAATTGGTCATTTGAGAATTCTTTTTCACATGTCTAGACATATGAGGTTTGGGCAACTGCTCCCCTAAACTACTCTCCTTTCTTATCTCCACTTCTTGAAAATGTTCAGCAAAACTTCAAGGTTCAACTCAAGTGCAACCTCCTAGAACCTACTTAAAAAATATGGTAAGTCCTAGCTTTTTTCCACTATGTTATGTATGTTATATACATTTAAGCAAACCATGATTTGAAAAATGAGGTAGCTTTCAATTCTGGGGTGCCAAAATAAACTACCAGGGAAGTTATTAAATTATCATTTGATAATGTTCCTCTGGAAGGTGTTTTTTTTTAATTTTTGTATTCCCAACCTGTGTCTCAGTGCCTGAGTAGGTTAATCTGCTTATCAACTGGGGTAATTTATCATTAGAGAGTTGAGGAGAGGTACTCTGGCAAAAGATTTACAGGCTTGTTCTAGTGGAAGAGTGTATTGGAAATGTTTTGGAGATACAGCATAGGGTGCCAAAATTGAGTGTAGCAGGGTCAGTGTGGGCTACTTAGTTATTTCCCAAGTCATTTCAGGATAGAAACAAACTTCAGAGGAGATGTCATCATGAGGACAATGACAATAACAGGAAATGATAAACATTCATGTAATTCTTTAAGGTTGATAAAAGTACATTAGATCCATTATCTCATTTCATCATCTCAACATCCCTGCAGGGAACCTACAGTCATGATTCCCATTTTTGTTGTTGTTCAGGAATGTCTGACTCTTCATGACCACATTTGGATTTTCTTGGCAAAGATACTAGAGTGGTTTAACATTTCCTTTTCCAGTTCATTTTGCAGATGAGGAAACTGAGGTAAACAAGGTTAAATGACTTGTCCAGGGTCACACAGCTAGTAATTCCCTGAGTTTAGATTTGAAGTCAGGAAGGAGTCTTCCTGACTCCAGGCCCCACTGTCTACTGTATCACCTAACTTCCTTTTTACAGATGAGGTAATAGAGTATTAGAAAATTTAAGTAATTTACCCAGGGTCACATGACTCCTAAGTTTCTGAGGAAAAAATCCAAATTCACCAGTCTCTCCTTCTCAGTCTAGACTTGAACCACTATGCAACATGGCTATAAGAGAACCAGTTTAAATAATTCCCCTGATAAGAAGTGTGTTTAAAGGCTCAGGGAGTAAATAGCTGTGAAACATGATGAAATTTTCCCAGGCAAATTCAGGGATTTGCTAGAGACCTTATCCAAAGAAAGAGACAGCCAGGAGAAGCAATCATGTGACTAGACATCATGGTCTAATGGAAAGAACACTGGATTTGGAATTAGAAGATCTGGATTCAAATCTTGAGTCTTCTACTCAGGGCAAGTCCTTAAATATGTGATCTTGTGACTCTATGAAGATTTGGTTCTCCTCCCTCTTCTTTGATTCCTCAAGATCATTATAACAAATTGTGACGGGAAACGTCCTTGCACTGATCTATGATGGTCAATGGACCCTGGATAAACTGATTTTAAATCACAGAACTGGCTCCATATCATATCCTTATCATATTTATCTGGATTTTCTCTTGGCTATCATTTGTCCAATGGTAAAGAACCAGGAAACCCCTTCCCTTACCTCCTGGTGGAACTGATAACCCATTTGTTCACTTTAGCTATTTATTCTCTAAATATACTGAGATTCCCCAGAGTAGTCTAGTTCTTGATTGCTGATGATACCCTATTCACTTCTCAATGCACAAATTATAGTTTTAGAATCTAAAACTAGAAAATGAATAGGATTGACTTTCTAAAAAATTAGATCAAGTTTTGCCAGTGGCCTCCATTTTTATTTTTTATTTTTGGTACTGGGGAAATTTTCTCAGGATTCCCACTTATTTAAAACTATAAATATGACCTTAATTATTCCATTACTAGGGCTCACTTGTGGACTTGATCTGTTATAGCTAGTAAGCCGACATATCTCTCCCTCTGGAGCTTAATTTTGCTCTAGGCTAATTTGTAGAAGTAACTGGGTGATTTTCACTGATTTCACTGGATTCAGTTAATGTAAATTCCATCTTACCCCAAGCTTGGTGCTTTCCCAACCAATCTTCTTCCAATGGACATCCTTCCCCAGGATAGTAAATACCCTTTAACTGCCTAGGGATTGTAAAGCCAGGCTCAATGTTTATTAGTTTATTCTTCTGAGGCACCGGAATATCTGATACAAATGAAGCACAAAAAATAGATAATTCTTCTGAAACTTCATGGTAGAGTTGTCTGTTGCACCTAGAGGTTACATTACTTATTTGTGGTCTCACAACCAATGTGTGTCAGAGGTAGGAGTCGAACCCAGGCCTTCTTGTCTCAGCTTGATTATTTATTATATAATTTTTACTGTCTAGTATGCTGGTTATTATCATGTGATCATAATGAAAATGTTGTATCTATTGGGTTTTAAACTCATTGTGGGGAAGAAACTATAGTTTACTCATTTATTTAATAAACAATTATTAAATTTTAGATCAATTTAAAGTCTTTCATACCATGCCTTTCACAATGAATAGATATTCAATAAATATTTTTGAGTGATTAGATGAATGAACCTTGTATATTACAAGACAGATGCTATGTTCTGATTAATGGTGACTCTGAATTATTTTATAGGTGAAAATTTTTGGTTGTCAGATCATGAGAAGATTCCTTTTTGAGAGACACTGTTATCTGTAAATTTGGCAGGAAGTATAGGGCAATGATGACAGCCACTGAGACCTGGACTAGATTTAAAGAATGTCAGATGTTAATGCAATTTTTCTTTCTACAAAAACTCCTGATAGAAATCCAGAGGGTATGGTAGGTTTGGAGGAATTGGGAGAGGAGAGGAAGAAGGGAAACAGCAAGAAAAAAATATTCCAGAAAAACTCAAATGATAACTTACTCCAACCAGAAGGTGACTTTTGGAGTATGATGTGGATGCTTTATTGTCGTTCAGTATGAGTCACACATTGCTGGTTTATTTATAACACTGTTACCATGTTCTGCAGTAACGTAAATCCTTATAAAAGGGGTGGGAGTATACACAGCAGGGCTAGTGCTGCTTCCCCACGCATTTTCTTTAATAAGACCTGGGGGTTTGCAATTGCTGACTGCTCCTAGAGCAGTGACTGGTGACATAGTACAGAACAGCAATACTCCTTAAACTACTTTTCAAATGCTGTGATTACTGACATCAGCAGAAATCCATTCTCAATGTGTAAATGGAAGGAAGTAACATTGGTGATTAAGCATTTCAAAGACTGCAGGAAAAAAAAAGAAAGAAAAACCCCAACAATTTCTTAACTCCTCTTCAAAGAATCAAAAATGAGAAGGAATAAAAATCTCAGTGTCAGTATAAGCCTGAGTAATTTTAGTGATGTAGGATGGTACTCAAATGTTATTAAGAATCAAATACAAGCTCAATGGCCTGTATTTTGCAGACTTCTGTCACTTTTTTATTTTTTATTTCATTATGACATTTGCCCTTCTCTACTGCCAAGGTACCTCTCTCATTTACCACAATCTTTCAAAGATCAGTGACAATAGCTTTTTCTATCTCTGGGCTTATCTTTGTTTATCAACTCCCCGTTAGTCATTTTATTCTGTGCTTTCCAGTCAGTGATTATTATCTTTGTCAGAGAGAACAGAAGCAAAATAAGAGTTGGATTATTTCCATTTTTTCTACATCATTTATTATCATTATTCTATTTATCCTGACTTTCAGTCCTATCCCTTCTTTCTTCCTTCTCTTTTTTCACAAGATATCTAGAAAAGGAACCAAATATTTTTTCTTGTCCTCTAGTACTCATTGACAACTTCAGTGAATTTTTCATTTACCCACTCCTGTTACTACCCTAGAAAGCCAGGACTTGTATTCATTTTTTAAAAAATTAAAGTAACTTCTATCTTCTGTACATGACAAAGAAAAAACTAACTTGTTGAAGGAGTATGTGCATCCACATTTGACTCTTTAGATAGCTCCTCTTTTTCTTGATTATTGGAATTTCTTTTTTTATTCTCCAGAAATTCTAGATTCTTACTGTCTGCAGCTTCCATACTTTCATACAAATTATATACTGTGTATGGAATGCCCTTTCTTAAATCTGCCTTTAGGAATCTTTTTCTTCATCCAAGGCTCTATGAATGCTTCACCTTCTCTACAAAGCCTTCCTGATCTCCCTAGTTATGCTTTCTCCTCCCTACACTTACCTTATTTTTCACTTGGCCATGTATAAGGGGCCTGACACTTATTCAGAACCCATTAGCTTGCTTGGTTTATGTAGCCTCTTTATATGGAGGACATTTGGAATATGTCTTCCTGGAGATTTTGTAATTATATAGGAAGGAAATGTTTTAGTGAGACTGAGAATCATGTCCAGAGAGACCACCATTACACCAACAAAGATACTCCTGAGGTACAGATATATGTGCCTCTGTTTCAATTGTAAGTGAGGAACCTTGGTGACTATCACTCCTGGTATCCAGTGACAGATCATATAATAAGGAAATAAAATTTAGGGACTCTTCCTCACATTCTCCCAAAGCTATGTGACTCTGTAGTGCCAATGCAATATTTACAGCACCCACGATCATGATGAAGACCATGACTATAAATATTGCATGAGGTTTGATCACAAAATATAACAGAGTCTCAATATAGAGGACAAAATTGAAGCATTTATTTAGATACCAGAAAAATGAATCCCAAAACCAGAAAGCTGATTCCATCATAGTACAAGAGATATTAAGAAACCATAATAACACTGAGAGCCACAGCATCCTTTAGCCTTCCCACAAACCAATACAAGATCAATAATTACCCAGAAACTTCTCTATCCCCTTACCTGACGACCCTCTCTCTCCCACCGTCTCTCTGGCTTTGGCTCCCAGCTTCCTGTGGGTTCTGCTTCTTTTCAGCAAACTCCTCCCACCACAGGCTATATGTGACTATATTCAGCTTATTAGGCATGCATACCCTTGTGTTATTTAATGGAAAAAAGAAGAAATAGATGCAAAAATTCTTTTATAGTATGAAGAATATTTAAGTGCAGGATGATATTCAGGGTGCTTCCTAAGTAGTACAGTGTGATAGTAATGGAATATAAAGATCCCCCTGTATTGGCTTGGTTTTCAAATTGATTGTGTTAAAACCCAGAGCTTGTTAATTCCACCTGTGGGATAGACTTGTTGACGTGAAAAGAAAGTCCTGAACTGGGAGGAGCTGGTGATGTAGATTTGGAGAGACACAAGAGAGAGGCAGAAGAACTTTTTGGAAGCACCCTCATGGAGGCAGAGAGAGACTGAGAGGATTGCTGAGGGCCACTTGGAATTGCTCTGGACTTTTGAGACCTGCCCCCAGAGCCACCAAGGACTGAGGAGACATGGCTGTTTTGTTGGTACTTTTTCTGTCTGTTTTGATGTTGTATTACCAGATTTGTCCTCTGGTGACAGGCAGTCCTGTTGTTGAAGAAGTTCTGGAACCTGGCTGTTGGTTAAGAGCTATTGAGGCTGTCCTGCAGACAGAGAGTGAATACTGTCCACTGGTGAAGGACAATGCTGTTGTTGCAGGAGTCTGAGAACATTTCTCTTGGTTCAGAAGCCCTGAATAAGGATTTTCTTGTTGTGTGTTTACAGAAATCCTGGGAGAGGGTTTTGCTAATGTTTTCAGGGGTCCTAGGACTGTTCTGCAGACTGAGGATGAATTAATGAAGAGACTGGCAATGTATCTTGTGGCCTTGCTAAGCTTTGTCTCCCCAGGAACAAAGATTGCTGAGAACTTGCCTTGTGTCAAGATGAAGAAAAGACCTCCATTTGGGTATTAAGTTCTGTGCTTAAACTTGTCTGTAACTCTGGGGAGATTCAATTGTGATCCAGGGGTGGGGAACTTTTGACCTTTTTGTGTTCTATGATTGAACAAATGAATGTACTTGAATGAATGAATGTAAATGAATGAACAAATGAATGTGATGGAGTCAGTCTAGCAACAATGCCCTGAGAAGCAAGACATGGAATTCAGGAGTAGCTTTCTGGACTCAGGCCATGTGGGCTGAAGTCACCTTTGTAAGTGAACTTGGTGGGATCAATGTTATGTAGGAACTGAGACAAGTTTGGAGTTGAAGGTAGGCATGTGTGTGTGTGTGTGTGTGTTTGTGAGAGAGAGAGAGAGAGACAGAGACAGAGACACAGAGAGACCCAGAGATAGAGAGACAGGGAGAGAAAGACAGCTCTGGTGGGAACTCAAGGCAATTGTAGTAAAGAAGAGGGACATCCAGTAAATCCATCAGGGTACCCTACAATCCTGACCAGAAGAGATACAGCCTGACTGACCCAAAAAGAGTAGGGTCAGAGTATTGTGTGTGTGTGTGTGCACATGTGTGTGCATACATACACATATATATTTGTAATATATATTTCTACATATGTACATATATGTGTGTGTATCTATCTAGACATATGTATGCACACACACAATATCCTCCTCCTTCTCAGTAAAATAGAAGCTCCTTGATGGATGAGATAATATTTCCCCTACCACCATACCACACCCTCATTTGACCCCACAGAATCAGCATCTAGCAAAGTTGTCTTTACCAAAAATACAATAGCTATTTAATAAACGGTTCTTAGATGTAATGAATTGAATCAGAGGTTGAAGCCTAGGGCAAGAGTCTGGATTTTGAATGAAGCTTCCTGCTTGGTTAAACTGTATTTTCATGCTTAGGAAGTCACAGAAGGGAAAATGAGTTCCAAACATTTAAAAACTTTTAGGATCAATGTTTGTCTTTAATCAGGAACAAATGACCTCTTTTCAATCTAAAACTAGAAAATGAATTGGACTGACTTTCTCAGGAGATTAGTAATAGGATACAAAGATGTTAACTTCTAGCTCACTGCTACATTAAATTCAAACCAAGTCACTGGTGGCTGAACATCATTAACATCCAATAGCTTTTCCAGTGGACTAAGTGAAATGAATTGATAGTCCCAGTTCAATCCTCAAACACACACAGGCACACACAGACAAAACATGACTCTATTACTGATCTCATCTTTAATAGATAGGGCAAAGATTAAATGAACATTATCTCATTGGGAAGGGAAACCTGGAATACAGTTGGGGTGTCTGTCTCAGCAATACAAGAAGCTTAGATGGTGGTGACTTTTAAGCCAGACAATGCTTCTAAGAATAAAAAAAGTATGAAAAATGTTAGATTACCATTCTAGGTAGTTACACAAGTACAGGGACTATCAGTAAATTCTTTATGAATAAGCTGCTTTCCTTCATGGAAGATGAATGAATACCAGTAGTGAATCATTAAATAAATAACATTATCCTGAGCATGAAACAGTACTCTGAGTGAATGAACTCTTTCACTATGAAGAATTTTCATTTACTTAAATGAACTGTTTGGAATATGTAGAGAAAGAGTTTGCTCTGAAGTCAGAGACTCTGGGTTCAAATATCACCTTTGATACTTAGTACCTTTGTGACCTTAGACAAGATATTTAATTCTTATAGGTCTATCATTCTCATTAGTAAAATGATGGGGTAGGAGAAGATGGGGTAGGAGAAGATGGGGTAGGAGTACCTTTGAGGTTCATTTCAGCTCTAAATCTCTGGTCCTATGGGCAATGTACCATTTGCCAAGCTCTTTCTTCACATTTAAGGGGTATGAATGCATACCCTTGTATTATTTAATGGAAAAAAAAAGAAACAAATGCAAAAATTCTTGTACAGTACAAAGAATATTTAAGTGCAGGATGATATTCAAGGTGCTTCCTAAGTAGCACAGTTAAAATAAGATTCATCTTATATAATTCTGCAAAAAAGGGCATTGTTTTGTTTATTTTCATTTTTACACACATCAGCAGTCCCTGATTTTAGCCAGGATCAGAAATGAAAGTATCAAAATTCAATGAGACGATATCTCCTGGCATGCTTGGCTCCACAAGAAAGAATAAATGTATTGGAAAAAGGATCATATAAAATTGTTTCCTCTGTTGATATTTTAGATATGAAGATAATCCTACCAGATTCAGCTTCATCCGCTAGATCATAATGCACTGGTTTATGTGTGCATTAGATAAAGCACTTTGTTTTGTAACTCTCTAATGCACTTATCATGTAATATTGTGCGTTACGACTATCTGTGCTGGTGTCATATCTCCTGAAAACACTTTAAGCTCCATAGGGGCAGAGACCAAGGAGTCTTATCTAAACCTTATAATTCCCTTAATGCTAGCATAGTGCTTAATAAATGTTTGCTGCTGGTGGTACATCTTCTAGATTATATATACTTTGAAAGATTTTTGTGTCCATATTTTACACTCTCAGTGTATACCATTGTCTTAGTACATTCCTTTTAATTAATTTTGTTGTAGTTTAAGAGCTGTCTTACTTTTATCTCTTATTTGCAAAGTTGGAATATATGCCATCTAATGAGTTTATTGATTTATATTAATAATAATTGTATCTCAAGGATAAAGGGGAAAATTATTTCCTAGTGTCTTCTCTCTATTTCAGTCCCAGTGCCAAACCTATGCTTGTCTCCAAGGAAAAACTACTGACCTATATCCAGTGGTTAGCTGTCCACTCTGGCATTTTTTTTGCCCCTCTCTTACAGAAAAATAGAAAATTGATACACTTTAATGCAATGATATAACACGAGTCCAGAGGAGTGAAGTTGAATCATTCTACCCGCTTCTTGCCAGAAAGGTGGCATACTTCAGATCCAGAATGAGACATGCCTTTTTAGACATGGCCAATGTGAGGATTTTCTTTCCTGGCCTATATACATTCTAAGTTATTGTTGTTATTTTAATTTTAACCTTTCCCCACTGCTAACCCCCCTTTTCTTAGTAGATCTCTGATGAAAGTTGCTGTGGCCTAAAGATTCGTTGCCCTGGGGCAAAAATGGTAAAGAACCTCTCTCTAAGCTTGGCTAGTATGCAGAAACTAGACAAAGAATTCATTTACTGGGTTGTACTTGATACCTGTCTAGCTTGGTCAGTCTTCCAGGGTTTTTGATTTTGTGGTATAATGTAGGAGAACCCAGAATCATTTCTATTCCATGATGAGGAACCGAAGCTAAGGCTTTATATAGAAATATTAAACCCCATTATCTACATGGTACTTTATAGTTTAAACATGCTTTATTTGCATTATTTCACCTAATTCTCAAAACTCTGCAAAATTGATGAGTATTATTATTGTCCTCATTAATAGATGGAGAAACTGAGTCAGAGTAGTTGAATAATTTGTCCATAGTGACACTATTCCCTATTTAATGTAATTGGTAAAATTGTATCCCATTCTTCTCCTTCAGTTACCAAAGCAGTTTGTATTTTTGTATCTTAGAATTTAAATCTTGATAAGTTATTGTATATTAAAAAGGGGACCCTAAATTTTTGCCTATGAGAATTCCTAGGGAATGTCCAGAATATATGTATGGCTGTTGCCTAAGCAAATTTTTAAAAATAGTTTAAATAATCACAGTGATCTTTTCAAAATGGGCTGCACAAAGTTCTGTAAGTTTGCATAGCAAACTCTAATTCTAAACTCCAACTGCTCTACAAAGCAGCAACCTGTATATATAGAAATAGTCATATCTCCCTTTGGAGGAAATGACTATTTTAGCTCAATCTTCATCAGAAAATGAGAGTACAATATGCTCCCTTTCAATCCTACAGGGAACAAAAACATAAATTTACAAAAGATAAACAGAAGTTAATTCTACTCTTACATTTGGATCTAAATGGAGTCATGGGAATCATGTCATTAGAATAAAAGTTCTGAAAATCCATTAGCACAAATTGTCTCTATTATTAAAGTGTCAGATTAATTATACATTGTCCATTTCACACATATCTGTATTCTTGTTCTCTGAATAATAAGGGAAACTAGAGGATGATCTAGTGTATTTTCTCTTCTGTTCATTTTGATCACCATTTAATTCGCTTGACCTAGGATGTGGCCCCTATAAAAATTCTTAAGTGATGTTCTATGAGCATTACTTGTGTAGATGCATGGAAAAAGCTGACATTTATATGTCCATAAGCTGAGGAATAACCAATGTGTACTGAAGATCTATGACCAAAAACACATAGATAGCCTTGAAGGTCAACTACAGGGTACATATTGTAAATTTCTTTTAAAATTCCATTAGTTACATTGTGAAAAACCAGCTGGAGCAATTTCTTCAAAACCATTTTTGGTTGCTGCTAAAGAAAAAATATTTTTGCTTTGTTGCATACTTTAGGAAAAAGCTTGCTAATAATTTCAGTTCCACACGATAGTTTTTATTTGCCCATAAATAATGTGTCTGTAAAGCTGAGCAAAGAGAACCCCTTTCTGCATCCATAATCTAAAAGCTCTAAACATTTGAAGAGAAAAAGGGAATATTTTGATGGCAGCAAATACACAGAAGGACTAAAATTAGGTTTTTAGAAATGTCATTTCAAGAACTTGACTTGAAGTAAGATTATGGGGCTAGATATCACTAAGCAGAAAAGTGTATTGTGTAGCATTTATAACTGTCTCTTTCTGTGGTTAGCTTTCTACACAATTAACTGGAAACCTCGATCATTGTCGTTTTCTACTCCAGAGTGGCATGGAATGTTATTTAATAAGATGTATAACATTTGTGTCTGTCTAGTTTGGTCAGCATCATTGAAAGGTATATACATGCACAGATCTTGGCTAAACATTTCCATAAAAGTGGTATAGTGGGAAATGATTCGCATTTGATTGAGAATCAGAGGATCTAGGGTTTGAATTCTGGCTCTGCTACTTACTAATTGCATGACCTTGGGTAAGTCCCAACCCATCAAGGTGTCAATTTTATCCCCTGTAAAATGAAAGGTTTAGACTAGACATCTTCCAATGTCTCTTCCAGCTCTAAAGCTAGAATCCTATGATACACATTCAAACACACACACACACATATATGCATGCATATATTAATGCTATCTTGAAATCTGTATTGCAACAAACAAAACTGATGCCACCAAAATTAGAAGGAAAGCAGAGAACTGAGAAAGAATCTTTATAAGCAAGTATCTCTGATAAAGATCTCAATTCTCAAATATGTAGAAAACTGAGTCAAGGGAATAAAATTCATTCCCCACTTTATAAATGGTTGAAGCATATAAACAAGCAGTTTTCAGATGAAAAAATCAAAGCCATCTATAGTCACATGGAGAAAAGCTCTGAATCACTTTTGATTAGAGAAAGCCAAATTAAGAAAACTCTGAGGTACCACCTCACACATATCAGATTGGCTAATATGATAGAAGAGGAAAATGTTTGAGAGGATATGGGAAAAATTGGGACACTAATGCATTGTTGGTGCTATTGTGAACTTATCTAACCATTCTGGAGAATAGTTTGCAACTATGTCCAAAGTTCTATGAAGCTGTGCATACCCTTTGACGCAGCCATATCATTACTAGATCTATAGCCCAAAGAGATCATAAAAGAGGGAAAATGACCTACAAGGACAAAAATATTTATAGGAGATCTTTGTGTGATAGAAAAGAACTGAAAATTGAGGAGATACCTATCAACTGGCAAATTGCTGAACAAGCTATGGTAAATGAATATACCCAACAATTGTGCCAAAAAAAAAATGATAAGCAGGCAGATTTCAGAAAAACCTGGAACAACTTATATGAAGTGATGCAAAGTGAAGTGAGCAGAACCAGGGGAACATCATTACACAGTAGCAGCAATATTGTGTGATGATCAACTATGAATGACTTAGCTCTTCCTAGCAATGCAATGATTCAAGATAATTACAAAGGACTCATGATGGAAAATGCTATCCATGTTCAGAGAAAGAGCAGATGGAGTCTGAATGCAGATCACAGCATATTATTTTCATTTGTTTTATTTTTTCATGTTTTTTTCCTTTCTGTTTCTTCTTTCACAATTACTAATAATATGGAAATATGTTTTACATGATTTCTCATATAGCATATCAGATTGCTTACTCTTTTAGTGAGAGAGAAGGGGAAAGAGGGAGAAAAAATTGCAACTCAAAATTTTGAAAAATGAATGCTAAAAATTTTCCTAGTATATAAAACTGGAAAAAATAAAACACTATTTAGAAAAGAAATCTCTATTGTAGGATAGTATTTTAGGAGCCCTGGTATTTTTGATATTCAAGGAAGCATATCTATGTTCTCCTTCACACTGTAAATTAGTCATTGCATAGTGAACATATGTCATATATATCTAGACATATCTCTAAGCAGTGCATGTACACATAAATATCCTGTATCTTAGTGCATATTTATAAACTAATACCAAACTGTTTTAAAGGTCATTTATCTGGGAGCAAATCAGAGTATTGCTCCTAATTCCAAAGTGAGAAAAAATACCTTTGAGTAGCAAAATCAGGGTCACAAGGTTTACATCTTTTACTTTTGGAAGTGCTTTAATAGGCTTATTGGAATCTATTTTCCACACAATTCTAATGAGGTTATTTGTTTTCCTGGACCAGTGTAATTTGAATTATTGATTTTCTTTTCATTTTTACATTACATCCATTTCCAAATACATCTTTTATCCTTCCTTACCCAGGGAACTGTCCCTTGTAACAACAAGTTTTAAAAAAAGAGGAAAAATGAGCAGTTAAGGGAACGATATCTGCTCACTTCTGGAAAGCAAAGAAAGAGACTTATTATTTCATTTCTTCTTTACTGTCTTGTCACAATTATGATTATGGTGTCCAGTGGCTTGTCAGGATTTAATTATTGTATTTCCATGTAAAGAGAAGCTAGGTGGCTCAGTGGATAGAGTGCTGGGCTTGGCATCAGGAAGACATCTTCTTGAATTCAAATCTAGCCTCAGACTCTAGTTGTGTGACCCCAGGCAAGTCACTTAACCCTATTTGCCTCAGTTTCCTCATTTCTAAAATGAGCTGGAGTAGGAAATGGCAAACCACTTCAGTATTTCTGCCAAGAAAATCTCACATGGGGTTACAAAGATTCAGATATAAGTGAAAAAACTGAACAACAACAATTTTCATGAGTATTATAGTAATCGTATTTACTGTTTTCTTTCTTGGTTCTGCTTATTTTACTTTGAATTAGTTCATATCTCTTCCTACTCTTTTCTGTATTTGTCTTATTTACCAGTTTATATAAATTGCTCTAGGCCAGCCAGGTTCATACTGTTTCTAACAAGACTATGCTTTGGTAGCCACAGCTCTCTAGATCCCTTTATTTACCTGGATAGGCCTGGGTTGATAGCTACCACAGAGTGAGACTATTACATCCAAAGAGCTACACTGCATTGTAGACCCTGACATATATGTAATTCATCATGTCACCAAAAGTGGGTTTAGTTTATTTATGTAATTAGTTAATGAACGATACCTTTTTATGGAGGTCCCTCATTTGTGGATCTCCATGACTAGATGGTTCTCTTAATCACTAATGTTACATAACTTAATCTCCTAAAGTCCAAATCCTAAATAGACAATTCAGCACTCATGATATAAGTGTCCCTATGCTTTTCTGCATTTTTCATATTCATAATTCCTTATATTGCAATCATATTTTATGTACATGTACCACAATTTGTTGGCTTCACCATTTTGTATCATAATGTGAGGATGCTGTCTTCTTAAAACTTCTTGGCAATAATGGGATTTTTAAGGATGCTTACTTACCTTCTAGCTATTTGAAATGGGGGCATAACGATTAGTCCCATGCCCTGCTTGTCTCTAGCTTGAATAACAGGGTTCCCCAGTCATGTAACTTGGTCGAGAAGTCAGGATGCTGTGTTAGAAATGCAGTTACCCCATGTATTCAAACATGGCCTCATGCTTTGATTAGGGGAGGATGCCACCTCCATTGGGTCTCAAGGCTCATAATGTAAAAACCTTAATTTACCTTCAGTTAATCTGGAAGGCAAAAAGGAACAAGTGTGTGCATCACAGTGCGGGATTTCATGAGAATAAAAATGGCGGTACTCAAAGACATAAAGACTCCCAAGGATATCTTCTTTCTTTTCTCTCTGTTCATTGTGCAGAATAATGTACTCCTCCTTGTTCTTCATTCTTTCACTCCCCACCCCCTGCCCCTTACAGATGTGCAGTTGACTCTTCTCTTCTGTGATGGTTTCATGCCTGGTAGAGACATTGTGCAACTTAGTACAGACATTGATTTGTTCACCTATTACCATATCCATTTCAGAAATATTCCTGTCTTATATCTTTAGGGTTACTCTTAAAGATTTTATTTCTTCTCTTACAAATCCACCAGGAAGTTTGTGCTCTGCTAGAAATTCCTTAGGAGTTCACATTGCATACCTCTCTCTGTTGAGCAAAATGCCTATTTATATATAAAAGGATCCTCTGCCCAAATCCTGAAAATATCTTCAAGTAAAAGAGTGCTAGGTCTAAACACATTAGGGATAATTTAATGTTGTCAGTTATAAACTATGATCTAGATTCTAGAAGATCCTGAATCATGAAAAAAAGTTATATAGGCTTTTAAGGAAAGTATTAAAGTGTTTTATGAATTTTGAATCCACGCAAAATGCTTTGAAAATAAAATTTAGGTGTTTAAAGGATCTGAATAATCTCAGTTATCTTAGAAAATCCATTTAGTCAGGGCAACTTAAAATTCTGGAAAAAAAATGAAATATCCATGATTGTGGTGATGTCTCATTGAAAGAATGAATTTGAAGCATTTAATAATAATTATTGAACGTAACATAGCATTTCTCTTTAAAAGAGATCCTCTAATTTCCGCTTTGGGATCTATAACCCTGACAAGTTACCATTTGCAAAATAAGAGCAAGAGAGGGAGGAAGACTATAGACATTTAAATCAATGCTTCTGGTCACCAGCTAAGGGATTATCTGAATAAATTGCAAGGGAAAAGTCCTCATGTTCGTTCTCCTAGATTCTACTCCATTGCTCATTTGTAAAAACAAACATTTGCCATGAAGACATAACTGCCAATTTAGCCTAACTAAGACAAATGAGATAATGAGGCCAGTGGCAGATTCGAGTTGACAAATCCTGCAGAATGCCCAGCTCCAAGTAAAAAGCTTTCCTTTCTTGCCAAAAGGTCTATATGCTAATACTAACTAATTTGCCAACCTTGGCCCTACATTGTTTGACAATAGCTAAGCATCCCAATTTGTTACAGATGTGACATTAATTTGGATGTAAACTGGAACTGGAGCTGGTAATCTATGCAACCTCTTAACCCAGCAACCAATCACACACAGATGCATACTTTGAACTGAAAAGGATTAGAAGAAGGGAGAGCTTTCTCCAAAGCTGAGGATGCAAAGAAAATGGAAAGAAAAGCAGGAAGAAAAAAGGACCTTAGTGTTTGATTTCCACCTGCCTGTGTCCTGTTTATAGCCTAAAAGTCTCTTTATTGCTACTGGTTTAGCATCCTGTGATGAATCAGAGTATTTGATAAAATTTCATGCCCAAAGACCAAAACAACACATTGAACTTGATATTTATTCACAGATCTGGAACTAAGACTCAATATCTTTTGAAAAAGTCTGCTTAGACTAATATTTTAAACAACCATATTATACCTGAAGCTTTATAAAAGTTTTCTTTATTGGAAGGGGTTTGAATACATTATATAATTTTTATTCAAGTTCCTTAAATATCTTTTTTTTTTTTAAAGCAATCGGGGTTAAGTAACTTACTCAAGGTTACATGGCCAGTTATTTCTGGGTGTGGTGCTGAGTATCTGAGCCCAGATTTGATCCCCAGGTCATCCTGACACTGGAGCCGGTGCTCTTACTCACTGAGCCACCTGGCCACCCCTAAGCAATTAGGGTTAAGTAACTTGCTCAAGGTTACACGGCCAGGTGTTTCTGGGTGGGTGCTAAGTGTCTGAGCCCGGGATTTGATCTCCAGGTCATCCCAACACTGGAGCCAGCGCTCTTACTCACTGTGCTACCTGGCCGCCCCAGCTTAAATATCTTAATTGAAAGAGTTTCAAATGTGTGTATGTCTGTGTGTGATGATACATACAACCTTATACTGTGGCTAGAAATTAAATTTCACAATATAGGCATTCAAGTGAGACAAAATGAATGTTTTTAGCTAAAAAGAATTGTAACAGGGTTGTAAATGACATATCAAATAGTCATTTGTGCTTGGTTTTTTTTTCTGTAGGACTTATCAAAAATTGTTGAGCCTCTTAGTGTTTGATGTAGGAAGAAGTGTCATAAATGATGATTATTTTGAAGGAATTTCAAGCAGTGTGACTCGGTTATTGAAGAAATTGACTGGAAACTCAGGGTTTTAATTCAGGCTTTGAAAATGACCTTGGGTGAGCCATTTAGCCCCTAAAATAGCTTCATTGGGGGATTCTGGCAGCCAAAAAGAATGATCATAAAGCATTTTGTAGCAAAGAAACAGAAGAATCAACATCAGCATTAAAAAAGTTTAAGAATAAATATGTGATATATTTAGTGAAGCCCTAATATCCAAAAAGGCAAGCCTTCTCAGATGAAATAAATACTGAGTGAATATTGGTATGATGGAGTGATTCTTTACCAAAAGACTTATAGAACCATACAAGACTAGATCTGGAGCTGGAGAGACTTGAGAGGTCATCTAATTCAACCTTCATGTTTTATAGATATGGAAACTGAGACTTAGGCAATGTAAGTGGCTTGCCTAAAGTAACAAATGCAGTAATAACAATGATACCTTGCATTTATATAGCACCTTAAAGTTTCTATAATAGTGATGTTATTTGAATGTGCATCCTTTGATACCAGAGGTAGTACTCAGAGTCTTTTAAATAGTGAACTCTTAAAATTACCTCTATAATATTTCCTTTTCCAGCTCCATTTGTGCTTTAAAAATAAGACAATGATGGTGATAAAATATAATTATACCCCCTATACTTATTGCCTCCACCTTGAGATATGAATAATGAGAATCTATTCATTTTTAAAGCAGCTAGATGGTACAACTGATAGAATGCTGGACCTGGTGCCAGTATTCAAATTGGCCCTACATTCAAATTTGTACTTCATGTCCCTGAGAAAATGGCTTAACTCTTGTCTGCCTCAGTTTCTTCAACTGTGATATGAGGATATTAGTAACAACTACCTCTTTAGGGCTGTGAGAATTAAATGAAATAATATTTATAATGTACTTAGCATAGTATCTGGATCATAGTAAGCCCCTAATAATCCTTCCTTCCTTCCTTCCTTCCTTCCTTCCTTCCTTCCTTCCTTCCTTCCTTCCTTCCTTCCTTCCTTCCTTCCTTCCTTCCATCTTTGCTGGCAAATTCTACAAACTTCTCTGGACTACTTAGCATATTAAACCTTTTATAAAATCTTTGTGATAGAGGTTTTAAGAAGTTATTGGGCCAATTTTGGACCCAATAAA
Organism: Petaurus breviceps papuanus; assembly: GCF_028583685.1. NCBI lineage: Eukaryota > Metazoa > Chordata > Mammalia > Diprotodontia > Petauridae > Petaurus > Petaurus breviceps. The sequence goes on from NW_027187324.1 coordinate 1,129,614, forward strand.
GGACCTTCTATAAGACATTTAGGACTAAAACTCAAACTCATGTATTTCCAACTTGAATATCTCCATGGTCAGGAGGCTTATTTTTATGGGTAGCCTGTTTCATTTTTGGACATCTCTTAAATATTATAAGTGACGGTCTAACAAATCACTACTCTAAGTTAAAATCAAAGAATCTAAGGGTTAGAAGTGATATCAGATATCAATCAGTCCACCACTTGAACTGAAGAACAATAACATCTATGACATTTTTGACAAATATTAAGCCTCTGCTTAAAGACTTCATGCGATGGGCAATCCACTGTATTCTGAATCAGTCCTTTACACTTTTGAATAGCTCATGATTCCTTATATTGTGGTACAGTAGAAACAACAATGGATTTGGAGTAGGGGAGACTGGGTTCAAATCCTTGTTCTTCCAGTCAGTCCATCTATAATAGTGGGAAACTTACTTCCCTTCTATGAAGCTCAACTTCCTCATTTGTAAAATGGTTCCAGACTTGATAGCTTCTAAGGTCTCTTTTAGCTCTAAATCACTGAACATATGATTCTATGTGTCTTTGAAATCTATCTCTTTGCAATTCTCATCTATTATTCCTAGATCTGCCCTGTAGGTCTAAGTAAAATATATATGTCCTTTTCTTGTTGATAGGCCTTCATATATTTAATGTCAGAGATAAATTACATATAAATTAGTCAATCAACAAGCATTTATTAAGCACCCATTATATGCCAGGCACTGTAAGGATTTTGTTCTCTATGTTGAACATCTCCTTTATTTCCCACCTGGCTGCATTGATTTGGACTTCCCTATCATACCCAAGGATGACATTAGTCCTGTTTTCCACAGCAAATCAGGACTCTCTGACCTTAAGATTCTAACAAATAGGAATAGTTGGGTGTAGTGCAGAGTTCCTCCCAAAACCCCCATTTAAGGAGTGCTCATCTATTTCCTTCCCCTTTTAGCTTTCTTTTGTGTATTCCTCCATATATAGATTGTAAGTTCAAAACAGGAACTGATTTTCTTTTCTTTCTTTGTCTTGTCTTTTCTTTTCTTTTTTTCTTTTCTTCTCTTTTCTTTTCTTTTCTTTTCTTTTCTTTTCTTTTCTTTTCTTTTCTTTTCTTTTCTTTTCTTTTCTTTTCTTTTCTTTCTTTTTCT
>NW_027187324.1:1130869-1184773 GCF_028583685.1 Petaurus breviceps papuanus
TCCTTCCTTCCTTCCTTCCTTCCTTCCTTCCTTCCTTCCTCCCTTCCTTCCTACCTCCCTTCCTCCCTGCTTCCCTCCCCCATCTCTTTTTCCTTCTTTTTCTATTCCCAGCACTTAGTACAGTGCCTGGGTGATACTGACCAACAATTTCTTGAATTTACACATTATCATCCTATCCATGCTCCCTTCCCTTACAGGTTCTAGTTTTCCTTTTTGAGTCAAAATAGAGTAAATCTACTTAATCTTTTGTAGGACTGTCCTTCAGATATATGAAGAACTCCTCTAATCACCTCTCTCTCTTCTTTTGTAGTATAAATACCTCTTATTTTTGTAAACATATTTTTTATATGATAGTTTCTAGACCTTTCACTATGCTGATCCTTGTCCTATGGAAGTTGCCAATGTTTCTTTTATGTAGAATTTAAAAAAAGATATACAATTCTCTAGGTATTGTAGCAGTAGTCTTTCTCTTGAATTGAAAATTATTTTTTTTTATGAATACAGTCTAATATAGCAAATTCCATCCCCCCCCAATTACTGTATCACATGGTTGGCTTATATTGAATTTATTGTTCTCTCTCCTTTGTCTTGTTTTTATAGTATCTAATGTCAACTCCAGTTTCCCTATCTCTTGTTTATGTAAGTTGTTTTTAATAATCAAAATGGAGAAATATACATCTCTATCCTCGATTTCATCTTGTTGAAATCCATATTTATAGATAAGTATCGTGTTAATATCGATTCTACCATGCAATAATTTATGTATCACTCTCTGTTATATAGTCTGAACCATTTAGGGAATAGTGTTTTCTATGTCTTTATCCAAATTATTAATAAAAAATAAACTTATTTAAGATAGGGACAAGTGTAGAACTCTATGTTGTTGTTAAGTTGTTTTTCAGTTGTGTCTGACATCCCGTGACCCCATTTGAGGTTTTCAGTGTCTCTGTAAGATACTTCTAATGGCAAGCAAAGGAGTACTTAGTACCTTGTTTCAGTTCAAGTATCTTTGAGCCTTGCCCATGATTATATGAAGTCTTTGTTAAGAAACAGAATGTGTGAAGCCCACAGTGGGAGGGACTTGTCAAATACCAGAACAAGGAAGGATGTAAGAGGTGGCCAGAAGAGGGAGGAGTTAAAGATCTTATTAAAGCAAGAGCACAAGCTGGGGCTGTGCAGAGCTGGGAGGAAGCATGGTTGTGGCGCCGGTACTTTGTGTGCCTATGTTGATGTTACTTTGTTAGACCTGTGGGCTGATAGAGGATGTTACTGTTGTTACAGAAGCCCTGGACCTTTCTGCTGGTTCAGAAACCCTGAAAGAGGATTTTATTGTTCTCTGTTTACAAAAGTCCTGAGGGATGCTTTTACTGATGTTTTCAGAAGGGAAGGGAAGGGAAGGGAAGAAGGGAGGGGGAGGGGAGGGAAGGAGAGGGGAGGGGAGGGAAGGGAAGGGATGATTTGTGTTGATTTCTAAGACCTTGTTTGTGGCTCTCTGTTGATTTCACAGGCAGAAAATGAATTGATGATGGTGCTGGCAATGTCTATGAATGTTGTGGTACTGTTAAGTTTTGTCTTCCCAGAAACAGAAACTGTGAAGCGCTCGAGGTGGTCTGGTTACTGTATGCTTCCATATGGAATGAGAACTGGACAAGGAGCTGGACGAGGAACTGAAAGCTGCCTACCTGTGAGTCCAAGTGATGGTTGAATGAATTCAGACAAGATCTGGGACCATGAGGGGCAGCTAGGTGGTGCAGTGAGTAAGAGCACCGGCCCCAAAGTTGGGAGGACCCAGTGTTGGTTCCAGCCTCCAATACTTAACACCCCCCCCCCCCCCCCCCCCACAAAACTAGTCGTGTAACCTTGGGCAAGTTATTTAACCCCAATTGCTTAAAAAAAAGAAAGATCTGGGACCATGGAAGAGGAAACATGAAATTTGGGAGCTAGCCTTGAGCCAAGATGAAAGGACCTTTCCTTGGGTACTTAGTGCTGACTGATAAGATCGTGATTTACTGTGACCTAGGGGTGGGAGAACTTTATACTTTGTACCTTGTGCCCTATAAGGATGATTGAGTTAAGGATAATTGGAAACTAGTCTTTAATCAAGAAGAAAGAAGACTTTCTGACTGAGAGTTTAAGACAATGTGACCTAGGGGTGGGAGACCTTTGTACTTTGTATCCTGAATGATATTTTTTTTTGTTTAAAACTATGTGACCATTTTAGTGATAAGTTGTTGTGTCATGTCATTGTGAATACTGTACTTTGGTTTCTGTGAATATTTTGCTTTAGTTTACTTCTGAATAAATAGATAGTTCACTGTACTATGTGATAAGAATCTTAGATCTATTCCCAGCAGCAGTTCTCTGGAGAGCTTGGCTTTATCATAATGGAGTAGTTTGCCATTTCATTCTCCCGTTCATTTTACAGATGAGGAACTGAGGTAAAAAGGGTTTAGTGACTCACAGCTAAAGAATCTCAGAAACCAGTGTTGAACTCAGGAAGATGAGTCTTCCTGACTTCAGGCCCAACAGTCTATCCCCTGCAGCACTTAGCTGCTCCATAGAACTCCATAACACATCAGTGATGATTTTCAGTGTTCACAGATCATGGTAGACATAAGGATCATAATTTGATTACAGAATTTTTTCAGGGATTACTATCAAGATCTATAGTTTCCAATATCTCATTTGTCTAATTTTTTAAAATATAGACATAACATGTTTCCATTTCTAGAATCCATACATCTTTCCTATTTGCCATAGATCCTTAAAGATTTTGAAAATCATGCCTGGAAGTTCTTATAAAACTCTGGAATATAAATTGTATGGCCCTGGGGTTGAGGGTACTTTACCTTTCCTGGTTGTTTCCTCTACTGCTAGATAAAAGCAGGGTCTCAGAATATACTTTTAGACCATGGAGTAATCAGAGATCTGCTCTTCTAAGTGGCTGCCAAGCTACAATAAGTCAATCCAACTGCAGAAATACCAACTATGTACTATACCCAAAGAAAAAAACCTGCCCTTAAGGAATATGTATGTTACTAGAGGGAGGGATGACATGAGTGTGTGTGTGTGTGTGTGTAGGCACAGAAAAGAAAATAAATAACTGGAATGATTGGAAGAGGCCTTGTATAGGAGTTAGCAATTGAGCTGTGTTTTTTGAAGGTAAATCTAAAAGGTGGAAGTAAGGTTAGAGGGCATTTCAGATATGGGGAAGGCCTTTGCAATAGGATAGAGGCAAGAGATAGAATGTTATATTTTGATAATAGCACTTAAGTCAGAGCTATTATAATAGCACTTATATCAGCACTTGGCTAGAACATGGAGTGTCTCAGGAGAAGAAATATGAAATCAGTCTTGAATGACAGCATCAGGCAAATGGGTTTGTATTTTATCCCAGAGGCAATAGGAAGTAACTGAAGATTTTTGAATAGAGGAATGACATGGACAAATATGTGTTTTAGGACTATTAATTTCCTAAATTTTTGGAGGGTGGATTAAAGAGGTGTGAGATTGGAAGCTAAGAAAGCAATTAGGAATCTCTTAGTATAACCAAAGCAAGAGGTGAAGATGGCCTAAACTAAGGGTGGTGGATGTGAGTACAAAAAGGGATGAATATAAGAGATATGGACACACAGTCTTTGAAAGCATCACAAATTTGATTGTTAAAATTCCAGAGAGATGCTAAAAGCCTAGAAATAATTATGAGTAGTATAATTACAAAAAAAACCCCATCAGATATGATTATAGTTAGGCCAGCTAGACAGTTCAGTGTGTAGAATGTCAGACCTGGAGTCAGAAGACATGAATTCAAATCTGGCCTTAGATGCTAGTTGTGTGACCCTGGGCAAATCACTTAACCTAATTTGCTTCAGTTTTTTTCATCTCTAAACAGCTAAAGAAGGAATAGCAAACAACTCTAGTACCTTTGTCAAGAGAACACCAAATCAAAGCATGGAATGTCAGAAATGAATGAAATGAATGAAAAACAGCAAAGGCTCATAGGCACTTAACAAATGCAACCTCTTCACAGCTACCTTATATCCCTCCATTGTTCTTGGTGTTACCTGCGATTTTGATTCTGCTGAGGTTGTGATGTTCCTCAATCATCAGTCATATAGTATTTCCAGAAGAATATAAGAAATACTGATTAGAAAAGGACTTTGTGTTTGGTTAAAAAAGTTCAACATCATAAATAGCAAAATCAATATGATTGTTTATAGAGGTGAGGATATAATTGGTTGGAAATTGGGAATGAGGGACTAACAGCCCTGTATTTTCTCCTTTGGCTAAGAAATGAATCTACCTTCAAGGTTAGAGGTAGTGGACCAGAATTCTTTGGTAGCAAACCAGAAATCCTTGAAAGACAGCTTGGTAATGTAAAGATACTAGACCAGAATCCTTGGTGTTCATTTGTATCCTTCAAGGCTAATAGATTTCTGTGAGACAAAACTAAAACAGCAATTATTAGAAGAACTAGATTTCTAAACTCAACTCATTACAGACCAGGTGAATTTCTGAACTAAATTCAGAGACAAAGAAACATGACTTAGGAAGTTTCAGGACAAAATAAGTCATCTGTAAATAGGATTGATTAAAAGAAAAAATGCCATGCTTTTGCATTTATCCTTAAGTGTCTCTCCATATTTTGTACATGGTCTTTATCAATTTAGTGTCATCAATGAATTCATTGAACACTCACACTTGTTTTTAAGATGCCTAGTTTTTTTCTTCAGGATGATTAACAATATCATAAATAGAATTTTGTTGTTTTAGAGTAGGGATTCTGAATTTGGGATCCATGAACTTTTTTTTTAAACTGTATTTCAATATACCTTTTTTCTCTATCCATGAGATCCTTTCTGGGTTTTAAAAAGTATACTTCCTAAAGACAAAACTATATGTATACACTTAGTGTCCCATTCCTTTGCTATTAGGAATTTTAGGGCCCTCTGCCTCATACCAATCACCTGTCCTCTTTAGTTATTTTAATTCTAATCAGCAAAGGAATACTGATTTTTCCTGCCTTCTGTAAGATAAAACTACCAATGAGAAAAATCAAGAATTTGCTAGGGTAAGAAAGGGAAATAAATATTTATAGGTGCCTGTCATGTGTAGAAACTGTACTAAGCTCTTTTTACAATATTATCTCATTTGTTCCTCAAATAACTCTATGAGGTAGGTACTATTATTATACCAATTTTACAATCGAGGAAACTGAGACAAATAGAAGTTACATGACTTGCACAGGGTCATACAGCTAGTAAGGTTCCCGAGACTGTATGTGAATTCAGATCTTCCTGATTCCAGTCCTAGCATTCTATATGCTGTGCACTAAGATTTTTAGTGCCTCGTTTTATTAGATGAGATTCATCTAATTAGATGATCTACCTTTAGCAGAATGGGGCTTGAAGCAAATTTCTAAATAATTGTCTTTTTTTTTTACCAACTCATCTTCGTGAGAGTTTTAATAACTGTGTTTGTAGTACTTTCCATGACCTTTGTCATTCTAGGTCATCTATAATATAATCCCCAAACATTATCGTTATTGATTCTTTTTTTCTTTGCTCCATTGTAATTGCTCAAATCCTTCCACCATGCTTTCTTCATCTGATGAATTTTTGACATGTAGTGCTTTGCTCCCTTTCTATTTTGTTTGTTTGACAAAGTATGCCCTTACATAATTATATTATAATAATGTTTCATCTACTACATCCTGATGACATCTATTAGATTGTATTTAACACTTTTTGTTAAAAATTTTAAGTTTATTACCTATACACTGAGTATTGGTATATAGATTTCTGAGATCTGAAATATCCTTCTTTTCCCCTTTCTCTTATTTTCTCCTAAAAATGACAGAGAACTCCTTCAATATTATTTCTGTCATATTTATTTTTCTCTATATCTGTGGATTTATCTGGCCTTTCTCTACATTTCCTATCCCAAATTTTGGTTGAAAGTTCTTGCTGAGCATCTGCCAAATATGTTCTTCCCCAGTTTCTATAACAAGCATTCGTCCCCTTGCCAGAAACCCATCATTCTGATATTACAAGACTTTATCTTCTTTTATATAACCTAAATCCTTCTATGTGCAGTTCAATCAATTTCCTTTTTTTTTTCAGTCCTTGAGATGGAGAATAGCTGGCCACCATGGGCTCTATAAGAGGCCTTTGTATACTAGATGACTATTATTAACCTGCCCTCAAGTTTTCTCTTTTCCATGTTAAATAAGAGCTCATGTCCTCTAAGTTTTACCCGAAGGCCTTACTTATTTCCCATCTCTTAAAGTCACATTTGTGGTGCTTCTCTAATTCCTCTCCACATTTCTACATTATCCTTTCATTGTGGAGGTGAGGCACTAATAAATGTCAGATAAATGTTGACTATAAAATGAGATTACCACACAGTAATTTGATTTTTTACATGCCAAACATCATATTATAGAACCACATAGATTTTCAACTGTTTTAACTGCTTAACCATTCTAACAACTTGTACAAATGAACAGAGGTGGGAGGCTGAATGTCAAGCTTAGTGAACTGGGCTAAAAGTGGTTGACAAACTACTGCCTGTGGTCCTCTGACTGCTTCTGTGTGGAATTAGCTAAGAGTGTACTTCACATTTTATATAAAGTTTTATTGTTTTTAACAATTTGGGGAAAATAAAGTTTCCTAGCTGATTGACCATACTGTTGGACTGAGAATCAGCGAGTGAGACCATTAATAATTTTAAGTGGAGCTTTAATTGCTGGTGACTGCCGGGGGTAAACATGACCCAAATCAGAAAGCCCCAAGCATATACATCTCAGGGCTTATATAGGCAAAAGCCACAACGTAACTGTTGCTAAGGGGAAACCACAACTTGACAGTTATGAGCAAGTAGGGAAAATACAGAAGACAAAAGGTAGCAATCAGATTGTTGCCTAACGACCATTTGTTGCCCAACTGGAAAGCCCCCAAATAACCAGGAAGGGGGAGGTGGGCTATGGGTTCCACATGGCAGGTTTGGGCAGGTCTCCTAGGTGAAGTTACCCAAGATGGGAGAGATGGGGGAGGTTTACAAAATGGTGGTTACAACAATACCAAAAAACAAAACAAAACAAAATAAAAAGACCAAGGCTATGATTCGGCCCTCAATATAGTTTTCCTGATAGTAGTTCTAAGTGACTGCATCCCAGAGTGTGTGCAGGGAAATAATGTAAGATTAATGATGGAAAGGTGATTTGAAGTCAGGACCTTCAATAAAAGGTTAAAGACTGTATCCCTTGTTAGAGGCCATAACAATAAACTGACAAGTTTAGTGTTAGAGGAATAATATGGTCAGACCTATGCCCTAGGAGTTGTGTTGAATTGGATTGAACTGAACACATATGACATAATTTTAGTCATTGTAGATACTATTTATCATAATCCATGACAATTTTTCTGCTGTGCATGGTCTATAGCTGCTCACTTAAAAATGAGTATTTCTAGAATTTTCTTTCTGTCTGCACATTAACTACTGGTTTTTACACTTAGGATATGTCATTGTTACCCTAAGATATCCTGACTAAACTTAAATGGTTATAATTTCCTTTCCCTCTACAAAACAAGGAAGTCATATCTGTAAGCTAGTGTCTGACTGGGTCATAATAATGTAAGACTTATAATAAATGAATATTGAATGAATGAATTAGCTTGAAATAAAAGTGTGAAGTGAAGAAAAGGAAGAGAAAGTAGGAAAGAATTAGAAGAAATATCATGTTAAAAATGTTTTAGTCAAGCCATCTAATAAGTGTTCTGTTAATTTCAGTTGTGTCCAACTCTTTGTGGCTCCATTTATGGTTTTCTTGGTCTCAAGATATGGGAGTGGTTTTCCATCTCCTTCTTCAGCTTATTTTACAGATGAAGAAACTGTGTTAAGTGACTTCCTCAGGGTCATATAGCTAGTAAGTATCTGAAGTCAGATTGGAGCTCAGGAAGACAAGTCTCCCTGACTTCAGGCCTGGCACTATGCCACCTCACTGTCAGCAGTAAGTAGATTTGAGTCAACCAAAATATTAAAACCTGAAACATTATTGAACTTTTCTCAGACCAAAACTGAGTAAATTAAGATTTTTATACATATATATATATATATATACATGTGTATATATATATATGTGTGTGTGTATATATATATATATATATATATATATATATATGTATACTGGTTGGTATTTGCTAGAAATTAATTTCTATCTCTCTCTCTTACTCTTTTTTTTCACTCAATTAATTTTTAAATTAAATTAAAACTTTAATTACATTTTCCTTGACCATCAGGCCCAAAGCAGTCGGACCAGTGCACCTCAAGGAGACAGGATTATTGCTCACTAATCAAAGGGTAGCAATCAGATTTTGGGTCTGTTAGGTTGTTCATTACAGGATACAGGCCTGGGAGTGATTTTTTTTTTTTTTTTAATGGATAGATATTCTGGGCTCACGCAGTCACTACTCTACTTTCTATAGTAATCGCTTGTAGCAGGAAAATGCATTTGCTAGTCATTTCCAGGTGGAAAATGATTCTCCCCTTCATCTAACCATCTCTGTGGTCAAAGAGGAGGAGGGAGGATATTTACATTTCTCTGCCTACCCAATAAAAAGGGAAAATTCAATTCCTATGTTTTTGCCTTCATACTAAGGTAATATGGGATTAGAATCTTATCTATTAATTGAAACAAGGATCATGAGTTACCATCACACTTTTATTTTTTTTATTTTTTTAAGCAATCGGGGTTAAGTAACTTGCTCAAGGTTACATGGCCAGTTATTTCTGGGTGTGGTGCTGAGTGTCTGAGCCCGGGATTCGATCTCCAGGTTGTTCCAACACTGGAGCTGGTGCTCTTACTCGCTGAGCCACCTGGCCCCCTCTAAGCAATTGGGGTTAAGTAACTTGCTCAAGGTTACATGGCCAGGTGTTTCTGGGTGGGTGCTAAGTGTCCGAGCACGGGATTCGATCTCCAGGTCTTCTCAACACTGGAGCCGGTGCTCTTACTTGCTGTGCTACCTGGCCGCCCCTATCACACTTTTATAAATCATATACAACTGTGGGTATATTCAAATATTGGATTATATAGTCAGTAATGAATACATGCTACTCTTCTTCTAGGGAAAAAACTTAACACTTTTCCCATGTAATTGTCAAATTTCTAAAAACCTATTGTCCTAAGGGTCTAAATATACCACTTTCCTGAACATGAATCTACAGAGGCTCCCTATTGCCTCTAGGACAAAGACAAACTCCTGTGCTTGCCAATTAAAGATTTTTAGTATCTGTGTCCAGAATGCCTTTCTAGATTAATTTTATATAACCTCCCCTAAAACATTCTGGCCCTGCCAAATTGGCCTACTTGCTACGTAAGCTATACATACTTGCAATTTTCTCTCCGATTCTGTCCCTTTGAGAAGACTATACCTGATGCCTAGAAGGTCTTCCTTCTTTCTTCTGCCTCTAAAACTTCCTAGATTCATTTAACATTCTACCAAAGTGCCACTTTCTACAAGAGGTTTTGCTTTCTCATTTTCTTATAATATTTCTTAATATTACTTGTTGATGGTGCCTTCAACTCCCTCCAAAATCACTTTACAAAATTATTTTACAGTTCCTTTATTTATGTAGTAGTTTCTTCCACTATAATTCAGCCTCCTTGAGGATGAAGACTCTTGTTCTTGGATTTGTATTCCCAGGATCTGTCTATCACATAGTAAGCACTTAATAAAGGTATATTGGATGAATGAATTAATTTGAGCGAAAAGTGTGAAGACTAGCAAGAGAAAATTGATGAAAGAATTGGAGCAAATATTATGTGTTAAAAATGTTTTTGTTAAACTATCCAATAGAGTTAATGTAATCAAAATATTTATGCCTGAAACATGCTACTGAACTTTTCTCTGAACAAAAAGCAGGATAAATTATGATATTAGTATCAATATAGACTGTTAGGAATTAATCTCCATGTCAATTTTTTAATTTAAGCATTCTGAGTAATTAAATTTTTCTTAACCTTCAGGTCCAATTTTTTTTTTTAGTATAGCCAAGAATTCTATAGCTTCCTAATTGTCAGAGTATACCTGTTATAAAAACAATAATTGCTGTTTACTTGCAAACAAAACAAAACAAAAACATTTTGACCCTTTCATCCTGCCAGTGATGGAATCTGGAGGTTAAGATTTTGCATGCAACAAAGAGGAAAAGATTTTTATCTTTTTTTTTTAAAAAAGTTTTTATTTGTTTCAGTCATTATTCAATATTTCAATAGCATGTTTATTACACAGTGAATGTGAGAAACTCAGGACTATTTCTGCTACAATGTCAGTCCAGGAATTTGTGAAAAGAAAAGTTATCCCTGAGAAGCAGCTTATCTCCGGAGGCTATAACCAGTAAGTAGCAGAGTATCATAGCTTGGATAATGCATTATACTAAAAAACTGAATTAATTGTCAAAGGTCCAAAGAATTTAGGAGAAAATTCCATTACCAATCTATAAAACCTTTTTTTTTGAGAGGGGTGTGGGTAGAGAATCATATGTGTGTGTGTGTATAATATAATATGGTATAATATATGGCAATATATAATATATTGATTATGTTATTATAAATTATTATTTATATGTCATATATTATATTCTAATATTATTTCTATGTGATATGTTAAAATATTATACATAATATATATGTACATACATATGAGGGAAAATCATTGCTTAAAGAAAGAAAGATGTATCATTAGGTAATAATTTATTGAGGGTAAGCTTTCTAGGCAGTGACTCAGGGTGGGAAGTAGCAAGGGTGAAGGGGATGACTGATAGGTAATACTAAAAAAAAATGTTGTGAATCATATACATACAATCATTACATGCTTCTTCTATTTATTCCTCCTCTCCTTTATATTAAGTTTCCTTGAACATATCTGCCAGGCTACTCTATTGTGATTTCTGTCCCACTTAACAGGCCATTCTTAATCTCCATAGAAAACAGTTCATATAGAGAAAAAAAGGCAAAAAATAAACTAAGAACCAAAAAACCCCTACAGACATTGAGGTTTCTGTGGCCTGAAATGTCAATAAATGTGATGGAATACAGCAACTACAAAGCTAATGTGATTTTAGGTGCATTAAGAGTTCAGGATGCTACCCACAACTAGAGAGATGATAGTGTGACTGATTCTACTTTCAACAGGTCACACCACGACTGGAACAGTGTTTTCAGTTATGAATACCACATTTTAAGAATGACATTAACAAGTTGACGTACATCCAGAATGGTGGAGGGACTTTGAAATGGTAAAATTTTAAGGCATCTAGTCTATATCTAAGTTTAACAGGAATCCTTTCTTCAATATCCTTGATAATAGGCAGTCATCTAGCTTCTACTGGTAGTCCTTCAGTGATGACAAATCCATTTTCTACTGAGGTTAATTAATTCCATTTATGGCTGGACAGGTAGCATTATTTAAGGAAAAAATTTATTTTGTTACCCTTTCCATTGAAAACTTTTCTATGTTTTAATCACTGTTTCCTATGGTGTACATGGATATCTGTGGACTGTTTTTTTTCCTCTTCCTTCTTTTTAATTTAAAAATCAGATTTGCAGATCTCAAGGAAAACATCTACTTTACTAATTCTTGTTAAATATCCTCTGCCCCTGGCCAAGGGCACAGTCTTCCTGTAATTTAAACTGTGGTCCAGGAATCTAAACTCCATTCTTAGATACAGTCACTTACACTGGCTACTGACTGCTTAAATCTTTCTATTTTGAAGCTCCTATCTACAAGTGGCAGCATAATACATTCAATGATACCTTTATAGGATAAAAATGTAAATATATAACATCCTATGCTTCACATATGAGGGAGTGAGTTACACATTTGGAAGGATCTAGCTCAATGTGTTAGGTTTGTAAAGAGTACATTCAAAATAAAACAAAACAAACAAAAAATAAGCACTCTACTTGTAGTAGTGCCTGGGTAGAATGGAAATCTCCAGAATTGAGGGACCTGAATTCAAATCATGCCTCCAATGTGTATTACATGTGTGACCTTGGGTACTTAACTATTCTTGTCCTGTTTTGAAGAAGTTGGTCTCTAAAGTTGGTTCTGGCTATAATAAATTGATGATCCAATTTTTTTCTCTTTCTAGAAAATCATAGTATCATGTGAAAGGCCAATTTGAACACATGTAATGGCCATTTAATTGCTCATCAATAACCAATAATTGATAGACCAATAATAATGAAAATATCAATGATACTATGACAGATTAAGCAAGTTACTGGCAGTCATTGTGAAAGGATTGTATCCAGGCCATTGAAAGAAATATATGCACTTTAATATTGCCTACTTGGCAAAGCTCCCCTCTTTCTTGGAAATTTTCAATGGTAAAATTCTTAATTGAAATAATTATAATACCATATTAACACTGATCTGTCACTACCATAAATATTCACAAATAAAATAAACCACTTTGTCATCATAATGCATTGTCGCTTGATGACAAATGGGGAAAACAGACTTGGCATAAGTTGCCGTTTCTATTTAAGTTAAGGTTGTGTTAATTCTGGGGAAAAAAATAAAGATTTTAACTCTAGTTTTGAAATATTTATCTCTTTTCTCTCTGGATTTATTATCCTCCTCAGAAAGGAGAAATATAAAGGCATATATACAAAAGAAATAGGTCTTCTGCAGAACATCCCAGATGTGCATCAAACAGAAAAAGGGAATTAGGAACTTTTCTCCAGACCTTGTGGCAGTCAGCCAAATGCAATCCCATTAGTGGCTGCCTCAAATCATCATTTCCTGAAGCCAAGTTCAAAAGGGCAATGCCAGTTATTTTTTTTAAAAGAATCTTTAATTACTACATATATTCTGTGAAATTAGAAAATGAATTTGAACTTTTTAGTAGACAAGCAACTCTCTTAAGTGACCACTGGAGCCAGAGGGCATGGAGCAGTGGCCATTTGAGGAGAGGTATGGACATTATATATGTTGTTGACTAATACAATTCATCTTTGTGTGAGTCATGCTAAGATGGTATGCTTAATTTGATTCTACAGCAAAGGAGTGCTTTGTGGCATTTTAACCCATACATTGCAGGAAAATTGAAGGCCTTCTCTGTAATAAAACTTTTAAATAGACAGTCACTACCCTTTAAAATTTATTTGATTGATCCTGCTCTTGGCAAAAGTCCTATTATATATAATATTCAGTTCCTCAAAGAATGAAGAAATTCTAGTTTTCTCTTGATTTTTAACTTCATGCTGTTTTATTGTGATATATTTGTGCTATATAGGTTAATATACAATTGTATTACATATATGATATATTAATAGCGATATTAAATATTATTGCTATTACAAATATCATAGTTTTAGAATTGTCATGTAAATAATATGAAAAATAGACTAATAATTTTACTTAATTTGTCGATATTCTTTAGCAATTCCATAAATGACCAACTCCTCTACGAATTTTTGTACTTTCTTGTGACAGAAGAGAAAAACAGACTATAAATCATCTAAAGATACCACAAAAGGGTACATAGACTATGTTCATAGAAAAAGAATATTCACCATTAACTATCAAGCTATCCTTGTTGGCGTACAATATGATTTCATGTGATGTTATACTTAAAGGTAAATCTAACTTGTATAACTTGTATATTTTATTAATTTTCTGCTCATCTTGAATATTGTGAATCTAGTCTTAGTGTATGTATTATCTCACCATTGTGGAATTCAACAGGACAATCTCAAGGAAGAAACCCACATGACTGTTACTATTATTTGAACCTAGATCTAAATACCTAGGAAAATTTACTTTTTAACTCCAGTACAAAGACCAAAGATGGGTTGTCCGAGTATTACTTCAAGCATTTTTTAAATGAATGTTATACTGCTGTTAGGATTATTTTAAAATAGCTATATTTTTCAAGATGTCATGGAAGAAAAATAGAAAGTGGTTTTCATTAACCTAGCAGACAAGGGATTATTAGCTACATTTGCATGATGTTTGCTTTTTAATCACAGATCTTCTTAAGAATAGTCATGTGTGTGATAAGTTGGCTCTTCTGTTTCATGGCGTTATAATCTCTATTTAATCATTCATGTTTTCCTTTGACACAATATTTTTATCACTTACCCTCTATAAAAGAGCCTTCAGCTAGTGGGCAGATGAAAAAAATGAACAAATGTTTGAATAAAACATTGGCATTATTCATTTTAATTATCCATTGCTTTTATCATGTCACCTGGGTTCCTTCTTTTTTAGTGAGATCACAGAAATGCTGAACTGCAGGCTTACTAAAACATAAACATGAATATTTAAAAGTGACACATTTTGGAGGAGCCTTATGACTGACTGATAAGATGGTCAAAAAGGTTCACTTTGGTAAAACTGTTACCTAAAATAATTCCAATTACTAGTTCACAGCAGTCCAAATGACATGTTTTTAACATATTTCACTACCTACAAATGAAAACAGTCTAATGTGGTGGATAGAGTGCCAAATCTGAAATCTTAAAGACTTTATTCAAATTCTTCTTCAGATCCTCTTTATACAATCCTGGACAAGTCACTTAACTTGTTAGAACCTCAGTTTCCTCATCTATAAAAAGCAGATAATAGCAACAACCTCAAGTAGATTAAACGAGACAATTTAAATAAAGCACTTTATAAATATTAAAGTATTATATAGAAAAAAGTTATTATCATAATCCCAATCAAAAGTTTGACAGGAAATCAAACTAGACAGTTGACTTTGTTACCTAAAAACCATAGAGATTCTTTGAATTCTTGGTGCTCAGCTCTACATTTTAACAAATGACAGTAAATTTTAAATCCCACTTTTTCTATAACTATAACATAGAAATGAAGACTTGTATAATAGTCCTGAATGGAGGCAGTACTTTCTCAGCTACTAATGTTGTCAGTCCCTTAACTGAAAGTCTTCTATCTCCTTCAACTTGTTTAATGATTTTTATTCATTTTATAAATTTTCGGTCTCCCTACACATTCAGGGTCAACAATGTTTTCATCACCTTTAGAGACAGATTACTGTCTGGCCCAGATGTGATCCCATTGAACACCAATCTGTTGCACTATGAATGGTGACTCCAAGGACTAATATCAGTGAATGAATTTGAGATTTTCAATGTTATTTGCACTGTGTAATCTAAAAGTAGTGAAGAATCACAAACCAAAAAACTGTTTTCACATATTAAGTGACTAGAGTCTTAAATTCTAGACATGCCACCAAAGGAATTAAAGACCTGAACTTTTATCTCTGTGATAAAAACATTTGGGGGCGGCCCATAGGAAAGCAATACAAATGTGAATGCAGGTCACCTGTCCCAAATAAACTCTCTCTTTAATTCCTGAAAGAATTAGCAATGTGATTGCTGAGCCATGGCAGTGATATTGGAAAGACTGTGGAAAACACAGGCTAAGTATGTTGACTTTGATTTCTGGGAAAATTCCTGAACTTATCATTAAGAATATGTTTGGTGAATATCTAAAAATAAAAATGAGAGTAAAAAAGAACTACCACAGTTTCATCAAGAACAGGTCATACCTTACTAAAACATTTCCTTTTTTTATTTTTACCATTGCCAAGGTAGTAGATGAGGGGATTGCTACGAATATAGCTTATGTATATTTTTAGCAAAGTTTTTTATAAAGTATCTCATAATATTTGTGTGAAGATAAAGAGACTTGGGTTATATAGTAATACAATGAGATTGTTTAAAAAATGTTTGCATGGCCAGATTCAAGCATTAATGGTTCAATGTTAATGTGGCAGGGGTTCTCCAGTGGAGTATCCCAGGCATCTGTGCTTGACTCTGTACTAATTCATACATTTATCAGTGAGTTGAGAATAGATAATATGCTCATCAATTTTGCAGATAACACTAAGTTGAGGGGAACAACTAACACAGCAATTGAAAGCCTCCAAAAGCATTGTCAGCTTAGAATATTGTGCTGACTCTATTAAGATGGAATATTGTAGGGATAAATGTTCCTTTGTAGCTTAACACAAAAAATCAATTCCATAAGTATAAGATGTGGGAGGCATTGATAGTTAACAATTGTTCTTTAAAAAATAGCTGAAGGACTTAGTGGACTGGAAGTTAAACAAGTTAGAAGTGAGTTTGAGAAGCCAAAGAGATCATGTTCATTTTGGACTGCATTAAGAAGGGCATGGCTTCCAGTGATAGGAAGGAGCTAGCTCCTCTGTGTTCTTTTCTCCTCAGACCTCATCTTAAGGATTATGTTCATTTCTGGGCATCTGAGTTCAAGAGGTACTATGATAAGGTAGAGAGCATCCAGAGGAGAGTGACCAGGGTGAAGCAAGGCCTTGTCCATGACATATAAGGACAACTGAAAGAACTAGTCATGAGAAAAGACAACTTGGGCATATGTAATGACTGTTTTTAGTATTTGAAGACCTAGCAGGCAGACCATTAGGCTTATTATATTTGTTCTTAGAAGACAGAACCAGGATAGCTGGAAATTTTAGAGAGGCAAATTGGGCTTTATGGGTTGGACCAGTTCAATAAGGTCACTTTTAATTTATGTTTTCTGTGAAATACATGGCATTTTTGAAGCCACCTTCCTTAATGAAGCCGTATTCCTTAATGATAGCATCCGTTCTCACATACTCATTTGAGTATGTGAATAATATCCTTCTAAATTACCTCAATGCCTTGATAACTCTGTGTTTCACCAATTCATTTCATTTTAACATTTATTAAGGACATGAAGAAAATAAGAATCACTACAGACCTATATTTCAATCTGAACTCTTAAACTTATTTTACAGTGTGACTATAGAGAATTCATAGAACCTTTTTTGAATTTGCTTCCTCATCTGGAAAATGGGGATGACACTATAGTATCTGCTTCTTATGATAATTGGCAGGAACAAATGAGGTAATAGGAAGCTAGCTGACATAACAGACAGAGTACCACGCTCTGAATCAGGAAGACCTGAATTCAAATTTGGTCTCAGACACTTGCTATCTGTGTGGCCTTAGGGAAGTCACCTAACCTTATTTGCCTTGGTTTCCTCACCTATACAATGGACTAGAGAAGGAAATGGCAAACCACTCTAGTATCTTTGCCAAGAAAACCCCAAATGGTTTTCATGAAGAGTCACATGACTGAAATGACTGAACAACAACAAATGAGGTGAAGTATATAAAGCAATTTACAACTTATCAACACTATGCAGTTGTCCTATATTATTGTTTTCATGCGAGTTATCACTTACCTAATGTAATTGTCAAAATTGACAAGTATAGAGTGTGAAATGTGGAAATATATGTTCCCAAGTTCTCCTCCTTAAAGAACCATTTTTCTGCTGAGTTTCTCTTATATAGAAGTTAAATATTTCTTCCTATTTATGACACATTTGAGTTGTGAAACTGGGAATGTGATTTTTTTTTATTTTTAAAAGACAGAAAAAAAGAATGTAGGAGGTAGGAGATTTCTTAGGGTAGAGAAAAGTCAGCATGTTTAGGTATTTTTGTGTGTGTGCATGCTAAACTGGGAAAGGAAGAGACATTTTAAAATGGTTGTCAAAGTCATTATTTTAAATGGAGAGAGACTGGGGAGATCAGACCTGCCAACAACACATCATTTTATTTTTTTCTACTTGAAGATCCAGAAACAAAAATCAGAGTAGTAAACAATAGTGTGGTAAGGAGAGGACTGAGAAGAATGTGATTAAAATAGGAAAATTTGAGAGAACTTTCAGCTGCTTAATGGGGAGCTGTGTGTGTGTGTGTGTATCTTTCTATTGCTGTAGGTGAGAGTAATGAAGGGCAAGAGAAGCTTCTTTTTATGCTCATGAGGGAGAGGAGACCTCTTTAATGGCAGGAATAAAGAGAGAGGTAAGGAGCAAATCTGATGGAACAGACCTGCTGGAACAGCAGCATTAACTACGAAAAGGCAAGGGCACCTTACACCTTTACATGCTCCAAGCCAAAAGACATCAAAGAGAAACATTATTCTTGCTTGCCTTGTTTCAATAGACACCAGAAGGTATGTTCAAGTAAGGTGGAGAAAGTAAACCCCAACTGCATTTCTAAGCTTAAAAACTGAATTAAATTGATCTCCTTTAGGATATATAGTTCTCCTTTTATTTTGCTCTTTCCTTGGGGTTTTAATGAGATATACTAAGAAATATGTTGAACCCGGGTTTGAATTTAAAATATTAAACACTTGACGAAGAGAAGGGTGCCACAAATTGAATAGAAAAATTCATTAAATTCCAAATAATTCTCTAAAATTTAGAACCAGAAGTGAAAATAGGGTTTCCTTTGGTGTGGCTAGGTGGCACAGGGAATGGAGCACTGGCCCTGGAATCAGGAGGACCTGAGTTCAAATGCGGCCTCAGACACTTGACACACTTACTAGCCGTGTGACTTTGGGCAAGTCACTTAACCCCAATTGCCCTCCAAAAAAAAAAAAAGTAAAAAATTTTTTTTTTAAATAGGGTCTCCTGAAGGGCAAAGAGATTTTGGAAAAACTCACTCATTTGACATCAGGAAGACTTACTAACTTTGGAAACTAGTTCTAGGAAAGGGAAGAAAGATTTTTAAAAACCCACAATAAAACTGGCAACTACTCCCTTAGGAACTGCACTTTGAAAATTAAAAACTATGAACAAGAGTCTTTCATTAGGATAAGTGTTTCTGCACAAATAACTTGCCATTATAATTCAGTTTAATCATAGCAATTGGAGGGGCAAAAGAACTGTTAGGTCATCTTGCCTTTCACTCCAGTATGAAAATAGTGATGATAGCTCTCTTACCATCATCCTATATGAATTACCAGCATTATTTTAGACAGAAATGGATATTGTGGAGCTCTTCCCCTCTGTACTAAAGATGTTTTAGAAATGCAAACTCCTATATATAATTTGGCCTCTACTCAGCTCTTTGTGTCTAGATCTTGAGTTTATGGGACTCCCACATAATAATAAGAAAAAGAGCAGAGACTAGAGTTAAGGGAAAGGGTAAGAGAGTAGAAGAGAAAGTCACTTTATGAAATTAAGACCTAGGATGAAAGGCCAGGAAGGATGAGTCATTGAATAAATTCTTTAAAAAGGGTAAAACCCCTAATAGCAAAAAAAAAAAAAATCCACTTCTTACGCCAGAAAAATCCCCCAATAACCTTCCTATTGCTAGGGTGTGTCTTCAGGTGTCGGGAGTTTGTTGTTATAATACTGATGCTGTGACTTCTTTATTGTGTAACCTTGGAAATATTACTAACCCTTTTCTGCCCCAGTTGAAATTGAGAAAGACAACATGAAGCAATTCCAGAGAAGTATTGGAAAGCCTAAGAAGTGAAAATCTGCAGAGCACAGTAAATACATACTGGAATTATAAGTAAGATCACTTTGTTCAGAGGATCCAACCTGGCACGATATTTCTTTTCATAAAATGGAAGCCAATTAATATAATTGGGGCAGAAAACAATTGATTAATATGAATGTTCCAGACACGCTTATCCTAAGTATTATGATTTAATTTCCCCTTGTTTTTCTTTCATGCCAGTAAGACAAACTGGTACTGTATTAATGGAACAGTAAGGGAAAAGCCTTAACAAGCTGCCTTAGCTACAATGCTCCATCAGTATTATAGACAGGTGTCAGGAAATATCTGAATTGTATTTTCACCCCATTGACTGTAAAGCAATCTGATATTCATAAGTAATTGTACCCGTGACAAAGTTACGCCTTTGAAAGTTCAAGCTGTTGAATCTTTTTTTTCTCTGCTCTTAGATCCCATCTATTGCATTTATTTATTCATTTATCTGACAGTGATAATATGTCTGTAAGATATGGTTTCTTTGATCATGTGTATGTGACAGACAGGTTTTTTTTTGTTTTGTTTTGTTTTTCTTCAGGCTAACATGCTGTCTGGTGATGTGTCACTGCTGGTGATGTCAATCATCACACATTCTAGGAAGTGATGTGAGATCAAAGGGAGAAAGACAGACTGCTTAAATGATCAATCAATTTAATATGTATGTTGGTAAAGCAGGAAAACACTTTAGTCTTTTGCAGTATTCTCAGGCAGATTTTGATGTATATACTCTGTGTGTGTGTGTGTGTTATGATGAGAAAGAGATTTTCTGTTATTTCCATAAAAAGAATCTTCTCAGAGTGGCATGGCTATACCAGTTCAGAAACATTTTAGTCTGTGGTGGAAACTTCTGATCATCCCTTGGATTTCCATTACCTCCTTTGTCTACTTTGCAATCAGTCAGTCAAACAATCAAACAAACAATCATTAAGCTCTTACTATTATCCAGGCACTGTGATCGGTGCAAGGGATGCAATGATCAAAGCAAAACAATCTCTACCCTAAATGAAATGAATTCTACCTAGGGGAGCAGCATGTATACTATACATATACTATATAGATATGAGGTGATTGGAGTGGGGTGGATGCACCAGCAGTTTGAGAGATTAGGAAAAACCTAGTGTATATGGTGGAATTTGAAAGAAACTAACTCTTCTGGGAGCCTGATGTGAGGAAAAAGTGTGTGTTCTAAGAATGGAGGCTGGAGATAAGTATCACTGAAGATGTCAAGAGGCAAGGGAAGAGAGATGGTGTTCATGTTGTGAGGCTCTATCTTTGGGAGTGTTTATAAATGGAAACTTATGGAGGCAGCTTCTTTTGGCCTTATTCTGAGGTGAATGAATCCTGGTTCCCTGATGCGCAAGGGGAATATCCATCATTGCATGACTGTTCTCTAGGTTACCATAGCCTCATTAGAGATGTCTCAAGGACCCTGATTTTGATGAAGTATTCTCTCTGTGGCATTGGAGGACTTCCCTAGTCTGAAACCACTTTCAGGATGCTCTCTGAGTTTCACATCTAAGCATCAGGGCACAGCCCAACAATGCAGCATGAGATTGGATGACTGGGACAACAAAGAAACAACTCCAAGGGAATTAACCCTCTGTGATTCTTATGAGAATATCATACAGCTTAGACTCATCATCTGCCATAAGATATTTGAAAACTATCTAAGATTCTTGGTAAATAAAGAGTGCTATTATTCCTAGAAAATCAGAATTTAAAGTAGTGAGACCTTTGTTCTTCAGGATTAAAAACTTAAGTTCAGATGAAAACAAATACCAGGGCTGACTGAGGAGCTTTTAACATTTTCCCATTGTGGTACTCTATATGAGTGCTACTTAGGAGAATATTAGGGAATACTTTCCAGATTTTTATATTACATTTATTACTTTAAACAAACAGACAGTTGACAATTGGGCTCTGGAAGTTACTAAACAAGTTGGGAGAAATAATACTTGAGTCTCAATCTTGGCTCCGGTACTTCCTAGTTATGTTATTCCTGCTAACCTAAACATTTAGTATTCTAATTTCTTCATCTAGAAAATAAAGATAATCATTGTGTCACCTGACAACAGTGTATATTTCTTGGTATTTCATATGCATTATCTCATTTGGTATCTCTCAGAGTTGTTGTGAGAAAAGTGACATATTAATGTGAATGATCATTATTGGTCCACAGGCTTTCCTTATATAAACACCTCTAATTCTGTCCACTCTAAAAATATCTGTTTAATCAATTAAAACTAAAAAGAGATCAGGAGAAGGTTTCTTCCTAATGGAATTGATTATACCCTGTCCCTCAAGTTTCCCTAAATACTTCCTGTGTGTCCAATATTTTTCTAGGTATTGCATAAGATCTAAGGCTTAGATAACACATAGTTCCTGCCCTTATGGAATTTATAGACTAGTGTGCATATAGGTTAGTGGAAAACATATAAAAGTTATTAGTATAATGCATTGTAATATATATATATATATATATAAATACCATAGAATCACTCAAGTGCTACGTGGTTTGTGAGCAGAAAAGACACTACTGACCAAAGAAATCAGAGAAGACTTCCAAAAGGAAGTGAATTTTAATTTGGTCATAGACATATGAACAAATTCTGCAGGCAAAGATAGAGAGTAAGGCATTCCAGGCAAAGGAAATGGCATGTGAGAAGGCATGGACAGAAGAGAACACACAGTATCTTCATGAAACAGAAGTGATTCTGTTTGGGTAGAGCATAGAATACATGGAGGGAAGACATGAAATAGTTCTGGAAAAGCAGGATGCTACCATGTTTAGAGGCCATTGAATGTCAAGGAAAGATTTACTTTTTTTGGCAGTATGTTGAGCCAAATTATGATGACCATCACTGCTCATAAAGATAATTATTATGACAGTGGTATAAATGATGCTTTGAGTGGCAAGAGATTGATATTTTCCAAGTAGCCAGTAAGCTGATATGAGTAAATATAGAGGGGAATAGATTAATGTTGGAGATGCCATGGAGGTGAAATACCTAAGCTTTGGCTAGGAGAGGTTAAGGAAGAAGAGTAAAGAATAACAATAACATTTCAAACATGGACACCTGGATGAATTCTAGTGCCATGCAAAAATATCACAGTTAAGAAAGATCTAAGCTGGATTTATGTTATGTTAAGTTTGAGGTGCTAGTAGATCATCTGGATATACATATTTTGTAAGCAGTTGGAGATATGATTCTGGAACTCAGGAGGGCAGTCATAACTTGGGATGCCAATTTGCAAATCATTTGTGTGGTGATGCTGCTTAATAAATATACATTTATGGAATCACAAATATAGAGCTAGAATGGACTTTCATTGTTGTTCAAGCATTTCATTCATGTCTGACTTTATGATTTGGGATTTTCTTGGCAAAGGTACTGGAGTGGTTTACCATTTCATTCTCCAGCTCATTTTACAGATGAAGAAACTGTGGTAAACAGGGTTAAGTGACTTCTCCAGAGTCACATAACTAGTAAGGGCCTAAGACCAGATTTGAACTCAGAAAATGAGTTTTCCTGACTCCAGGAAGAACACTCTATCAACTGTAACATCTAGTTGCCACAGAAGGGACTTGAAAGGGGGTATTTAGTCCAACCACTTCATTTTGCAGATAAGAAAACTGAGGCCCAGGGAGATGAAGTAAATTGCCTCAAGTCATGAAGACAGTAGGTATTAAAGGCTGCACTTGAATCCAGATCTTTTGACTTCAGAACCAGTGCTCTTAATTGAATAAGGGTGGTGTCTTCATGGGAGTGAATGAGGTTGGCAAAGGCAATTATAGAAAGACAAAAAATTGCACCATGGACAGGACCCTGGGGAGTATTCACTTCAGTAGTCACTGCTAGAACCAGTGAAGGAGATGGAGAAAAGGAACAGAGAAGGAGAATCAGAGACACTGAGACAGTAGTATTTTTGAAGCAAAGGAGGTTTACTATCATCTAGCATCATCCTCTATTTCCTCTCCTTTAAAATTATTTGCTTCTACCTACTCTGTTTTTTCTAGCATTCTAGCATTTACTTTCCATTGACATCTATATAAATATAGTATTGTTCTAATCAGAGTTGACACAAATGCTTTTATGACAAATTAAACTGTATTCTTGTGGTACCTAAGAACTAGACTCCTTTCTTGATCATTTATACAAAGACAACTTTAAACAGTTAAAACATATCATTTAGCTATAGTATACAGAGAGACAAGGATGCACCTGTTGATATGAATCTTATCTCTGATTACTAGAATTCTTAAGAAGTGAGGCAACTTGTTTACTACTATACATAGGAAGAACTTAATATCAATTCTGTCAAAACTAAAATCCTCTTATTTGTTAGATCACAGGATCATAGAATCATAAATTTTTAACTGGAAGAGATCTGGTATCTACCACTCTCATTTTAAAGCTGAGGAAAAACCAAGTTCTTTGAGGTTAAGTTACTTACCCAAAGAGACACTTGTAGTAAGTTGGAGAGATGATATTGAAACCCATGTACTATGACTACTATAGTCATTTTCATGTATTTCAATGGACCACTTTAAATAAAGCAATCATGAGCCAATCCATTTAATGTCTTTGGGATACATTGTGACCCATTCATGGGTCATTCAGGTGTACTTTTTCCATCCTTCATATCTAGCACTTTATAAGAGGCATACTCAAATTCTTCTGTGGATGAGATAATCAAATTATATGAAATAGAGAATGTATTTCCCCTGAAAAACAAGCTACACAGGGCAGGACTCATTGTGCCAGCCAAATACCTGTGCCTTGAGGAGATACAAGAATCTTTTTTGTAGAATACATAACCTTGACCTAAAGAAAGCCCCACCTTCTACTTATATATCTAATCAAGAGGATAGCCTCTTGTCTAGGTAAGAATGAGTCTAGGTTTTAAATTTCCTTCTTATTAAAAACAATGTTTTTCCTCCTGTAAAAATTGTTGAAGTTTTTGGAACTCCAAAAACTGCCCACCCAACCCTCATTGCTGACACAGTTAATGCATATTACATTGATTTGCTGTAAAGTACTAGGAGGTAACAGTAAACTCCTGAATGGTCTCTGCAGTATATTTTCTTGTTTGGGGTGAATGGAATATATACTGTAGTTGTAGTACATCACCCGAATTAGTTTCCTGGGATTAGCATAATGCAATTCTATGAATCCTCCTTTCCACTTTACTGTTTCTATGAGGCTGTTTGTTTATAGAAAGCCCTATCATTCACTCTGGTTCATTAAAGGACTGCCTAAACAGCATAGTTCTGTATAATTTTGAGCATCATTTTAAAAAGTGTGCATGGGAAAACTAGGCTTGTGCAATTTTTTATTCCACTTTAACACTTGCCTTTGAGACATAGACTAGATTTATATCAAGGCTAATTACAACAAAATATGATCAAACTGATATAAAAATATCTACTCTTTTCATTAAATGAAGGTAATTTTGATATGAAGAGTTTTTTGATATTTCATAGCAGGGAGTATATTTTACCATTTCTATTTTAGAAAAAAATGGCAAGCAAACTTCTTTACCCCTAATTGCAAAGCAAAACTAAATTTGCGACTTCATGATACTAGGAAAAATGTAGGTTGGGTACTTTGATGTTGGTAGATAGAAAATTGATTGATATAGTTTAGGTGTCAAAGTGGATTTTTGATTTTGAATTATTGGCATGGCTGTGTCCATTGATCAGATTTGTTACATAACTACACATCCTCTACCTGTGCATCCCAGTCACACTCACAACCTAATTATATTAGACCAACTAATTGCCTCTGTTAGTGGTCAATCTAAGCACATTAAGACTATTTTCCTCTGCAATGATCTCAATCAACTATTAAGGCAGATAAAATAAGTGTATCTCCTACAATTCATTGTGACTGTTTTAGTTATACAAACATAAACCCAGACTATATATATATATATATATATATATATATATATATATATATATATATGTATATATATATATATCATCTATCTATCTATAGTAAGAAACTATATTCTCTAAGAATTCCTACTTTTAAAAAATTCTCCTTAAAGCAGGTTTATACTTTTTCTTCTCTATTTGGAAATTGACAAAGAAAAACAAACCAGTATAATTTCAAAGGGGCATCATAAGCCACTTATTTATTATTTGCTAACCAGTATCTCATCATCATAGATACAATACTTAGAAGGGGCCACAGAGGTCATCTAGACCAATTCCTGAATGTTACAACTGAAGAAACTAAGGCCCATAGCAGTCCAGTGATTTGCTCTAGGTCACATAAATAGTAAGTAGCAGAGTCAGGAATGGAATGGAAATCGTTTGACATAAAATCCAGTGCCATTTCCATGGTACTGTGCTGCCTCTTTGACTGATCCATAGCAGAGTTAATAAAAAAAAGAAACATGAATGAGTCAAGTTGCTGGAAATTAACTCCCTAAGCTTATGTACTGAGTCCCAAAGATTAGCCCTTCTCTCATTAGAACAGTTTGAAGATAAAAGAAGTAATGATTTAGGAGAAATACAGATGAGGAGGAGAGAAGGGAGCCACCAAACTACCTTTTGCCACTTCTTTTGTTGAAACTAGCAGGAAAGAAGGAGAAAGGTGCCTTAGAACAGGGTGGAGAATGAACAATTGCACAGAACTCTTTGCATGTGGGGTACAGAAGAGGTGATAGTTGACCCTCCTCAAGATGATTATGGAAAGAGGTGGGGGACCTGTAAGTGAGGATTAGTGCTGGCCAATGAGGATGGGATATGGTGGCCCAGGAAAAACAGACTACCTGAGGACCATGAGACAAGTCATAAGGATGGTGGTTGTTGTGGTAGAGGGCTCCATGTGGAATGGAAAACCAAGGATCACGCACAGTCAGTGGCAACAGGACCTATAAGCCAATGACTCCCTGTCTCAATACTATAATGGCTGTGCAGTAGGACACATGCAGTAGAACAACCAGGATTAAATTATCTTCACATATAAAGGGCTACACTTCATAGGTCTTTAAATCCAATTGAAAAAGATTTATTCCTTTTACTTTAAAACCAGGAATACTATTTGTCAGGGTCAAAGAAAAACACTCTAGGGATTTCTGCCTTCCCTAGTTCAGGTTAAAAGGAAATGTTGAGTTTTTCCTCCTTGTCATTCATGGTAATCTCTATTATCATTGTCATCATCAAAATGTAATTATGAAGCTACGTGGAAAAACTTCAACAAGAAGAGTGTGGAGCTTGTAAGAAGTCACACTTGAATGAATCCAAGGAAACCTGTTCTTTTTTATGGTAAGCCCGGTTCTGTTTATATATTCTTTGTGTGTATTTATTGTTGTAGAACTAAAAAGACTTACTGGTAACTCCGAGTTTCTCCTCTCATCTTATTGATTGTAAAGAAAAGTTCAAATGACTACTAGCCTGCCAAAAAAAAAACTCTTTATTGTTACCTATAATTTGTTAGCATAATAAACTATAAATATTGCAGGCTACAACATCCAGAATAAGCATAAAAGGCTATCGAAAATAAAAAGGGGGTTAAATGAGAAGATACATTGCACTGATAATTGAAGAAAACTCTTTGAAAATGTGGTTCTCCAGAGTGAGAATGAAATTCCACAAAAGATAGACTCCTTTTGCATTCAAAATGAACAATTTTAATGGGTGAACTGCATAGCATAAAATAACCTTGGGATGCACTCCTATTATTGTAAAGTGTCTGAAACAGGTTATAGTAAAGATAACAACTAACTATAGAATCTGTTGTAGGCCATTTGTCTAATAAAGTTCTGATCTTATTTAGGAACTGCACACATTAATTAATATCTAATTTCTATTAGTATGACTTGGAATTCATTGACCTATACTAGGTGGGACCTTCACTAACATTCTTCTCTGATACCTCAGTATGTTGTGTGGAGATGACCCTGGGTTTTCTAGGTCAATGCCAGGGGATCACAAATTCTGGTAAGGGATTTTCCTACCTGGCAAAGATAGGTGACAGGCCACTTGTCTGAATTCTAGGGTGGTTATATTTAGAGCAATTCCTCACATGCCAGTAGTGTTGTGATTAATTTGGAGGTCATATCAATTCCTGAATATCATTTAATGAATTCTAGGTAGCTTACAATCTTCATTGATTAAGGATATTCTGGGCTTTGCCTGACTCAGGCCAGTTCCCTGGTGATTTCTTTTCAATATTGGAACAGTTAACAAAAGAAGATCTATTTGGCCATTGAAGGAAGATATTCAACAGGAATAAACATCAAGAATACCACAAGTTAAGTCAATTGAGGAAAGATTCCTTGCCTTATTTGCCCATTATTTTCCACCAACCAAACATCATAGCACACATGCGATTGCTTTCAATTACTTTGTACTCAGGTGAGGAGAGAGTGCAGTCAATAACCTGACCCTCTGAGTCTCCTAAGCAAAATGAGTCTCATATATTCTTTCACTATCTTTTGAGGAAAGCCTAGTGCAACTTGAATGGGAGCAGGGCTTAGGATATTGTTCCTCCTGCAAAAGGAGTACCCATTTTGAGCAAACAATGGATCCTTGAAATCTTGAAGTAGTAAGTGGAGTGTTGAAAATTAACAATCATACAAAACCAATGGAACCAAAAACTTTAAAACCATAGAAATGATAACAGCTATTGAAATAAATTTAAGTTCCAATGATTTTCAGGAATAGGTAGCAATACACTCTATAAGAGTATAGAATCCTCAATCATGTAGTTTCCTAATTTGGCAAAAGTTTCCTAACTTGGAGATGGATTAGATGATTACTAAATTCTCTTTTGTTAGAAATAAAAATTCAATGATCCTGTGACTTTATATATAGCAGGGCCTTTCCATTGTCTTTTTAATGAAAAGCTGATATGCAGTAGATTATATCATACAATCAATGTAACATTTTACATACAGTAAGAGCCTGAGGGCAACAAGATTTATCTTCAAGGTATTGGGGGACTGTGCTTCCCACTCCGAGTAGTCCTGAAATATACATAGTTTAGATTTCAATTAATCAATCACGCTTCTGAACATGTTCCAAAGAACAGACATTTGCCATATGCTAAAATGGAAAGAATATTAGATTTAGAATTAAGTGACCTGGTTTGAAATTCTAGATTTGACATTTATTAGACGGGCTACAGTGTCATTTCACCTCTGTGAATCTTAGTTATTCTAACTAGTATGTTCAGACCTGAAAAGGCAGTGGAGAGTGCACTATATTGTTTTCAGGAAACATTTTACTTGCCTATAACTTCACATGACAACAAAGCAATACAAAAACATTTGATAGTATTATTCTATAGCAGTGAGTCCTAGAATATTAAGGCTGACTTAAAAAAAATAAAAATGGGCACAATACGGAGAGCAATGGAAAGAATCATGATTCATGATAGATGTGAACAGACAACAGCACATAACCAAACAGGAACTTTGGAGTATAGGACTAAATGATGTCACCAAATAATAATCATGTAATAGAAAAGGAAGATAGGTTTGTAAGTTTGCAAGAGCAATGTATGATGGATGGATGGTCACATGGCTGCACTGGTACAAATACATTGTCAGGAGAAGTGAGGAAGTCCTCCTTCCAATGTGGGGATAGAATGTTTCCTGTAGTGAGCCTTTGGGAGGAAACTGAGGATGATGGATACAGGACAGGCATGATTTATTGTGATATGAATTTTTGGAGGGAGTTTCCAAATAAATCTGGGATTCCAGGAATACTGGAACATTTGGTATTTCAAAATCATGATAGTGATACTTCCACTTTGCACTTCACAGAGTTGTGGTGAGAAACATGCCTTGTAAACCTCAAAATACTATGTTGGTGTGGAACTACTATTTAAATTCTCTTCACAGTTGGAATTTATTAGATGAGAATTATTCTGAACAAAGTTTTCAAAGAGTTTTTATCCCTCCCTGAAAAATGAGAATAATTTTGAAATTTAATGATTCTTCCAAATGATAATTGATGCCATTTTAATTCCTTCTCTAGGTTAAAATTTTGAATTCATAAATATCCAAATTATAATAATTTCTAGGTCATGTGGTTTTAGCTATAACTAATTTCCCAATAAAAATCGATATTGGCATAAAGAGAGATAGGAGACATATGTTGACACAGGAGATAACTTTGGTAAAGTGTTGGTTCTTTGCCAAATTAATCCATCTGTAATACATGTGTCTGAGTGACAGGCTTCTGAAAGAAAGCCTTAGAGATGCAAATCATTGTTAATTTTCAAAATCAATAGACAAAAATATATTAAGTATTTGATATAGAGCTGGCACTGATAAAAGCATTTGAGATGAAAGTACAAACAAACAAGATAGTTCTTGCTTTTAAAGAGTGTATATTCTAATAATTAGGGATAACACATAAAAGGGGACTAGAAAGTGAAGGAGGAAGGGAGATGTGAGCATGGCAGCATGGTTTGGAAATGACTGGAAAATGAAGTGAAGCCTTAGTTTTGGGCAACATAAAGCAAAAACTCACCAATCAGAGCTCAGGAAACTTCCACGTTCTTCTTGTTGTTGTTGTTATTTAGTGACCTTTGAATCTTTGTTACCCTGTGGACCATAGGGCCTTCTGTCTTCCACTGTCTCCTGAAATCTGTCCAAGCTCATGTTGCTTCCATGAAACTTTTTATTCATCTCATCCCCTGCTGTCCTCTCCTTTTTCATTCTCCTTTTTCCTTCAATATCTTCCAACATCAGAATCCTTTCTAATGTGTCCTCTCTTATAATATGTGACCATAGTATTTAAGTCTCAGCTTCAATATTTGACCTTCCAATGATTAATTCATATTAATTTAAGTATTGACTGATTTGATCTCCTTGCTGTCCAAGGTATTTATTAAAAGTTTTCTCCAGTACCACAATTTGAAAGCACAGATTTTATGGTGTTCAGCTTTTCTTGTGGTACAATTCTCACAGCCATACATTACTACTGGAAAAAATTCCAACACAGTTTTCACTATATGGACCTTTGTTGGAAAGAGAACTTCTCTGATTTTGAGTATACTGCCCAGATTTGCCATAGTTTTCCTTTCAAGGAGCAAACAGCTTTTAATTTCATGGCTAAGGTACCTGTATGCAGTGATCTTTGAACTCAAGAAAACAAAATTGGATGCTGCTTCCATTTCTTCTCCTTTCATTTGCCAGGAAGTTAAGGGACCAGTTGCCATGATCTTAGGGTTTTTTTGTTTAATATTATACTGCAAACCAGCTTTTACACTCTCTTCTTTTACCCTCATCGAGATGCTTCTTAATTATTTTTTACTTTCTTCCCTCATAGTAGTATCACCTGCAAATCTAAGATTGTTTATTTTTCTTCTGGCCACCTTGATTTTGCTTTTGATTGATCCAGCATGTCATTTCATGTGATGTGCTCTGCATATAAGTTAAATAAATAAGGTGAGGATACACAGTGTTATTGTAGTCTTTTCACCAATCTGTGATTCATTGTTCAGTTCAAACTGTTACTTCTTGACCCACATACAGGTTGATCAAGAAGATAGTACTCTCATCAACACTGAGGAATTGAGACATTTTGTTTTAATCCATGTAATCAAAGGGTTAGGTGTAGTCAATGATACAGAAGTACGTGTTTTTGTGGAACTCCTTTACTTTCTTCATAATTTAGCATATGTTAGCATTTTTGGTTTCCAGCTCCTCTACTTCTTTAAAACCAACGTGCAATTCCAGTAGTAAATCAGTTCATATATTGCTAAAGACTAGCCTGAAAAACTTTAAGCATAAGCTTGCTGTCATGTGAAATTAGTACAATTGTTTGGGTATTTGAACATTCCCTAGCATCCTCTCCCCCTCCCCCCCCTTTTTTTTTGCTTTTTGGAGGGGGCAGGGCAAGGCAATTGGGATTAAGTGATTTGCCCAAGGTCCCACAAAAGTGTTAAGTGTCTGAAGTTAGATTTGAACTCAGTTCCTCCTGACTCCAGGGCAGGTTCTTTATTTACTGCACCACCTAGCCACCCCTGGCATTTCCCTTCTTTAGGACTCGGATGTAAACTGATCTTTTCCAATCCATTGACCTCTGCAGAGATTTCTAAATTTCCTGACATATCAAGTGTAACATTTTACCAGAATCATCTTTTAGGAATTCCATCACCTTAACTAATCTTATTATGAGTAATGCTTCCTAAACCTCACTTGACTTTATATTCTCCAGGCTCTAAATCAGTAACCATATTTTTGTGGTTATTAGTGATATTAAGATCTTTCTTTCACAGTTCTTCTATAAATCCTTACCACTTCTACTATTAACATCTCTACCATTTTGTGTTTTATTATGCCGATTTTTATAATAAACTCTCCTTTTACTTCTCTATTTTTCTTGATGTGGTCTGGTCTTCCCCATGCTATTGCTTTCTTCTTTTTCTTTGCATTTCTCATTTAAGAAACTTTATCTCTCCTTGCTGTTAAATCTGCTTTCAGCTTGGTATATTTTTCTCTTTCTTTTTCCCTTTTTGCTTTCTTTCTTTCCTCAGTTATTTGTAAAGCCTCACAAGATAGTCATTTTGATTTCTTGCTCTTCTTTTTCTTTGGAATGTTATTTGTTGCCTCCTCTGTCAATAGCTCGTCAGGCATTCTATTTCCCAGATTTAATTCCTTAAATCTATTCATCACTTCCTCTTCATATTCATAAGGGATGTTGCTTAGATCATAACTGTATGGTCTTATGTCCCTACCTCCTTCAATTTAAGTTTGAATTTTGTGATAAGAAGCTCATGATTTGAGTCAGTTAGCTCCAGGTGTTGCTTTAAGGGTAGAGGGCTTTTCTACTTTTGGTTGCAAAGTATACAATCAATCTGATTTCGATATTAGCCATGTGATGATGTTCATGTGCAGAGTTGCTTTTTGGTTTCTTGAAAAAGAATGCTTACTATGACCAGAGAGTTATGACAAAATTCTATTAGTCTCTCTCCTGGTTTTTATGTTGCTCCAAGGCCAAACGACCATTATTTCAATAATCTTTTGATTTCCTACTATAGCATTCTGATTCCCTATGATGAATGTGACATCTTTTCTTCGTGTTATTTTTAGAAGATGTATTTTGTCTTCATAGAACTGAACAACTTTGTCCTCTTGGACATCAGTGGTTGAACTATAGGATTGTATTATGCTGATGTTGAATGTTTTGCTTTTGATCAGAACAGATATCATTCTGTTATTTAAACACACACACACATGCATACATGTGCACATTACTACTGCTTTTCTCACACCTTCTATTGACTATAGAAGGCTACTCCATTTCTTTTAAGGGATTTTTTTACCACGGCAGTATATGTAACAATCACGTGAATTAAATTCACTCATTCTTGTGAATTTAAATTCACTGACACCCAAGATAACAATTTTAAACTTTCTATCTCTTGTTTCGACATACCCAGATAAATTTGGTTCAAAGATACTACATTCTAGGTTCTGATGCAATATTGATCTTTACAATGTTGGACTTTCCTTTCATTACCAGACATACCCACAGTTCAGCTTCCTTTTGGCTTTGACCAAGCTACTTCATTCTTTTTTTTTTAAAGCAATCGGAGTTAAGTAACTTGCTCAAGGTTACATGACCAGTTATTTCTGGGTGTGGCGCTAAGTATCTAAGTCTGGATTTGATCCCCAGGTCATCCCGACACTGGAGCCGGTGCTCTTACTCACTGTGCTACCTGGCCGCCCCAAGCTACTTCATTCTTTCTGGAGTTAATTGTAGTTGGCGTCTGCTCTTTCCCAGTAATGTGTTGAATACTTTCAAACTTTAGAGGTTTATCTTCTGATGTCATATCTATTATAATTTTTATACTGTCCATGGACTTTTCTTGTCAAAGATACTATAGTGACTTGGCATTTACTTTGCCAGTGGATCACATTTTGTCAGAACTCTTCCCTATGACCTTTACTTCTTGGGTAAGCCTGCATGGCATAGCTCATAGTTTTATTGAGTTAGGTAAGCTCCTCTGCCATGACAAGGCAGTAATCCAGGAGGGGAAAGGTTCTAAAGGCAAGATCCAAAGGTTTAGAAGGTGTGTGTGGGGGGCGGGAAGGGAATGGCTGGAATGTAGGTGGCATGGTTTGAAAACTGTTCCAGTAAAGGAAGAGAACAATTATAAGGAGAAAAAGTTGGAAGTGGGGCATTATGAAAGATACACAAGTTGGTTGTATGGGGCTGTGCATTGGACAGCTTTCCTATCTTACTACTCCCTAAATTGTGTGAGCTTTTAGGGCTATCAGGTCACTCTGTTAAGTTATATTATATTTGTAATCCATTAAAACCTCTGGTTCTTTTGGACACAAACCAGTATCTAGCCAAACGTCCCACATCATATGCTAGGGTTGAAAAAAATAATCAGAAACAGCAATTTTACAATTATAAGTCTTTACTTTTATTCCTTTTGAATTTTATTTTATTAAATTTGGCTCATAGTTCTAGAGTATAAGACTATTTTCTGAATTCTGATTTTTTCATCAAATGTGCCCATTATTAGTGGAAATAATATCATGCTGTCTATAGCAATCACCACACCTTATTTCAAAATGCTTCATAAAACATCACCTTAGTAATGTTTTAGGATTTTGTTGGGACTTGAAGCTAACTTCATGCCCATCATTTGAAGACTTCACCCTCTTTTACCTCTCTTTTTTTCAAATTGACAAGTTTTTATGTGTCAGATCCTAAAGTGCCTTCCACTTGCCATATTTTTTCAAACATCAGTGATAGTGGCTTAGCAATCCCATGTGCCAGGTCTTTGAAGATCATGAATATGGTTCATTTGAACCTGTCAATTTAAACTCATTGACAGCTACTTAGTGCATTTTTACTATCATTTCACTTTGGAAGGGGTATCAAATCCTTTAAAATTTTTTTTTCTATTTCCAATCCAAAAATATTTCTCCTCGAGAGAGGAAAGTGAAGCTAAATAAAGGTCAGGCATTTCTAACTTTTTTCTCTATTTTCCTATACCCTACAAGCTAAGGCCCTATACTTGCTATGATCTTTTTTTCTCTTAACATAAGTTAAAAAACACCACTTTTGTCCTTTTCGTTAATCCCCCATTTCATCTCATTTTGAATTTTAGTGTATCTTACAGTATTCTTACAAAATTATTTATATAATAATATAATGGATATACATCCATTCCCATGGGTTCCGTTATCTTTATTCTAATAATGCTTACATCTATTTATCCATCAATAACTTCTCTGCTGA
Source organism: Petaurus breviceps papuanus (assembly GCF_028583685.1). NCBI lineage: Eukaryota > Metazoa > Chordata > Mammalia > Diprotodontia > Petauridae > Petaurus > Petaurus breviceps. The sequence continues at coordinate 1,165,483 of NW_027187324.1, forward strand.
TCTCTAGACTTACATCTCTAATTGCCTATTGGACATCACAAAATCATTGACCAATAGGTATTTTATACTCAACATATCCAAAACTGAACTCATTACATTTCCTCCAATATTTCCCACCTGATCTTCCATCCTCCTAGTTACTCACATTCACAGCCTAAGTGTCATCCTTGACTCCTCATTCTCTTACCCCCATATGCAATCTGTTGCTAAGGCCTTTCAGTTTTATCTTCATAACATCTCTCTCATAAGCCCTCTTTTCTTCCTCTGCTACTTCTACTACCTCGGTGGTACAAGGCTTTTATTACCTAAAGCCTAGACTATTGCAATAGTCTACTGTTGCAGATGTCTTTTTGCAACACATTTCACTCCAGTCCCAGTCTATCTTCTACTTCTATTCAATGAACTCCATTGGCATCTTACCTCTAGGATAAAAAAAAAATCCTTTTTGGCATTCAGAGACCTTTATAACCCCATACACATTCCTTTCCATCCTTGCATACCTTACATTCCCCTACATAACTCTGCAATCCAGTTACACTTTCTTCCTTTTTGTTCTTTGCACATTATATTACATCTCCTAAAGCCAGGTGTTGCTGAAACTGACTGTTTACCATTTCTGGAATTGTCTCTCTCCTAATCTCTCTGTTGGCTTCTCTGGCTTCCTTTAAGTCCCAGATAAAATCTTGCTTACAGGAAGGCTTTTCTCTTCTTCGTTTAAATTTTTTTCTTTATTAATTTGTTTGTTTACTTTTGATTTACAAGATTCAGTTCCACAAACCCTTAAGTTTCCAGTTTTCTCCCCCTCCTTTTTGCCCCCACACCCCACCTTGGTAGCATTCAATCAAGTGTAGGATCTGCAAATACTTTCACATTAGACATTAGTCATGTTATAAAGAAGGACTGTAATGGATGGAATGAACAATGGGAAAGAGGAAACAAAACCAAACAAGAAAAAGAAAGAGAGCAAGTAGTTTGCTTCAATCTGCATTCAAACTCTGTTGTTTCTAATTCTTTCTCTGAATGTAGACATCTCTCTCCATCATGAGTCTTTTGGAGTTGTCTTATAACCCTGCATTGCTGAGAAGAGTTCAGTCTATCAAAGTTGGTTTTCATACATATGTTGGGTCTGTAATTGTGTACAAAATCCTGGTTCTGCTCTTCTTGCTCAAACATCAGTTTGTATAAACCTCTCCAGGTAAATATGAAGTCTATCTGCTCCTCGTTTCTAATAACATAATAGTATTCCATTACATTCATATAACCCAACTTTTTTAGCTATTACCCAATTGATGGGCATACTTTAATTTCCAATTCTTTGCCATCACAAAAACAGCTGCTATAAATATTTTTGTACATAAGTGTCTTCCTCCCACTTCTATGATCTCTTTGGGATACAACCCTAGAAGTGGTATTACTGGGTCAAAGGGTATGCAATTATTTATAGCCCTTTGGGCATAGTTCCAGATTGCTCCCCAGAATGGTTGAATCAGAACTACACCAACAATACATTAGTGTTTCAATTATTACACATCCTATCCAGCATTTTTTATTTTCCTTTTTTATCATCTTAGTCAATCTAACTGGTGATGTGGTACCTCAGATTTCTTTTGATTTGCATTTCTCTAATCAATAGTGATTTAGAGCATTTTTTCATATGCTTATAGATATCTTTAAATTCTTCCTCTAAGAACTACCTGTTCATATCCTTTTACCATTTATCAATTGGAGAATGACTTGTATTCTTATAGATTTGACTCAATTCTCTGTATTTTTTTAGAAATGAGGCCTTTAGGGGCAGCTAGGTGGTGCAGTGAGTAAAACGCAAGCCCCAGAGTCAGGAGGACCTGAGTTCGGTTCCAGGCTCATACATTTAATACCCACACAAAAATACTAGCCGTGTAACCTTGGGCAAGTTACTTAACCCCAATTGCCCTCCAAAAGGCAAAAAAAGAAAAAAAGAAATGAGGCCTTCATTGACACTGGCTGTAAAAATCCTTTCCCAATTATCCACTTCCCTCTTAATCTTGGTAATGTTGGCTTTGTTTATACAGAATCTTTTCAATTTAATGTAATCACAATTATCCATTTTGCATTTTATAATACTCTCTAATTTTTGTTTGGTCATAAGGTCTTCCCCTCTCCATAAATCTCACAGGTAAACTATTCCTTGCTTTTCCATATTGCTTACAGGATCAGCCTTTATACCTAGATCATGCACCCATTTATACTTGATTTTGTTATATGGTGTTAGATAGTGTTCTATGCCCAGCTTCTTCCATACTATACTCCAGTTTTCCCAGAAGTTTTTGTCAAAAAGTAAGTTCTTATCCCCAAACTGGGGTCTTTGGTTTATCAAACAGTAGATTACTATAGTCATTGACTGCTGAGTCTCGTGTACGCAATGTATTCCATTGATCCACTATTCTATTCTTCATCCAGTAAAAAGTTGTCTTGATGACTACTTTATAATACAGATTAAAATCTAGTATGCCTAGACCACTTTCCCTAGCATTTCTTTTCATTAATTCCCTTGACATTCTGGACCTTTTCTTCTTCCAAATGATTTTTTTTCTAGCTTTATAAAGTAATTTTTTTTGTAGATTGATTGGTATGGCCCTAAATATGTAGTTTAATTTACCTAAAATTGTCATTTTTATTATATTAGCTCAACCTAGCCATGAGTAATTGATGACTTTATTTGTGTGAAAAGTCTTTTGTAGTTGTGTTCATATAGGTCCTGGGTTTGTTTTGGCAGGTAAATTCCCAAATATTTTATCATATCTTACAGTAACTTTAAATGGTATTTCACTATCTCTTGCTGTTGGATTTCATTAGAAAGATATAGGAATACTGAAGATTTATGTTGGTTTATTTTATATCCTGCAACTTTGCCAAACTTATTTATTGTCTCAAGTAGTTTTTCACTCGATTCTCTAGGATTCTGTAAGTATATAATCATACCATCTGAAAAGAGTGATACCTTAGTCTCTTCTTTGCCTAATATGATTCCTTTGATTTCTTTTTTCCCTCTAATTGCTACCACTAACATTTCTAGTACCAGATTGAATAAGAGGAGTGATAGTGGACATCCTTGTTTCACCCCTGATCTTATTGGAAGTGCTTCCAGCTTATCCCCATCACATATAATACTTGCTTATGTCTTTAAATAGATACTACCTGTTATTTTAAGGAGGGCTCATTTATTCCCATACTTTCTAGTGCTTTTAATAGGAATGGATGTTGTATTTTTGTCAAAAGTCTTTTCTGCATCAATTTAGATAAGCATATGGTTTCTGCTAGTTTTATTGTTGATATGATCAATTATACTGATGGTTTTCCTAATATTAAACCATCCTTGCATTCCTGGAATAAATCCTACCTGATCAAAGTGCATTATTCTTGACCATCTTTCCATGGTCCTTTATTACATATGAGTTTTATTGCATCATGATCAGAGAATGATACATTTAATATTTCTGCCTTTCTGCGCTGAATTGTGAGGTTTTATGCCCTAGTACATGGTCAATTTTTGTGTATGTGCCATGTACCACTGAGAAGTATATTTCTTTTCATATCCATTCAGTTTTCTCCAGAGATCTATCATATCTAGCCTCTTTAAAATTCTATTCACCTCCTTCACTTCTTTCTTGTTTATATTGAGGTTAGCTTTATCAAGTTCAGAGAGGGGGATATTATAGTATCCCCACTAGTATAGTTTTGCTATCTATTTCTTCCTCTAATTCTCTTAACTTCTCCTCTAGCAATTTGGATACTAGACCACTTGGTGCATATATGTTAAGTAATGATATTGCTTCATTCTTGATGGTGCCTTTTAGCAGGATATAGTTTCCTTCCTTATCTCTTTTAATTAGATCAATTTTTGCTTTTGCTATATCTGAGATAAGGTTTTCAACCCCTGCTTTTTTTACTTTATAGGAAGCATATTATATTCTACTCCAGCCTTTTACCTTTACCCTGTGCATATCCCCTTGTTCCAAATGTGTTTCTTATAGACATCATATTGTAGGATTATGGTTTTTAATCCACTCTGTTATCTATCCCTGTTTTATGGGAGAGTTCATCCCATTCACATTCACAGTTATGATAACTATCTGTGTCTTTTCCTCCATCATATTCCCTCCCTTGTTTATGTTTTTGTTTCTTCCTTTTTCCTTCCTCTCCTTGTTGTCCCCTTGACCACCACCTCCATCAGTATCCCCTCCCTGTGACCCCCCTCTTTACCTACCCTTTCCCCTTACTACTATTTCCCTCCCTCCTAGACAACTCCCCTTTTTATTCTCCCTTTCCCCTCCTACTGCCTGTAGGTCACAATGGATTTTTATACTTATTGGAGTATATTATTCCCTCTTTCACCCCAGTAAGTTTCATACAGTGCTCCTCTCCCTCCCCCCTTTCCCTCTATTATAATGAGTTTTTGTATTGTAATGGTAATATAATTTGATCCCTTTGTATTGTCAAGTAAGCAGGTACTTAGCACTTAGTAACTGATTAAGCCTCTGTTAGGGAAACAGAAGGTATGAACTCCTGTCTCCCATTGCTGATGTAACAGGAAGGGGTTGGCTGAAACAGGAAGCTAATGCTGTGTGTATATAAGAAAAACCCCAGAGAGGAAGGGTCAGAATTTCTTGGGACTAAGATCTGTAGGCAGAGTAGCTACAGAAGAGAAATGAGGGTTGAGAACTGAGTCAGAATTTCCTGAGAACTTGTGGTGGCAGACCTTCTGAAGAGGATCCCAGGACCCCCTTCTTCCCACCCCCCAAGGCTGGATAAGGTGACTCTGATTTTTTTAATAAACTGCAGAAGACTGAGGAAGCATAACTGGGATGCTAAGACTTTGTCTGTTTGTGGCTTGGTTGAGCCTTGAATTCCTGGGAGCAGAAATTGGGAAAGATTTGAGATGGCCTGGATCCTGTGAACTTCACTGTGGAGCAGGACCTACCCAGAGAGCTGGGCAGGGAACTGGGAGCTCTCTGCCATTGAATCCAGGTTACAATCTGGTGAATCCAGGTAGAATCTGGGACCATGGAAGGTGATCCAGGGAATCTGAAAACTGGCCCCAAGTCAAGATAAAAAAACCTCTCTATGGGTACTGAGTAATGATGACATTGGAGTTTACTAGTGACCTAGGGGTGGAGGGTTTGTGTATTTTCTAATGATTGTACTTAGTGATTAATGATACTTAGTAATTGATTTCTGAATAAGTGACTGATTGAGTTAATTTAGTGTGCCCCACAGAGTGGAAGACTGTGATTATTGTACTTTGAGATGATTGTTCTTTGTTCTAAATATTGTAACCACTTTGGTGAAAACTATGTGGCCATTTTAATGATAAGCTGTTGTGAATACTATATTGTGATTTTCTGTGATATTTGTAATATTGTGAATGTTGTACCTTGATTTTCAGTGAATGTTTTACTTTGATTTGTTATGGAATAAACAGGGTGTTCACTATACTGTGTAATCAGAACCTTAAAAGCTGTTCACAAAAAGCCATCCTCTGAAAAGCTGCTTGCGCATGGTGTTACATGTGTCTTTTCATTAGAATCTTAAACTTAACTGATTATGTTGATCCCTTTTTGAACCAGAACCAATGAGAATAAAGTTCATATGATGTTCATCTCCCTCCCTCCTTCCCCTCTACTATAGTATGTTTTTATGCTTCTTTGTGTGGTATAGTTTACCTAATTCTGCATCATCCTTTCCTTCTCTCCCATTACAGTCTCTTTGAACCCCTTAATAAGATCTTTTTTTTTTATCATCAGATTAGTTAATTTATACCCACACCCTTTATCTATGTATATCCCTTCAGGAAGGCTTTTCTAATCCCCCTCAATTCTAGTGCCTTCTTTCTTTGATTATCTCCAATTCTGTATATAGTTTATTTTTACATAGTTGTTTCTATGTTGTCCCCTCTGTTTAGATGCAATCTCCTTGAGATGAGTGACTATCTTTTGCTTTTGTATCCCCAGTGCTTAGCACAGCATCTGCACAGAGTAAGTGCTTAATAAATATTTGTTTATTCAGTAAATTGTTTAGCTAACATTTCTACAAATAGAGAAAGGAAGTAGACCTATTATTTCATTGGTAGAACTCCTGGGGGAGGAAATTCCCATAACCTTCTTTTTCCTAAAGTATTGAGAGATTAAGTGACTTTCCCAGGATCACATAGTCAGTAAGTACCAAAGATGGGACTGAACCCAGGTCTTTCACACTATTAATTATGCCATACTGCCTCTTATATATGTCATCAAATAATCAAGTTTATTCATGGCTTCCCTATTTCTCCTGAAGTATATTGACCTGTTTCTCTTATGAGTGGAATTACTTGACTGTGTTTTTGGCATTTACATTTCATTCATTTAGATACAACTTTCCTAATATAATTTTTGAACTGAGGCATCCTACTTATCTTTTGTCTAATCTCTTTGAAGCCTGCTAATGAAAAATCTCAGGTATGTTTCAGGTTATCCTTAGGTTTTTCCTCCCTATCGGTCATAAATTTGAAACTGGAACACTCTCTTTACCTTAACAAGTCTACCATTTCTCCTTTGACAGCTAGTTACTCTTGCTGGTCACAATCTGGTACAGATAGTCAGTGCGCATTGTCATGTCCTCCAGCTTTTGAAGAAAGCAGTTATTAAAGTAATTTGATAATTTGTCAGCTGCTTTTCTTTTCTTTTCTTTTTAATTAACCGTAGGATCTCCAACAGATATCCAAATAGCTGAATATCAAATTTTGGTATATTAGCTTTCTGAAGTTTTCTTAAATTTTTGTCTCCTTCTGGCTGAGTTTATTTCCATATATTATAATTTAAAAACTTTCTTCCTTTATATATTTCTTCCTCCATTTCTTCTTCCATAGAGTTATCTTCATGTTCAAAGTAATGCTTTCTATCTCCCATCCTGAATACATAATATATATGTATATATATATATGTATGCTTACAAGTATATATATATATGTATATATATTTCATATGAAATATTCACTACCCATTTTATATAATAATTTATTTTTTTAATAAATATAACTTTTCATTATTATGTTCTATCCATGAGTCATATTCTACTAAATCTCATTCACATACACAACTTTGAATAAGGAGGCAATACTTTACATTGGAAAGAGTCTTAATTTTGAATTTGAGGTAACTTGGTTCCAATCTTGTACTTACTACCTATATGACTTTGGGCAAATTATTTAACTTCCCTATTTAGTTTCTTCCTTTGTAAACCTAGGATTTGGATTAAGTGGCTGCTGAGATCCATTTCCAGCTCTATATCTCATCACCTCCTAGCTCTAAAACTACAACTTTCAGAATTTTCTTTCTTGCCTTTAGCTGTATAATCACTTTGGATATTAAATATATCCTTCTATGGGTGGCCAGGTAGCACAGCAAGTAAGAGCACCGGCCCCAGAGTCGGGATGATCTGGGATTGAATCCAGGCTCAGACACTTAGCACCCACCCAGAAACACCTGACCATGTAACCTTGAGCAAGTTACTTAACCCCAATTGCTTAGGGGAGGCCAGATGGCTCAGCAAGTAAGAGTCAGGATGACCTAGGATCGAATCCGGGCTCTGATACTTAGCACCACACCTAGAAATAACTGGCAGTGTAACCTTAAGCAAGTTATTTAACCCCAGTTGCTTTGAAAAAATGTACCCTTCTTATTTGAGTATTGCCCCTCTTGTTGGATATTATCTGCTTTGACATATATATGTGTATATGCACACACAAACACAGTATATATATGCATATATTTAAATATAACATGCATATATACACATATGTATATATACACACATACATATGTGTGTATATGTACACACACAAACCCACCTATGTATGGTGTAGGATGTGTTCAGGGAAGACTAATACCTTCGAAGTTAGAGTTGCTTTCGAGTTTTGGTATTTACTTGATCCAACTATCTCTTACCTACGGCTCTAAGAAACTATAGCATGCTTAGCAGCAACACACTGGTAAATTATTTCAGCAGACAGTCTAAAGTAGGTTGAGGGTAACTGAGGGGTGACAAACCCATTTGTGAGTTAGTGTGGTGTCTACCTCAAGCATGTGAAGACTTGTCCTGGTGGAATGAGTGGAGGAGAACAATTTGTTCCAACAGAGGTGAAGACAGCTGAAATAGTCACTGTGGAGCACTTAGAAGATACCAAAGTCATCCACCACATCTTGAGCCATCACCAGTCATCTTGACTCTGTCTTGCCACTGGACTGTGACGTTTCAGGAAGAAAGAGCGAGGTCAACAACTTCATCCACCATTGCCTCACTTAAATACAATTTATGCATGAATCAAAAGAGTTCACCTATGCTATTTTACCATTTTACCTATGTCAAGGTCCTGTGGCATCAGGCAAGTGGTGAAGCAGCAGGTGCAGATACACTGGGAGCTGTTATCACAACCTTGCAGACAGTTGGTCCAGGATATAGGATCATCTCACTGGAAGCAATGGTGAGATTTGGAAGCCCCTTGGATGTCTGTGAAGCCTTTTAAGACCATACTGCTCACCTCCTGGAGTGTGGTAGGGGTTAGAAAAAGTGTCCTAAAATTGCTTGCTTGCCCAACCCTGGCCTGATTACTGCAGCATGAAGGGATCCCACCCTTCAGTTGAAACACACACAAAAAATGTACAAAATTCCACAAAGATATTCCACTCACCACTGATATATGGAATGTGCTTATAGACACTTATATAGACTTATTGACAGCACAAAATCCAGTAGACCTGGAAGATTAACAACTTTTGCTGTGAGAGAACTCAGTAGGTATCACACCCAAATAGCAGCCCTGAGTGAAACAAGGTTGGAAAATGAGGGTTAACCCACTGAAGTTGTAGCTGGATACATAATTTTTTTTCTGAAGTGACCACAGAGAAGGGGATTGCCATGAAACTGGAGTAAGTTTGTGATAAAAACTAATCTAGTCAACATGCCTGTATGCCAAACCAAAGGAGTAAATGTCAGGCTCATGACAATGCAATTGTCACTTTCAGGAAAATGCCATGCCACCATCAGTGCCTATGCTCCCACCATTATGAACCCTGATGAGGTCAAAGAAAAAACTTTGAGAACGTGGAGATCCTTATTATCAATGTGTCAAAAGAGGACAAGTTTATAATTCTGGGTGGCTTTAATGGTAGCATAGGCTCAGACTGCCAGCTGAGGCAGGGAGCCCTTGGGAAGAATGGAGTTGCAAATGGAAACAGCAATGGTCCTTTGCTACTGAAGACTTGTACATCTCATAGCCTTCTCATCACCAACACTGTTTTCCATTTACCTAAATGCCATAAAACTTCTTGGATGAACCCTTGCAGCAACATTGGCATTTAGCAGACTATGCAATTGTAAGGAGAAGAGATAGGATGTGAAAACAATGAAGGCAATGTGTGGCACAGGATGCTGGACTGATCATAGACTTATTTTCTCCAAGCTAAATATTTGCACTTGACAAAAGTGGTGGCCACAAGGCAAAATGATTACCAGATTAGAGTGTTTCTCTGAGCAGGAAGAGTTTGTTGCTAACATGGAGGGTACGTTGAGCCAGCACATAGCTGACAACAATGAAATAGGAAAGGAGGGTGAAACTTTTAGAGGTTTGGTATAAAGCACTGAATTTGCTCATTTGGGTCAGAACACTTGCAAACATTGAGACAGATTTGATGATAATCATATTGAAATTCAGAAGATGCTAAATGAAAAATGAGAACTCCACAGGGTTTACCAGCACTTCATTCATCTCTAAGAAGGCAGCATTTAATTCCATCAGAAGTAAAGTACAAGTGAAGCTTAGAGAGATGCAGGTTTCTAAGAGGGTAAAGGAAATTCAGTTTTACATTATAGTAATATTCCCAAGTGCCTTTATAATGCCCTGAAGGCTATTTATGGGTCAAAGAGATATGCTACCTCTCAACTAATCAGTGCTGATGGAGAAACATTGATTAGTCATAAAGACATTATCATGGAGAAACGGGCTGAACACTCTCAACAGACCATCATCATTCAATCAATGCTGAAACTATTGACCATTTACCTCAGGTTGAAGCCAATCCCTCTCTAGACAAATTTCCAACTGAAAAAGAGGTTTTGAATGCCATTAGGATCCTCTCCTCTGGTAAAGCCCCTGGTGCTGATTCTATTCCATTTGAGATTTACAAGGTGGGGCATCCATTACTCATACAAAAATTGACTGAAATTTTCTCCATTATAGGGCAAGAGGAGTTAATCTCTCAGGAGTTCAAGAATGCCTCCATTGTCCATCTCTATAAAGGTAAAAGAAAATAGATTGTCCTGTGACAATCACAAGGGGTTTCTTTTTTACTGCTTGCAAAATTCTTGCTAGAGTCCTCTTTAATAGACTGACCTTTAACCTGATGGTTACCTAACTGAGAGCCAGTGTGGCTTCAGAAAAAGCTGAAGGGTGATTTATATGGTGCTGCTTGACAACTCCAGGTGAAATGCCAAGAGCAAAACAAAGAATTCTGCACACAACATTTGTCTATCTGACCAAGGCCTTTGATACTGTCAGTGATGAGGGTTTATTGAAAGTGTGTCAACATTTGGTTGTCTGAAGAATTGTCAGCATTGTATGTCAATTTTATGAGAGCATACTTGCCTGGATTCTGGACAATGGTGATGCTCATGTGCTTTCTCCATCACCAATGAAGTGAAACAAGGCTGTGTGCTTACTCCCATGCTTTTTAGCATGATGTTTTCATCCATGTTGTCAAACAACTTCAATGAGAACAAACATGGCATCAAGGTCAGCTACAACAATAATGGCAAATTCTTCAACTTCAAAAGACTACAAGCCAAGACCAAAGTGGAGGGAGTGTTGGTGCATGCCTTTTGTCTTGCAGATGATTGTGTACTCAACGAAGCTTCTCAAACTGAGATGCAGCAAAGTGTGAATTGATTCTCTGCTGCTTGTGTTAATTTTAGCCTAACAATTAACACTATGAAAACACAGGGGCATAGCGATGTCATTTTGGTCCTCTTCAGGAATGAAGAACAACAACCAATGGGTTTGTGACCCCTCAGTTACCCTCAACCTACTTTAGACTGTCTGCTGAAATAATTTACCAGTGTGTTGCTGCTAAGCATGCTATAGTTTCTTAGAGCCATGGGTAAGAGATAGTTGGCTCAAGTAAATACCAAAACTCGAAAGCAACTCTAACATCAAACTCTAACATTAATCTCCCCTGAACACATCCTACACCATAAATAGGTGTGTTTGTGTGTGTGTACATATACATACATATGTGTGTCGGGATGACCTGGGGGATAGAATATGGGCTCAGATACTTAGCACCACACCCAGAAACAACTGGCTGTGTAACCTTGAGCAAGTTACTTAACCCCAATTGCTTTAAAAAGAAAAAAGAAAAGAAAATTACATTATTGTAGAGAGTCATCAACAGATACATCTTAATGGGAAGGGCTTTAAACCTCTATGCTACTGCTTCTGTTTTATGGCAAGTCATTCCATGGTAAGCACAGCAGAAACAATGTGATGTTTTTTCCAATAGTAATCTTGGCAGTGTCTTAGCATTCAAGTTCCTTGTCGAGATCTAGTAAGAAAAATGTTTTCCTTTGATGTGTTTTTGTTTTTAATACTGACTTGCTTTTCATTTTGCCAAACAAACAATGACAAAACCCTCGTCTTAGTCTTATAAATGCACACAAGTTTTTGAAAATGTGGTGGAGTGATAACTCCTGGCAACATGAGGCAAGTATTTTCTTGGCACTATTATAAATGTCTTCTCTCAGCATTAAATATGAAATTAAGTTTTATGTACAAAGTACAGTAAACCTCCTCCCATTTCAGCCAGCACATTGCTTTGCCCTGCAGAGGTTTCATTTTATTTGTTGACTGACTGACCCAAATATTTCAGTGAGAATGCAGTATTCCAATTGGAAATGCTTTCAAGTTAAACCTAGTATTTTAAATTTTATTCCAATAAAGTGTTTCACAGGATACCTTAGAAATTCTAGTCATAATTTTATAATTGTATAATTTATTGCTATGCTTAGCAAATGTTTAGGTCTAATCAGATATCAAACATACAGGGAGTTGCATACAGTTAGTTCTTGTCAGAATGTTGGTGGGTTTCATTTTAAGGGAGATTTAGTGGAACAGTTCCAACTTTGACAACTGAAACCAAGTAAGATTTTTCAAATGAAAGCTAAGCTATTGGCCTGGTATGTTCTTGGGGCATAGCCTCACTTTGGTCTTTCTAGTAGCTAAAATGTCTACTGAGGTTTGGGGCTGCTTCCTCCTGCTTTCCTTAGCTGAACTTCTGACAAGCTGTGTATTTGGCAAAGCCCAATTGGGGTAAAGAGATCAGAGAGCAAGAAGAGTATTTGTAGTTGCAGCAGAGCAATTTACTGCTGTTGTTTACTTAAAATCACAACCTCTCAAAAGGGAACAGGTGTTTGGCTCCTTCCGACTTTTCATTTTGGTTCTGAAAATCCTCTCTCAGATGACAGACTTCTGCCCTTCTAGCTTTTCCGCTCTCTGTCTATAGCTACCTAATTGTTTTCATCATCATGACATCTGGTCCATCAATTCCTGGTTCATCATCCCTGATCAGTCTATCATCCCTTTAAAGTCATGACTCTATAGTTAGGCAGTTTAATAAGATACTCCCCCCCCCACCAATTCATCCTGTCCCATAATTCTCCCTCCTTTCCACCCCTTTCCCTACCTACAAAATTTCTTGATTAACACTTTATTAATTATCAAACCTGAATCATTCTTGTCTACTTTGCTCCTTCTCCCAAGTCAAGTAATGTTTCTGGAAGCATAGGAACTGGGACTACAATAAATGCATATTCTCTAACCTTAACTGAGGTCTCACTGATATATAATGGTTATTTCATTCATCTCCAATGTTCTCTCTACCATTCTTTCCTAGTAGCTATTCAAACATTTTTTTTCTCCTTTTACGTTCCTGAATTGAGCCCCACCTGATTCTATCAAGAGATGCACTTCATGCATTAATAAAGAAAGTTGATCTGGGGATTTCTGAATCTCATAGGATCAGCTATTTTCCAAAATAAAATTTGAGCTCATTTAATTCCATCACAGCATTATACAGATAAGAGAATGGAATCCCAGAGATGTTTAAGTGGCTTGCCCATTGTCCATTCAATGCTAGGATTTCAATTCAGGTTCTCTTGTTCAGGTCAAGTGGTCTTTTAAAAAATATTTCTTCTTCTCATCTTCACATCTCATCTTCACACACTATGTATTTTAATCAATCCTCTTCTGTTTTTTTTTATCTCAAAGTTTGAATTACCCTTCTCCTTACCGAAGTTGAAAATTTTACTTGTGCTCTTAATTTCTTCCCCTCCCATCTTCTTAAGGACTTTATTCCATTCATCATTTTCTCTGTCTCAGCTAACACACTAGGAACCTTTCCCATTCTGAATGAATGTATTCAGATCTTATCCTTGAAATTGTCCTCCTTTGACTCTGATACTTTAAGCTATCACTCAAGTTAAAATCCTCCATTTCTTCCTTTCTTTACTGATAAACTCCTTGGAAAAAGGAGTTTATCAGTATTCATTCATTTAAAAAAAAGGAATTTATCTGTATGCATTCATTTCCTCAATTGTTTCATTCATTCCTCAAACTCTGACAACTAACTTCTGATCCCATATTTCTTAAATGTTCAATCTGGTTATCTCTTCTTGTTGTTTTTTTATTCTAGACTTCTCAATAGCATTTGACATCTTTGACCTGCAAATGGTTTCCTTCCTAGTTACTTTTTCTTGCCTTGACTTTTGCAATATTACTTACTGGGAAGATTAGCAATTCAATGGTTGTACATGTGTAGTTATGCAAAACAATTCCACAGTGGATATATTGTAAAAGACTGACTATATTTCCCTCCATCCTATCCTGCTCCCCACTTGTTTTATTTTCTATTTTGGCTCTGTCACTTTTCAAAAGTGTATGTTTCTAACTACCCTCCCCCTCAGTCTGCACTCTCTTCTATCATACCCCCTATTATTCCCATACCCCCTACTTTCCTATAGGGTAAGATACCAAATTTAGTGTGTATGTTATTCACTCCTTGAGCTAAATTCAATGAGAGTAAGGTTGACCCATTCCCTTTTGGTTTCCTGTTCTTCCCCTCCATTGTAACAGTTTTCCCTTGCCTCTTTTATATGAGAAAATTTACCTTATTTTGTCTCTTCCTATCTCCTCTCATTATATTCCTCTCTCACCTCTCAATTTCACCTTTTATATATCATCCCTTCCTATTCAATTGATCCTGTGCCCTCTGTCTATGTATACCTGTACACATATATAAAGACACTCATATATGTATTCATATTCACATGTAGCCTCCTATATAGATATATATGTATGTATATACATATATATATACATTTATATTCTCTTCAACTATCCTCATACTGAGAAAAGTTTCATAAGTTACAATTATAATTTTTCCATGTAGGAATATAAATAGTTCAACTTGGATAAGTTCCTTATGATTTCCTTTCCCTGTTTACCTTCTCATGCTTCTCTTGCTTCTTGTATTTGAATATCAGATTTTCTATTCAACTCCGGTTTTTTCATGAAGAATGCTAGAAAGTCCTCTATTTCATTGAATGACCATAATTTCCCCTGAAATATTATACTCAGTTTTGCTGGGTAGGTGATTCTTGGCTTTAATCCCAGCTCCTTTGACCTCCAGAATATCATATTCCAAACACTTCCATCCCTTAATGTAGAAGCTGCTAGATCTTGTGTTATCCTGATTGTGCAGGATTGTTTCCATAATATTCAAATTATTTCTTCTCGGCTCCTTGTAATATTTTTTCCTTGATATGTGAACTCCGGAACCTGGCTATAATATTCCTAGAAATTTTTTTGCGGGGGATCCTTTTCAAGAGTTGATGGGTGAATTCTTTCAATTTTTATTTTACCCTCTGGTTCTAAAATACCAGTACAACTTTCCTTGAGAATTTCTTGAAGGATAATTTCTAGATTCTTTTTTTTTTTTAACATGGCTTTCAGGTAGTCCAATAATTTTTAAATTCTCTCTCCTGGATCTATTTTTCCAGGTGAGTGGTTTTTCCAATGAGATATTTCACATTGACTTCTATTTTTTTTTCATTTGTTTGGATCTGTTTAATAGTGTCTTGATTTCTCATAAAGTCATTAGCTTCCATTTCCTCCAGTCAAATTCTGAAGGAATGATTCTCTTCAGTGAACTTTCGAAATTCCTTTTCCATCTGGCAAATTTGTCTTTTTTTTTAAGCAATTGGGGTTAAGTAACTTGCTCAAGGTTACACCGCCAGGTGTTTCTGCGTGGGTGCTAAGTGTCTGAGCCCGGATTCAATCCCAGGTCATCCCGACTCTTGGGCCAGCGCTCTTACTTGCTGTGCTATCTGGCCGCCCCTGGAATTTCTCTTTTTAAGGCATTTCTTTTCTCATTGGCTTTTTGATCCTCTTTTGCCATTTGAGTTATTCTATTTTTAAGGTGTTATTTTCTTGATTCAGGGAGTTGCCTGTCTTTCCATGATTTTCTTGCATCATTCTAATTTCTCTTCCCAATTTTCCTCCATTTCTATTACTTGATTTTCAAAATCCTTCCTCAGCTACTCCATGGCCTATAGCCAGTTCATATTTTTCTTGGAGGCCTTTGGTACAGTACTTCTCATTTCATTGTCTTCCTCCCATTCCATACTTTGATCCTTTTTGTCCTCAAAAAAAAGGAATCTAAGGTTTGATTGCTGTGCTTGCTTTGCTTCCTTTACTTGCTCATGTTGCCTCTCAATTACTTGACTTTTGAGTACTTTAAGAAAATGATATCTTGAAAATCAGACTAATTAAAAAAGAGAGAGAGAGATACCAAAAACCAATGAAAAGAAGAATGTCAAAAAGCAGAATTTTTTAAATTTTAAATTTAAATTTTAAATTTAAATGGAAAGTGAGGTCAAAAAGTTCGTTGAAGAAAATAATTACTTAAAAATTAGAATGGAGCAAGTGGAAGCTAATGTCTCTGTGAGAAATCAAGAAATTATATAATGGTGCCAAAAGAATGAAAAAAAGAAGACAATGTGAAACACATCACTGGAAAAGCAATTTACTTGGAAAATAAATCCATAAGAGATAATTTAAAAATTATTGGACTACCTGAAGGCCATGATCAGACAAAGAGCCTCAACATCATCTTTCAAGAAATTATGAAGGAAAACTGCCCTGATATTCTAGAACCAGAGGATAAAATATAAATTGAAATAATCCATCAATTACATTCTGAGATACCAAAAAGAAAACTTCCAAGAATATTATAGCCAAATTCCAGAGTTCCAAGTCAAAGAAAAAATATTGCAAGTAATCAGGATAACACAAGATGTAGCAGCTTCTCATTAAGGGATTAGAGGGTTTGGAATATGATATCCTGTAGGTTAGAGGAGTTCAGATTGAAAGCAATAATCTACTACCTTTGTCAACTGAATGTATTCTATGAGGAGAAAAAATGACTTTTAATGATGTAGAGGAATTTAATTCATTCTTGAGAAAAGACCAGAGCTAAATAGAAAATTTGACTTTCAAATACAAGATTCAAGAGAAGCGTGTAAAGTTAAACAAGAAAGAGAAATCATAAGGGACTTATTGAAGTTGAACTGTTCACATTCCCACATGGAAAGATGATATTTTTGACTCATGAGATCTTTCTCAGTATTAGGGTAAATGGAGGGAATATTCATATCTACATACACACATACACACTCCCACCACCCTACCCCCCTCCATACACACACAAAGAGATAGAGACAAAGATAGAGACAGAAAGAGAGGGCATGAGAGCAGACAGGGTGAATTGAATATTTAGGGATAACATCTGAAAAAATGTTAAGGGGTGAGAGAGGAATATACTGGGAGGAAGAGAAAGGGAGAGGTAAAATGGATTAAATTATGTCACATAAAAGAGGGAAGAAAAAACTTTTACAGTAGAGGGGAAGAGGGGAGGTGAGAGAGAGTGAGTGAACCTTACTCTCACAGGAATTGGCTTAAGGAAGCAGTAACATACATGCCCAATTGGGTATAGATATCTATCTTATGCTACAGAAAGTAGTGGGGAAGGGGATAAGAAAGAGGGCTGTTGATAGAAGGGAGTATAGATTGGGGCTGGGGGCAATCAGAAACAAATGGTTTTGTGAAGAGAAAGGGTGGAGAGAATAGAACGAATGGGTGGCAGGACATGATAGAGGGAAATACATTGTTCATTTTTTACAACATCACTATAATGGAAGTGTTTTGCATGACTCCACATGTATAACCTATATTGAATTGTTTACCTTCTCATTGAGGGTGGGTGGGGAGGGAGGAAGGGTGAGAATTCAGGACTCAATGTTTTATAAAAAAATGTTAAAATTGTTTTTACATGTACCTGGGAAATAAGATACACCCAATGGGGTATAGAAATCTATCTTACCCTAAAGGAAAATGGAAGTGCAAGGGGATAAGAGAAGGGAGGGGTGATAAAAGGGAGTACAAACTGGGGGAAGGGGTAATCAGAAGCAAAACATTTTTGAGAAAGGAGAGGGTGAAAGAGAGAATAGAATAAACAGGGGTATGTGGAATATAATGGATGGAAATACAGTTAATGATAGTAACTGAAAAAAAATTGAAGCAAATTTCTCTGATAAAAGCCTCATTCCTCTAACATAAAGAAAACTGTGCCAAATTTATAAAAAATAAGAGCCATTCCCCAATTGAAAAATAATAAAAAGACATAATCCATTTTCAAATGAAGTAATTAAAGCTTACTGTAAGCCACATGGAAAAAAAATTTATAACTCACTATTAATTGGAGGAATGCAAGTTAAAACAATTCTGAGGTACTACCTCATACTTATTATATTAAGCAATAGCACAGAAAGGGTAAATGGCAAATGTTGGAGATGTGGGGAAAATGAGACATTAATGTACAGTTGGAGTTGTGAATTGATTAAACCATTCTCTCGAGCAATTTCAAATTATGCCCAAAGGGCTATAAAACCATTCACAGCCTCTAACAAACCAATACCACAACTAGGTCTGTATCCCAAAAGACATAAAAAAAGGAAAAAGACCTATATGTACCAAAATATTTATAGCTTCTCTGGGTGTAAAGAATTGGAAATTGAGGGGATGCACATCAATTGGAGAATTGCTGAATAAGTAGTGGCATTAATTGTGATGGAATACTCTTGTCCTGTATGGAATGATGAGTAGGGTGATCTCAGAAAAATCTAGAAAGATTTGCATGGGTTGGTGAGAAGTGAAATGTAATGGGTATAAAGTAACAGCAATATTGTAGGGTGATCAGCTGTGAATGACTTAGCTATCCACAATACAATGATCCATGACAACTCTGAAGGACTTAGGATGATAAATGGTATCAATCCCCAGAGGAAAACCTGATGGTGTCTGAATACAGATTGAAGCAACTATTGGGTTTCTTTTTTTCACTTTCTTTTTCTTGAGGTTTTTTTTTTAATCTATGCTTGTTTTCATAACATAACTATTATAGATATATTTTATATGACTACACATATATAATCTATGTGAAATTGCTTGCCTTCTCAATGGGGGGTGGTGGAGAGGAAGGAAGGGAGGGAATTTGGGACTCAAAGTTTTAAAAACAAATGTTAAAAATTGTTTTATATGTAACCACGGAAAAATTAAATATTAAAAAATAAGTATCCCTGCCTCCAGTTTTAAAATCTTTATAGAGTTGCCAAGAGGATCTTCATAAGGCACAAATATATTATTCCCTGTTCAAACGTGTTCAATGCTCTTTTTTTTACCCCTCAGATAAAATAGTAAAAAGTCCTAAGTATTGAATTTAGGGTTCTCTAAAACAGAGGTCTTAAAATCTTCGTGGTAGATAGCCTGTAAAACATCCTAGTGCTGCTGGAAACAGATTAAAATTTATTTGGGAAATAGTTACCAAAATAAATTAAAATACAACCCAAAATAAATAGTGTTAATTTGTGGTTTTCTAAATTAATATTTTGCTTTATACTTTTCTGCTTGATTTTGATACACTTCTCTAGGACTTGGCAGAAGTCAAATTATTTTCCTTCATTTCTTCCTCCTCTCCTTCCTCTTCATCTTTCCCCTCTTCCTCCCTCTGTCCTCCTATTTCTTCTTTTTCTTCTCCTTTTTCTCTTTCTTCCTTTCTTTCTCCACTTATCTTCTTCCTTCCCTCCCTCCCTCCCTCCCTCCTCCCTCCTC
>NW_027187324.1:1184873-1276650 GCF_028583685.1 Petaurus breviceps papuanus
TTCCTTCCTTCCTTCCTTCCTTCCTTCCTTCCTCCCTTCCTTCTTTTGGTAGACTCATTCTATGTTCCAATCAAACTGTATTTCTTTTTATTCTCCAGTCTCACCTTTATATCCCACGACATTGTGGCTTCATATAGAATATCTCCAATTCCTGAAATGTACTCCCTCTTTATCACTGTCTATAAAAATCCTTCTCTTTGCTATGCATTTAACAAGAGCCTCTCTGATCTTTCACTGACAAAGTACTTCTTTTGAGAAAGCATTCTCTCTTTCCTCACATTTTCACAGAGTACAAAGGACCTAAACTTTGCCTATATAACTATCATATCGTATTGTTATTTCATATATATATATATATATATATATATATATATATATATTATATCCATTTTATAAACCCCTAGGGAGAATAAGTTCCTTGAGGGAAGCTGGTTGTTGTTCAGTTGTTTCAGTTATGTCAAGCTCTCTGTGATCCCATTTGGAGTTTTCTTGGCAGACATGAGAGTGATTTCCTATTTCCTTCTTTAGCTCATTTTACAGATGAGGAACTGAGGCTAAAGGTATTAAGTAACATTCCCAGGGTCACACAGCTAGTACATGTCTGAGGACAGATTTAACTTAAGTCCTCTTGGCTCCAGGGCAACCTAACTGCCCCATGAAAGAAGATACTTTGCTGTTTTTAGTTTTTATATTCCAGGTACCTACTTCCTGTAGCTTACTCCTGCACAATAGTTGCATATATCATTCCTATTCTTAATGATGCTTATCTAATTTCTAGTTAGTTCCTGTTTTGTTTTCTCTTTAGCTTCTCAGTTTGGGGGTCAGAGATAGCCATATTCTAGTTGCCTGCAGCCTAAGAACTGGTCCCTTTCTCCGTAGAAGAAAATCTAGTTCTTTCCTGCAAGGTTTCATTCCTAATTTACCTTCAGTAACTAGGTTGCACAGTGAATAGAATGTTGTACCTTGAAATGAGGAAGAACTGAGTTCAAATGCAGCGTTAGCCACTTTTGAGCTGTGTGAAAATGAGCAAGGCACTCAGTTTCCCCATTCATAAAATGGGGATGATAAGAATACATACTTCTCAGTATTGTTGTGAGGTTAAAATTCAATAATATTTACAAAGAATTTTGTGAACTTTAAAGCACTCTATAAATGCTAGCTATTTTTATCTCCAATTTTATCAGTGAGAATCCTTCCCTCCATCTAGATTGCAATTCATTTGTGTCATTGCATTATATGCAATTCTCACTCATGCCTTTCCATTAACTGTTCACAGATGATCTTTCTAAGACATCAAAATACAAAAACATATGTATGCATGTGTATATACATATGTATATATAAATAGAGAGATGAGTAAATAAGTCAATAATAAATGAATAAATAATCAAATAAAGTTACCAAAATGCAAATTCAAGTTCTAGAAGGTTTAAAGTTTAAATTTTTAATATAACTTTGCTTTTAAAAATTACTTGAGATTAGTAACATATTAGCATAACATATTATATTGCTCTTCAATTCCCAAACATTATATTGTTCTTGATAGCTCATCTAATAAAGACCTACATTAAAAATGTTTCCTAATTGGGCTAAATAACACTGGTCACTGAAACGCACATCACTAAATTGGAAATCGCGCAAAGGACATTGGGGAGGTTATTTATAACACAAGCCATCAGACACCATGCTGAACTGAGAAGCACAACTAGTAATTGCAAATCCACCTAAGATAAATTAAATGGGTTTTTGCAAACACAAAGCAATGATTTTTGGAGTGGTCTTTAATAAAATTTCCCTTGCCTCTGACAAACTCATGAAAATATTCCAATTATAAGCTTTTCCTTAAGCTTACGCAAAGAACCGAGAGTTCAACCCAGCA
Source organism: Petaurus breviceps papuanus (assembly GCF_028583685.1). Classification (NCBI taxonomy): domain Eukaryota; kingdom Metazoa; phylum Chordata; class Mammalia; order Diprotodontia; family Petauridae; genus Petaurus; species Petaurus breviceps. Next base: position 1,186,753 of record NW_027187324.1, read on the forward strand.
AAAGAAAATCTGAAAAGAAAGCTTATTCACACCTGAAAAATAGAGTAGTGGTGTTGCCTTAGTAAAAAGGGCCTTTTTCTTCATCTCCCACCTCAAAATACCCTCACCTCTGCCGTGTATTTGATGTTGCTTTTATAAAGTCTAGGTACGGATTGCTATACCGATTTTATGCATTTTTGTCAAAGCAATGACTTTTACTTATTTTTTTGGATCACTATTTGTTTTAGGTGGTAAGTATCTAGAAGGCATGTGCTACATCTTCACTTACCTAAGTATTTGCCAATATAATACCAAGTGGGAATGTGTGTTTTGTAGTGACCATTGTACATCCCCTCAAGGAGGATTGTACTGATAGATATTTAACACCTGGTGTTCACAAATGCAAGACACAGTTTAAAAATTAATCAGAATTATAGATATTTTCTCCATCACTTTTTTAAGTCTAGAAAATTAACAAACAATAAATTGAGTTATGATTTGTGAGGTGTAATTTGCACTCACAGTGCAAATTTAGCAATCAGCATGCAGTAACCTATTGGAATTGATTCCAACCTACCTCTCCTTCAGGTAAGAGCTATAAAAACAACTTACTTTTCTGTACTATTTTAATGTTATTGGTCCTTTTTAAGAAGGAAGGACAAACAACAAAGCTTACAATGTGTTGTCTTCATGTCTGTGAGGGAGGTAGTGGTGACATTGTTAAGCCCATTTTTATATTGTTATGGGACAAACAGGTTTCAGTAGGTTAGCTGACTTTCCCATGGTCACATGACTACTAATTATGGGAGGTAGGTGGTACAGTAGTTAGAGTACTACTAGGTGGCCTGAAATCAGGACACCTAGAGTTCAAATCTGGCCTCAGACGCTTAAAAGCTGTGTGTTGGACAAGGAGGTGGAGTAAAAGAAGGAATTTGCTTGAGCTTCCCCTCCAACCACCTATGATTCCTGTAAAAAAAATGGTTCTAAAATTTTTAGATCTACAGAACCCACAAAATGACAGAGATAAGCAAATGTCCCACTGAAGGCAGCCTGGCAGGACTACTGAAAGGGTCTGTTGCAAGGGACTAGGAGCAGAGTGCAGTCCCTTGTGGGAGCAACCCAGCAGTGCAGACTTGCCAGAGCAGACTTGAGGAAAGTGAATAACCAGAGGCTGTGGAGGTTTCCAGACTTCTCAACCTATAAATGCCAAAGAGAAAGTTAAAGGTCAGTGGGCGAACTCTGGGGATTCTGGATGAGAGTAGAATGAAGTGTGACCCCTGCCCCTGGGGTGGTACAGGTGGTGGCAGCTTCCACTGCTGCTGCAAGCAACTGCTTCCAAAGCTACAGGCCCACAAATTGTGTGGGGACCAAGCAACTATCCAGAGGAAAATCGTAGGACCCTCTTTGCTGGCACTGAGGCAGGATTCTTTTGCTTTGCCCTACTTAGGTCTGGGTCACAGTCTTGGGTGGTGGTCCTGGGGTGAGGAGTGCTAGAGTGGCAGAGCTTGTTGAGACTTGTAGAGAAGCAATCTTCCTCACAGTTCTGAGGAAGGTGCCCAGAAGAAGCTCTTACAACAGCTGCGCAAAACCCCAGAAATTTGGGACACAGCATCCACTCTGGAAGCAAAGCTCTACCATGACAAAGAGCTCAAAAATCAAGTAATTGGCTGGCAAGATGAGCAGAGGAAGCAAAATCAAACCATAGAATCATTTTTTGGTGACAAAGATGATCAAAACATTGAACCAGAAGAAGACAACAAAGTCAAAACTCCTTCATCAAAAGCCTTCAAGAAAAAGATAAACTGGTTGCAGGTCATGGAGAAACTCAAGAAGAATTTTGAAAGCTGTGCGATCCTGTTATCCTCTTTGCTGGTTTCCTCATCTGTAAAATAGGGATAATAATAACATGGATTTCAACCCCTTGTAGGGTTATTGTGAGGATCAAATTAAATAATATTTGGAAAGAGCTTAGCACAGTGCCTGGCACATATTAAACACTACATAAATGTTAATTATTTTTTAACTATTAAGTATTTGAGCCAGGATTTGAACCCAGGTTGTCTGCTTTCAAATACAGAAACCCTTCTAATGTGGTACATTGCTTTTTAGTTATATAGCTTAGGGGCATACCTAAACCATCTCACAGAATTGAGATGTCAGCTAATCAGTCAACTAATTCTCATTCCATATGACAGATATCTATGTTTCCTCTGGTATTAGCAACCACTAAGATACTTTTCACTTGGCCACTTAGATTCCTATGACAAAAATAATATGTTTATCCAATAAGTGGGAATGAGAACATATATTTGTGTGTTGGTGATAAAGAAATATAAATATTTTCTGTTATTTAAAAAAAAGTAGATCATAGAGTTGTCTTATGAAGTATTAGTATAAATACAGGAAGACCTATATATATGCATTTGTGAATAAATGATCATATAAGATACATGTCTAAATTTCTATCTCCTTAGGTTTATCTAATATTTGTATTTATGTGTATTTATATATTATTAAGGATTCTGAAGGTAAATAATACTTTATATTGTTACCATTTTGATTTATAATCTAATGCTTTCTTATGGCTTAGAAATGACATTGGATTCTCAAGACTCTGCATGGGATGTACAAATTTTGGCAGTATTTACCAAGCTAGAAAGGCATTTTGTATTGTTCTTGTGGTGGATTAACATTTAAAGAACAACGAAGTTAAATGCAACAAGTATTCATACTAGAGGGGCAGCCAGGTGGCGCAGTGAGTAAGAGTGCCGGCCCTGGTGTGGGGAGACCCAGGATCGGTTCCAGCCTCAGATACTTGGCACTCACACAAAATAACTGGCCGTGTAACTTTGAGCAAGTTATTTAACCTCAATTGCTTTAAAAAAAGTATTCATACTAGAAAGTTGTTCACAGCCTGATGAATAATTGGGTTACAACAACTCATGAATCTACTTACAAAACAAGGAGGATTGTTGATATGAACAAGTGGAAACAATACCTATATGAATGAAATATAAGAGGATTTGAAATATAAGGTGTATTGTTCATTATTATTGAATTTTTCACTCAGATCATCACCTTCATTAGTTAAAAAATGGGCACTAAACTAAATTAGAAAAGGGGATTTATGGGGTAGCTAGTTGGTGCAGTGAATAGAACACCAGCCCTGGAGTGAGGAGGACTGTAGCAGCAAGCAGCCCAAGCGTCCTCAGGGTTTGCTGCCAATACAGGTTCTTGGATCTGCTTTGTAAAGGAAAGCAACTCAAACATGTATCATATACCTAGTTCAGGGGGAAAAGGTCAGCACCCTGAACTTCAAAGTATACAGGCAGAATTATCAAGACAGAAACAGATCAAGTAGACAGATTTCCAAACTGTCCAACCATTACATCCATACCAAGTCAACATCTGGGTTTCAACATCTGGGTTTTTCAAAGCCAGGGGGGCTCTGGACAATGGCTTCCCAGAATCCATATCAAATCACAAAACACTTCTCAAAGTGAGCCCCAAAACAAAGCCTCAAATCAGGGTTTATATAGCCTTCTCCTGGCTCAGAGAATGTAACAAGCTTATTGACCCACTGGCCAATCAAGAAGTATCTACTGAAAAACAAGCCTCCCACCCCAGGCTCCAGGTGCACTTTAGCCTAGGGGCAGGGAAGATCTTCAAAATTTACATTCCCATTACAAGGAACTGAGTTCAAATCCAGCTTCAGACACAACACAAAAACTCGCTGTGTGACCTTGGGTAAGTCAGTTAACCCCAATTGCCCTCCAAAAAGCAAAAAAAAAGAAAAGAAAAGGGGATTTAGAAGCCAGATGAAATATAAATTTATAATTTATCACACTCAATTTCAAGATAATACTGGTGATTAAAGGAAATAAAAATTAATATCTCCTGATCATTTCATAAAATACAGTAACACAACAGAGTTTTAGGAAAAATAAACTCATTAGTACAAGATAAAATTATTTTATAACTTCAATAAATGAAATTAGGGTTTTTTTTTTGCTTAAGTATATCTATTTTCAAAAATGTGACTCATATTTTCCATGAAAAAATATATTTTCCAGTGGAGGGCAATGGAATATACAAACATATCACAAGTTCAAAAACTGAGAAACAACTACAGTGAGGTCTTTTCTTTTTTGATAGAAGAAATCATTTAATGTATGGTAGAAATGAAGAAGAGACATGTACAGAGCACTTTTCCAAACTGGACAATCTGTAGCATTGTCTCCAGGGGGTTGATGTTTGAGGCAGAATTGGGGGCATGTGTCAGCAAATTGATGAGTCAGCAAAATTATTAATTAAATTTGCATAGATGAAAACAAATTGAGTTTCTGGTATTTTTAAAAACAGATTACTTTGGTAGCACACATTTATAGCCTATATGTGAAAATTTGAAGTATTACAGGTCAGATCTATTATTACTTTTAGTATTAATACCAGAAAATTTAATGCAATATAATAAATTTGGCAGACCTATTTAACAAATTAATTTGAAGTATTTTAATATTGGCCTGCAACTGAGAAATCATTTTTTCATATAAAATTCTTATTATATTTATATTTTGGGTAAATGTCACAGAAATTACATTATTTTTATTCAAAACATAATCAAGTGACCAGGGAGGGAACTGTGAAACAGAGGTGGGTCAGCATTTTGAACCCAGTCTCTCAGAAGCAGAGCTACACCACAAAAGGATATATAATCCATTCCAAGCAACAGAGGAGATCCTTAATGCCATCATTCTAAACTAGGAGGAGGAGAACTCAGGACTCATCTCCTCAGTGGAAGTATTCATTGGTGCTCCATCCTCATCATCAAAACACCTGATAATTCCATCCAAGTATTACAGGGTGCCACAGTTTCAGAAAATGAGATTACAAGAATACACAAACAAAAAGATAAAAGGCTTTTCATAATGCCAATGATTCCAATCCCAAATCCAAAGGAAGAGAATAACACCAAAATATTTTTTAAGCAGAGCTCAAGTAAAAATAAAACTTGGGTATAAAATCAGTTTCTAAAAGAAATCATGAAGATTTTTTTAAATTAAATTTTAAAATCAAATGAGAAGAGTGGAACAATCAATTGTAAGAGAAATGGCAGCTAAGGAGGAGATGCTTGGAAAGAGAAATAACAACTTAGTACAAGTGGTATAAAACCTTACGCAAGTAACAAACTCTGAAAATTAGAACAGACTAAAATGAAGATGATGATATGTAAAAGAAAGAAATATTAAAATAAAATTATAAAAAATGCAAGAAAATGCAATGTATTTCATAAAAGAAATGCCATTGATTCAGGAGATTAAATGGGATATAATTTAAGAACAATTGGAGTATCTAAATATCTTTGACCCCAAATGAGCCTACATACTACATTTCAAGAAATTATGAAATAAATTTGTCCAAATGTATTTAACAATTTCATTCAAATCAATTCAATTCATTAAATGTTTATTAGGTGTCTACTGTGTTGTAGACACTGTGCTAAGCACTAGGGATATAAAAGGAGGCAAGAGATACTTCCTTCCCCCAAGGAGCATACAGTTTAGTGGGGTGAGACAACATGTAAACAAATATATGAAGCAAGATATATCGGGGATAAATAGGAAATAGTTAAAAGAGGGAAAGCACTGGAATTAAAAGAGGTTAGGGAAAGCTTCTTATAGCAAGTGAGATTTTAGTTGGGACTTAAAGGAAGGCAGTAGTCACAACAGAGAAAGAGAGAGTTCCAGGACCTGGGGATAGCTACAGTAAATGACCAAAGACAAGAAATGGAGAGATCTTTTCATGGGACAGCCAGGAGGCCAACATTATTGATCAGAGTATATGTTAGGGAATAATATATAAGAAGACTGAAAGGGAAGAAGGGAGCTGGGGTATAAATGGCTTTGAATGACAAACAGAGAATTTTGTACTTGATCCTAGAATGGTTTAGAAATACATCCAGGGGTGGCCAAGCAGCACAGTGAGTAAGAACACTGGCTCCAGTGTCGGGATGACATGTGGATCAAATTCAGGCTCAGACACTTATTACCCACCCAGAAACACCTGGATGTGTAACCTTGAGCAAGTTACTTAACCCCAATTGCTTAGGGGCAGCCAGCTGGCTCAGTGAGTAAGAGCATTGGCTCCAGTGTCTGGATTACCTGGGGATCAAATCTGGGCTCAGATACTTAGCACCACACCCAGAAATAATTGGCCATGTAACCTTGAGCAAGTTACTTAACCTCTATTGCTTTAAAAAAAAAAAAGAAATACATCCAAACTCAGTAGGGAAACAGGAAGTAGAAAAGGGGAGAATAGATATAAGATGGGATAAAGAATAAGTAAAAGAAAAAATCTTAATGGGGGGGGGAGAGATCAAGAAAAAGAATTTAAAGGAAAAGAAACAAATGGTAAAAACTTTGGATAGAGAGAATATGAAGAAATAAAGAATAGGATGAAATAAAATACACAAGTAATATCAAAGCTATTGATGTGAATTAGATGAACTCATTCCCAGAATGAAAGAAAATAGCAAAATGGATTAGAACACAGATTTCACTAATATTCTATTTATATAATGTATCAGCAATGCCATATTCACAATGCCTATGGAGATTACAGATATGCTGATATAATTATCCTTCACAAAATACATCATGCTTGCCATATGGGGGAATAAGCTGGAAAATTTATTAAGATACCAAAAGACTGAGTCCCAAAACCAGAAAGTGAAAGCCATCAGAGTAGTTATGACATTGGCACAGGTGGATAAAGTAGAAAGCACCCACATTTTCAAGCCTTTAAAACAGAACAGGCTACCTCAGGCAAAGGTCCTCCTCTCCCCACTCACAGCAACCACCCAGCGTCTGGGAAGAGCGCTCCCAGAAGCTCCGGCCCCTGGCAGTCCTCAGCAGGAGTCCTTAGCAGAAATTCTGGCTAACTCAAAAAGGGCTTCGCGCTGCCGCTGCCTCTGCTGCTGCTGCCGCCGTCGCCACCACTGCCAGCCACCGCAGGAATTCTAGTTTGGCTTCCGCTTCCTCTTGCTCTGCCCCTTCCTGCTACGTCAGCAAGTCCAGTGGGGCATGGAAGATCTTTAAATCCCATAACCCTTACATATGATTATCTATAGAAGTTTGGAGAACAGTTCATACTTGACTTCTTCATCTAGGTCAAGTGGCCACAAAAATGAAGGACTAGATTTTTTCCCCAATGTAGGCTAATATCTAACTCCTAATGAGTTCATTCTACACCCCATTTCCAATCATCTAGCACATTGTGGCAAGGAATAAGCATACAATTCAGGATAATGTGAATCATAGACTTCCAACAAAACTCAAATCCAACCCTAAATTCTCCATGCCATGGAAAACCAAAAAGCAGAAACCTGTTTTGGCTGGGACTGCTATGCACAATACTGTGCCCTGCAACAGGGCTTAGTCAGAAAACTGAGGAACAGAGAAAAGATACTGGGTACATGTGCTTGTGTGTAGCACTCAACAAAGACTGCTAGGAAAATTCAATCATCCAGCTGGAAATCATTTGGGGCGTAGCCTGAGACCAGTCAAACATATACCCAGTATATGAGGATAACAGTATGGTTTTGGAGTTCAGTCCTCCACTCCGTTAAAACTACAGTCAAATGGAAGCATCTAAAAGTGAGTGATAGGGGACTATAAAAAATTAAATCACTAAAGATATCAAGAGGGAAAGAATCATTTAAGGACTTTGAGCATAAACTGATAAGCCAATAGGAAGACATTAACTGAATGGGATATGGCCATCAGATCAGCTCAAAAGTCCAGGCATTTATGAATTGAGGCAGAGGAACATGTGCTATATCTTAATCAATTCAAAGTTTAGCAATGAAAGGTAAGCAACTCCTTTAGTCTTTAAAGAAAAAAAAAGATAATAGAGTAGAATAAAATAGAGGAAAATTAAAGCATTGTATGTTGAAATATGCGAAAAAGAAAAACAAAAAAAAATTAGGAGTGAATCTTCTTTCATTGGTGGGAAGGCAGCACCACTTCTAAGTTTGTATAAATGAATAAGGTACTTTATGAAATTTGGTGCATTTATAAGTTTTGGTGCTTAGAGAGATCACTATCTTGCCTCAGGAGAAGAGGAATTAGAAATGTTGGTGGCAACTGACAATCGAAAGATTTGGAAGTCATGGATCTTGGAAGATATCATGGGGAATTGAAAAAAAAATCATGCTAGAGAGGGCAAAGATTAATAATGAACTATACATTTAGGACCATAGGAAAATTCCTCCAATGAGGCAATGTCCTCTCAATCACTTGCAAAAATTGTTATTTCTAAGAATGAGACGTCAGAAAAGGGATGATCATATAGCAAGTGCTACAATAAAACTTTTTTTTTTGGAAAGGGAACCAAAGCTAAGCCTTTTAGAAATTTAATTCCATAAGGAATATAGACATTAAAGGACTAAAGAAATATAGGGACCATAAATCACAAAAAAATGTCTGAAAAGGATAGAAATGGTATATAAATAATGAAGAAAATGACAGAAAGGAATCTCTTTTAGAAAAAGGCACCAAAATTGAATTTAAATGAATAAATTAACAAAATAATTCAAATGAAGGAAGATGTATTTTATTAGATTAATTAACTGAAAAGAAAAGAAAATCAAGTGGAGGAAAAAATAACAATATAAAAGCAAGTAAGAACAAAGAACTGCTAAACTAAATTTCAAACTAAAATAAAGGGTAACAAATAGGAGTAAATAAAGCTTGACTGTAAGGAGAAGAAAGCTTGGGTGGGAACAGGTTTGATGAGAAGTGGATTAAGCTAACCTATTTTGAGGGCAGTTAGGTGGCTCAGTGGCTCAGGGCCAGTCCTGGAATCAAGAAGATCTGAGCTCGAATCCATTCTCAGACACTAACTGTGTGACCCTGGGCAAGTCTTTTAATTGTTTGTCTCAGTTTCCTCCTCTGTAAAAATAGCTGGAGAAGGAAATGGCAAACCACTCCAGTATATTTGCTAAGAAAACCCCAAATGGGATGATGAGGAATTGAATACAAGTGAACAACAACAATAGTAAGCTAAAATAACTGGAGACAAAATACTGTGCTACAGAGGGAGAGGATGAAAATGATATTAAAAACAATTAAAGGAACTAACTTTAAATGTAAATAGGTTGAATAAATTAAATAAAATAAAAAATGAGTGACTAATTGGATAAGAAAATACAACTCCAGGGGCAGCTAGGTGGTACAGTGAAGAGAGCACGGGTCCTGGAGTCAGGAGGACTTGAGTTCAAATTTGGCCTCAGACACTTGACACGTACTAGTTGTATGACCTTGGGCAAGTCATTTAACAACAATTACCTTGCCTTACCCCTTCCAAAAAAAAGAAAAAGGACATACAACTCCACCATGTGCTGCTTGCAAGAAATATTATCTTTTAAAAGGCTGAAAAATTATTTACTATTCATTATGTGAATCAAAAAAAACAGGATTTGCATTTATGCTATCAGAAAAAGCAAAAACATCCAAAATAAAAAAAAATGAACAAAGAAACATTATTCTGAAATGAACAGATAAAACCATGAATTTGCATTGAAGCTAGAGTGCAGAGGCCATTAAATACTGATCTAAGGAACTGGATTTTATTAAGTAGGCAACAGGGAAGAACTGATTTTTTTTGAGCAATGGAATAATGTAAAGAGATATGCACATTAGAATGCTTAATTCAAGGTGTTTTGAAATGAACTATTTGATGGTAAGATTTCTGTTGTGAATACACAATTTGGGTCTAGATGACCACATCTTAGGGATGTTTTGGAAATGGTTGGAGGTTAAACTATATAACCTTCAAATTGCCCCTCCAATATTTTTTGATTAAATAAATCAGAGTTCTAGATATTCTGATCATAGTTAATTTCTAGATTATCTTGAAACATACCCTTTGTTCAAATTCTATTTTTTTAAAGACATGTTCTCTTTCTATTAATTCATTACTGAATGGCAATTCACAAATAGAAAAAGAGTACACAATCTGGCCCACCCAAGTTCAGAATGAATTCTCTAGTACCATGCTGTGAAATATACCTAATGGTTTACTTATGGTAGAATGTTATAATTAATTTGGCAAAAATGATTTTAAAGTGTATATCTATCTATACCTACATCTATATCTATCTATATTCAATAAGATGAAAAGTGATTTTGTGTGTAAGAATCCTGTTAAATTGATCTTTGCTTTCCCTTTTAATGGGAAGGTTTTTTTTTAATACACAATGATGTTGGTATTAAATGGCCATAATATTGCTTTTTAATTCATAAGTTTTTATAAAGTAATAACTATAATTTAGTTTCTTAGATAATGAAGTCAAGAGTTACAATGATATCTCTCTATATTAATTTTTTCTTAAGGGCTTTGTTGAAAGTCATAATATGATAGAACTGTTGTACTACCTGATACATTTTACAAAAATATATTAATTTATTCTTTGAATTAATATAAATATAAACAGCATTCTTCATTTTTTGATACTTTGTAGTTCATTTGCCTTTCTGCTATGATAGGAAGACACAAATAAGCATATTATAAATTTGAATGTACTTTGAGTTGAAGTGCTGTTATATTTAAACACAAATTTTGGATCTATAATATTCTCAGCATATGTGTTTGACACTCCCTATGCCTATGAAACCCATGTATAAAGTATAATAAAATATCAGAGAAACTTACTGTACTAGGAAAAAAAATGTCCTCTCTGGGAAGAAAAAAGGCATCTGAAGGTTATGATCAATGGATTAAAAGACTGGTGCTATTTGTAATAGCAATATCATTGGGATGGAATCATCTACAAAAAAAATGTCATCAAAATTATGAGATTGATTTTCCTAGACACAAAAAATTGCTTTATGTGATTGTGTGCTTTTACTTATATAAACATGTTGCTATAAAGTATAAGTTGATTCAATCTATATACAGGTATATGGATTAACTGTATACCTACCTTCCTTTTATCCATCATCTCACCTCAGAACTCTCTGAAAAAAAACTATGAGCTTTGACCACATTATTCCATGAGGTTACAAAATAAAGGAAATGTTCCCCTTTCCTCAAATATCAGTGGTTGGCCTCATACAGAAATGGGCATTAGGACTAGGTGCTTCTACAAAGTGAACATTTGGCAGAAATAATGACAAAATGAAATCTGACTGCAACAAAAATTGGCTATAAACCTGAGACAAAAAAATATGGCACTATTGACATTAGATCATTAGTTTTATATGGTATGCATTCAAGTTCTTCAGTTAATTACCCCTGCACAATCACTCCTCCCCTCCACTTTCACACTGATACAGACACAGAAACAGGCTTCTGGCAGGGAGGGTGATCATACCAACATGATTCAGTTATTCATTTCAACACTTATCAAGTGTCTTCTATAATAAACACTTTGAGGAGATAAAGAGTTTAGATATAGTCTCTGACCTTGGAGCTTGACTCCCACAAAGAAAACTGTAATACACAATATCACTTGATAAGTACTATGAGATATGAGGTGTTAGAGGAATAGGTTGTTATTGACAAAGGAGATTAAGGAAGACTTCCTGGAGAAAGTAGTATTTCTTTTGTACTTTAAAAGCAATAGGAATTCAAACAGTGAAGGTACTAAATAAATTTTTATTGATTGAAATATTTATTGATCGGCAGCAATAGTTAACAAGCACATTATGTACTATGCATATTTCTCAATGCTATGAATACAAAGAAAGGTTAAAAAAAACAGACCTTGCTCTCAAGGAACTCACAGTCTAATGGAGGAAGAACTAAGTATCAACAAGGTATTTAGGAAATAATCAATAGAGAGAAGGCACTAAAATGAAGGAAGATTGGTAAAGACATCCTGTGGAAAGCAGGATTTTAGCAGGAATTTAAAGGAAGCTATGGAAGCCAGAAAGTGGAGATTAAGGGGGAGGACATGCTAGGTCTGAGGGACAGTCAGTGAAAATGCATCGTATGAATTTAGAGTATTTTGTTTAAGGAACAGAACAGAGGCCAGAGTTACTGGATCATAAACTATGTTAAGAGATAAAAGATATGAGAAGACTGGAATTATAGAAAGAGCCCAGGTTATAAAATGTTTTTAAAAGGCAAGCAGAAGATTTAGGATTTAATCTTGGAGATAGTTGAAAACCATTGGAGGTTTTTTTTTTTAATCTGTTTGTTTTTTGAAGATCACTTTCATAGTTAAATGGAAGAGACACTCAGATAGGGAAGAGACTTAAGACAGTGACATCAAAGAGAAGGCTGTTGTAATAGTTCAGGCATGAAGTGATGAAAGTGGTAGAAATGTCAGTCGACAGCACAGTTAAATTGTGAGATATTTTGCAAAGAGAGAGTTAATAGTGTTTAACAGCTGATTGAATATTGAAAATAAAAGAGTAAGGAGTCAAAGATGACACCTAGTTTGAAAGTCTGGGTGTCTGGGAGGATGGCAGTATCTTGACAGTAATAGAAAATTGTGAAGGGAGATAGACCTTGGCTGTAAAGTTTTGGAACTCTTGAGTTATAGATATCTATAGGACACCCATTTTTATATATCCAATAGGCATTTGGACATCTGAGTCTTGAAGTCAAGAGAAGTTAGGACTGGATAAATATGTGAAAATTTAAGATTATGCTAAGAGATAATGGAATCCATGGGGGTAAATAAGCTCAGCAAGTTAAATACTATGGAAGGAAAAGAGAAGGTATGCCAAGATAGAGCATTAAACAACAATAAAGGTTGCTGGTCATGATATAGATGAACATCTAGCAAAGAAGACTGAGAAGGAAGGTAATACAGGTAGGAGGAGAAACAGAGATTAGGGTCATGAAACCCTAGAGAAAATAGTGTATAACACATGAAGAGGGTGATTGACATTGTGAATAAGGTGAAGGACAATGAGGATTCAGAAAAGGTTATTGGACTTGGTATTTAAGAGATCAGTGGTGACTTTGGAGAGAACAGTGTCAGTTAAATGATGAGGTCAGAAGGTAGACAGAGAGGAGTTAAAAAGAGACTGAGAAAATAGAGAGTGTAATTATAGTGTAGATACACTTCTCAAAGAGTTTACCCACAAAAGGAAGTAGAGGCATGGGATAAGACCTAGAAGGGATAAACAGATCTAGAAGAAATCTTCGGAGAATGAAGATACATTGGTATATTTGTAGGCTGTATGTTTGAAGCCAATATACAGAGAGATATTGAAGATTATTAAAGGAGTAAAGATGATAGAGAATGACGATAACAGAGGGGGAAAAACTACTGGTGAAAATGACATGTAATGGGATCATTTGAGCATGAAGAAGGGTTTACTATGGCAAAGAAAAGGGCCATCTCTTCCTGTGAGACAGGGGTGAAGAAAAAAAAATAATCTGTTAAAGATTCTGAGTGATGTGAGATAAAGACAATGTAACAAGAAATAACAAAGGAGGAGAGGTCAAAAGTACAGTAATCATTTGGTGATAAAAGAGAATACGTCAGCAAGAGCATATTGCAGTGTGTGTGTGAAAGGAGAATAAAATAACATATATCATAAGGACTATTAAGTTATTGTAGTTGTGTTCCCAGTGCTCAGTATAGTTCCTTGCACATAGTAAGGATGACGTTCAATTTATTTTATTTAAATGAATATAATGTGGGGGGGGGGATAAGATAAGAGAAGCCTGGAAAAGTGAGGAGGTATGACATCATAAAGGGCCTTGAATACCAGGAAGGTCATTTTGAAGTTTGGTTGTTTGGCAGTAGGAAGCCAGTATTTTTGATCATAGATATGGTAGCATCATAAATAACTAATTGAAAAGGGAAGAAAGTGGAAATATCATGACTTATTAGAAGGTTTTAATAATAGTCTAGGTGAGAGGCAATAGGTAACTATATTAAGTGATAGCAGAATAGTAGAGGGGAGGGGACAGTCCTTTCAGAAATTGAAGCAATAGGACTTTAGTAAATAATTTGATATCAAATAAGGAAGAGAGTCAAAGATAATACCGAGTTTGAAAACATTAAAGATAACCCATGAGCCTCAGTTCCATAAAAACAAATAGTTAAACTAGAAAGAAAAAGAGATTTAGTGGGGAAAGTAATTTTGGTTTTTGAAATATTGTGTTTGAGGCATCAGTAGAAAAGCTAGGCAAATACATATTTTAGAAAATTCCAAAAGTTTTAGAGTTTATAAGGGAGGTCAGGGATAGAGATATAGATTTAAGAATGTTATGCATAATAGAATAGGCACTGGAGCAAATCATAGTGCCACCTGTAGGAGAATAGAAAGAGAAGAGAGGCAAAAATAGAACAGTGGGTCAGGTAAATTATGGGTTATGTGTTCAGGAAGAGGAGTCATAGGAGAGGAGGGAAAAAGGGAGAAGGGGAGGAGGGAGAGAGAGAGAGATTGAATTTTCTCTGCTTTTTATTTTTCCCTTCTTTATCTACTTGGGCTGGCCAAGGAAAACTACCAGCTAGCAATTGTCCAGAAGTGAGAAATTAGTTTTTAGCTCTTTCTCCACCTAGCTCCCAAAATGGGTGCTGGATAAGTCTTTAGTTTTATTTTAACCTGTGCAGCTCCCAGTTTCTATCTCCCATATTACAACACACATGAAAAATGTTAGAAACTGTTAATATATTTTATATAACACTTTAAAATGGTGGCAAAAAAGTGGACAGAATCACAGAGGGAAAAGGGAACTGCTATGGACGGACACTGATTGGGCATAGCCATCTTCCAAAGAAACTGACTTTCTTCTATTAATTCAACTTACAAAAAAGAAAGGAAGCACAAAATCCAGAGGAGTAGAGCAATTAAGGACAGCTAGTTCTCCTTAACTCAGTCTTAGAAGAAAGAATTTCTCTTTAGGCAAGTAGGGGTCACCTCACTCAACCTGGCTCATTTGGTTCAGTGCTCCCTGATAAGTGGCATTCTCACTGGCCTCAGCTGAATACTTAACTGGAATAGGCAATACTAGAATAGTAAGTAAATTTTTTTTCAGGGACTAAAAAAGAGAGCAGAGGCACACAAAAAAGATAGAGTGATTGACTATAAATATCCCCATCCCTTCAAGATAATGGACACAATCTGACCACATCTGGCGATGGACCTCTTCTTCTGTGTCCTCCATATCTTTCCCAGAATTTTCTTGAATTAA
This sequence comes from Petaurus breviceps papuanus, assembly GCF_028583685.1. Taxonomy (NCBI): domain Eukaryota; kingdom Metazoa; phylum Chordata; class Mammalia; order Diprotodontia; family Petauridae; genus Petaurus; species Petaurus breviceps. The sequence continues at coordinate 1,201,894 of NW_027187324.1, forward strand.
CCCATAATCCTTCACAATTTCCTGACATCATTGACTGATCCAATCATAGAAAGTATATGAATCTTGGTAGTTACTTTGAAAAGGGGCCAGATTCCAATTCATGATTATACATAATTTGTTCCATTATTCTAAACCCCTTTCCAACTCCTACATTTTCTGATCAATCTATCTGGTTTAATTAAATTTTCTGCTTTTCACCCAAGAATTCAAAGTTGGGGAGGGATGAAAAACTGAAGGCACTTCAAACAGGAAACTGTTGGTTTTCGAGATTGGTCATTTCCATTTGTACAATCCTAGGATATTGTGGGCTCTTTCTTCTAGTATCTCTGTTTATGACAGTCCCTTATAAGTTGAAGTGCCACCTCCTACACAAGGTTTGTCTTCAACCTTTTAATTGTTTTCCCTAAAATTGCTTGATATTTTAACATATATTTGTATATATATATATATATATATATATACATATATATATATATATATATACAGTATATCTGGGAGAACTCTCTCCTTTAATGCTGCTGCATCTATAGTTTGTATTTACTTATATGGGTCCCTGTTGTCCTTTCTTATAATAGAAGCTTCCTACTGAGAGGAGTATCAGCAGTCTTGTCTTGTAACTCCAATACCTAACATAATGTGCCTTTCACATAGGATGAATTTAATTAGATAAATTGAAGACAAAGGTGTGGAGCCCAGTCTTTGCCCCCTAAATTCTTTCCTATGTCCCTTGTCTATTACAGTCATTTGCTGTATCTCATTCACCTACCTATAGACTATACTTTGCATATTATATTACAGTATATGATCTTTTCCCCCTAACATTTCTCAGCTGCACAATTCACTTTTTTAGTTCATTTTGTTTTCCCAGAGGAAGGTATTTTCCATATGGACTATTACACCCATACTGCTGAGCACTCCAGAGAACCGATGATGTCTGTTGTCACCGTAACAGTGATCAATTCAATTAACTGAATTAATGAATCTGAGTTTGCTAGAAGTGACTCACAGACTTGTCAGCTTTTCATAAGCCCTTAACCCATGTGATCTCAAATTCTCTTTTTTTGAAAAATACATCTAACCCAATAAGAATGAATCTCAATCTTATTTAATCCAAAGGTGTACTACATATTTATAATCAAAACTAGTAGAAAGGGGCAAATTCACAACTGGCAGAAAACAAATGATGGTAATTAATGTTCATTCAATTCAATTAAAATCAACCATATGCAAAGGACACTGCATTAAGTACTAGGGATGCAAAAAGAAAATGGTTTACTTGTTGACTCCTGGTTCAGTAGTCATATTCACTCTCTTAACCTATCATCTCCATCTCTTTTCCTTTCCCTTCCCCCCACAGTAATGCCTCACTGCCCCACCTTTTTTTTTTTCAAAATTCCTCACACAGAGGAATGGTTGGTGGTTTTTAAATTGAGATTTATTGAGCTTCTGACAAAGCAACTAAAGGCCACATGCATGAAAAAATGAAAATTTGTTGTTTTGTTAAAGAGAGAGAAAAATAGAGAAATTTTCACTTTTCTGCTTTAAAAAATAAAACAGGGGACACAAAACTCTTCAATAATACAGCAGTCAATAATAAAATATCATTTATTCTTTTCATTTATAAGGGGTTGATTCCTGACTTCCCATCAGTAAAGGGCCATCAGAAACTAGGCTGGGGAGGAAACTCTGAGAAAAAGCTCTGGTCTGACAAACCCTCGAAATTTTTTTGCTTTGAGACTCCTGAAGGGAAAAATGACAATGAGAAGAACAATAGAACCAGCATGTTTTCTGAGGAGGTAGGTATACAGTGCTTTTACTGGATTGCACATTTACTCAGTTGCTATAGATGCCTTCCATCATCCCTAGTATGCACTTTGGCCTGCCATAGACCTCCTACCTCCTTTCTAGCCTTTTCTCTTGACAATCTCTGCCACAAATGGTATTATTTCTTTTTAATTTTTTGTATATAACTTGTTTTTGTTCTTTATTAATTTGTTTGTTTACTTTTAGTTTACAAGATTCAGTTCCAAAATCCCTTGAGTTTCAAATTTTCTTCCCCTCCCTCTTTTCTTTCCCCCTTCCACTCCCTGCCCATGGCAGCATGCAATCAAGTATAGGATCTACAAATACTTTCACATCAGTCATTATTCAGGTTGTAAAGAAGGATTTTAACCAATGGAATGAACAATGGGAAAGAGGAAACAAAACCAAACAAGAAAAAGAGAGCAGGTAGTTTGCTTCAATCTTAGTAGATATGGCAGAATTTTGACAGAAGATGTCACAAAAAAAGTATCAGCATTATGGTTCAGGCAGAATAGTTGAGTGAAGGAAAATCAGGAAGAAGAGGTAAGCAGGAACAGTGTAGAGTGATCATTGGCAATGACAGCAGTAATAGCAGCAGCTATGGCAGTAGTGATATGGCTGATGAGCAGCAGAAACACTATGTGGGGAAATGGCAAATCACCAGTAAAAAGAATGAAAGTACAAATCTGCAATCTTTGGAGACTAAGAAAAAGGTAGTATCTCACCTGTTTGTAGGTAACTCCATAGCCTTTAAAGCCACAAATTAAGTCACTAACACTATGATTTCCCTAACATTTCTCAATTCTCAGTTTAGGAAGACAGTCACCTGAACTCTAAGATTTAACCCTAAAAATTCATATCTGATAGCCAAAATGATATATTTCCTGAGAGTTGTGAATAGTTATACTCTTATTACATTTAACTAAAGTGAAACATATTTAAATATCTGTTTGATATTTTTTGTTTAGCTATAGGAATGAATTGAATAATTGTGTTATACTTGTTCCATGTGATAAGTCCTAAAATGTTAAAGCTAGATGTTTTTTGAACCTTAACATCTACAGTTTTAGGGCAAAAAAGTAAAAGGCCCTTATTTTGTTGTTTTTCAGTAATTTCCATCATGATTGACCCTTCATAACACCATTTGAAGTTTTGTTCACAAAGAAACTAGAGTGGTTTGCCATTTCCTTTTTCAGTTGATCCATTTTGTCAAGCAATCAGAGGTTAAGTGATTTGCCTAGGATCACACAGCTTGGAAGTCTCTGAGGGTCGACTTGAACTTAGGTCTTGCTAATTCCTGGCCCAGTGCTCCATCCACTTAACCATCAGTCTGTACCATCAGCCTCAAAAAATAAGTATATTAGTGATTCATAAATATAGAGGACTTGTTACCATGAGAGATTTTAGTGAGTATAAGATAAGATCAAGAAGGTATTCAATTAATACACTAAATATTGCATTCAGTAGTAAATTTTCCACTCACACTCCTTTTATCTTGAATACTAACAATTAAGAAATGTGATATGAAGTATGCTGCATATAATTCTAACAATTTTGTCATCATCACATTTTTTTCATTACCACTATATTTTCTTTTATTCAAGGTTTAGTCAGAGGTAAGACTATATAACTTTTTATTTGCTTTTCATGTAATCAATAATTTAGTAATTAGTTATCCCTTTATTAAATTTAGAAAATCCTCAACATAAATACTTATGGTCCTAAAGAAATCAATTAAAACCATGTTTATATATGATTTGACTATTTGATGAACTTGGCATTCTTTTCCTGAGTGACTTAGTTAGTTGATTCCGTAAAACCAGAATGATTTTTTTTGTGTTTCTATGTCTATTGGGCATAAAACTATTTCAATATGCAGTGTGAATTATAAAAACAAATTCCTGCCATCATTCAAATTTATATATCTGTGGGTTGAATATCCTTTAAGTCCTTTATCCATTTATACGTACTTCCTTACTTCTACTTATAGTCTGAAGTGCATGCAAAGTTTAAAGTTAGTTGACCTCTCCTCTCTGTATGGAAATATAAATTCAATCAATATAGCATATGACCAGCCTAGTATCTCACCACTCCCAAAATATTTATCAATTTTAAGTAAGTTTGCCATGTGACATTTGGTTAAGCAAACAAACCCTTCATATAACCATAATCTATATTATTAGGGCTACCCATTAATCTATACCTTTTTCTATTTCAGATGCTTTTCACTTCTGAAATATCACTATCACAGGTATAACACAAGTTTCCCATGGTTTTTCTCCAGGAAAGTAGTGGTCTTCTACTGAGAAAATGATTCATCGTGGCCAGTTGTGTCTATCTACTATGATGTATCCAGTCTCAGATTTGCCTTCAGGCAAAACTTTTCTGTGCAATCCAGGAAATCTAGACATTTCCTGATACATAACTGGTATTCCTCTGTATCACTTAAGGAAAGTAATCCAAACCTTAGAAATGGATGAGGTGATTTTTTTTTTCTCCCATAAGAAACCCAGACTTGGACTTTTATATAAAATGTGGTGCTTGCATAGTATTAGGGGAACTGGTCATATCTCTAGGAACAAGAAAAGAAAAAAAAATCTGAGGTATAAAACATCATGAACAAAAGCCAAGGACATGTTCAAGGTATAGTCATCCAATGTGACTGTATCACAGAGTAAAGGAGAATAATAATATTGTGATAGAGTACTGCTCTGAGCTTAATAATTATTTTTATCCTTACTGTGCTTTCTCCAAAACATGACAAGCCAGTGACTTGTGTTGGAAAGTTATCTCAAGGAAGGAGAGGCTAAAGTTTCCCAATTCAAATCAGACTTGTTAAAATCTTATGCCCCTCACAAGAGACAACTTTGCCTTTCTAATGGGTGGCATTGGACCATATCTCCTCTGCATCATATGGGAATATATTCCCTGTACAATTACAGAGATGTTGCATTATTTGAATATTAAGTTGTTCATAGGCAATAAACCAATGGGGAATGGAGGATAAATTCTTTAAAAACTGTGAATATCTTTAAATTACTCAAGTGGATTTTAGGTATCCCTTAAACACAATCTTTTGTTGGAGTCCCTTGGGAAGTTCAGAATATTTACTAGGAGAAAAAAAAAACTTTTCTTCACTTTCCTTCTACATTTCTATGAAGCTTCCATGCAAGCCATTATTCAGAGTATGTGTAAAACTGAGGATTCTCCTGGGAATATTCTCCTGATGCATAGTGAATGTAACAGTAGTTAGAATGTGATGCCATTCAGTAAATAAGTGGCATTAGAAAAAAAAGAACATTCAATATAAATTTGTTTCCATTAATTATAATTTTTGTAACTCCCAAACTTCTGGTTATTTTTAGGTTGCTTAAATTGCTTAATGCTTAATTTTAATGACATTCTATGTCTCTCAATTAATATATTATTTCACTCTTCTAAATTACTCTTCTTCAAATTTTGAGCCTTAAAATATTATAGTAAAGCAATTTATATTTTCTTCCTCCCACAAGGAAAACAAATATACTGACCATAGTTTGAAATGAAAGTGGTTATAGAAGTTATGTAGTCTAAGGTCATCATTTTGGAAATTTAAAAAACAGTGGCTCAACAAGGCCAAATGATTATTCCTAAGGTCACATAGCAAGTTAATGATAGAATTGCAAATAAAAATGAGTCTTATTTCTGAATCTGATATTTCATTATTTTGAGGCAGAGGAATGTTACTGAAGTGGTCAAATATGACTGATTTAACAATCTAGGATCATGTCTTTTGATAAACCACAAAGTCCTCAAAGAAATTGTCAATATCTATACAATTGTACATCTCTCAAAGTTTTGTCCTGAGTGCATTGTCTGCCATTGGCCCTGTTGTCTCTATGGAGATGATGCTATATCTTCTACCTCCATGTGGAGAAGAGTTTCTGATTTGGACCCCCTCTAATCCAAAGGTAAGCCTATCTTTTTCCCTTCTCCTAGCTGGGAGGTCCTTCAAGCACCTAGGAAGGCTTGCATGGATCTCTTGTGCCCTTGTGGTTAGCAAATTCCCTTTAGTAAGAGCTCTGCTTGGGAATTTCACTGGGAGTTCTTTATGAAGTTCTTCATCCTTCAATGCAATACCATTGAAGAGATGAACATGGCTATAGGGAGGATTTCCTTAGGCTTTCTGGCATTCAGTCCCAACTCCCATACCAGGAGGCTACTAAATAAGAACACCGGGTCTTTGTATAATCTGGAAGACCAAGAAAAGTTATTGCTATCTATGCTTTCTGTTTGTATATGTCTGCTCTGTGTCTGTGTGAAAATCTCTTGAGTCTGCCACATTCAAAATGCAGCCAGCCAGAAATGGAAAAAAAAAAAAACAAAACTTTACCTGGGCTAGAAAGTTTGATGGTCTTTTAAAGAAAGGTTGTTGGCAAAACCAAAAAAAAATCTCTCTCTCTTTCTACTTCCTTGAACTCTGCCCAAGTTCTGGGGGTAGAGAGACAGATGGAAAAAAGGGGGAAAGGGGAAACTTCTCCCCTAAGATCTATCTAAGAGAAAGGGGGTCACTTAATTGATCAAAGAAAGGCAGGTTTCAAAGCTGCACTTTGGAATAGGACTAGCATTTAACCCTTGCCTGGGTGACAGAAAGAGAACTGTGCAATATCATTGGGAATATAGATCCAGGTAATTGAATTCATTCTGGTTACTATTTGGCACTAAGATAAATTGTAAAATGCATAGATCTGAAAAAGAGATGCCTCAGAGATGAAGTTTTGAGCTCTCCAGTATGGGAAAGAGGGGACAAGGTGCCACTGGATCTTTCCAGAGTCCCATTCACCTTGATTGGAGGGTTCAAAGCTCTCATTTTCAAAGAAGATTTTAAAGGAGTGAACACCTGAGTGAAGTTTACTTGAGCAAAAGGTAAAAAAAACACTAAGATTCTCCTCCCTGTAGTCCTACCTCTGATGAGGTTAGGGCTATGGTGCCTACTCACTGTGATCCAGCTTTGACCAGACTGGGGCCACAGTGAAAACTCACACCTGCTAGATTCTCTTCCTCATGGTCTCAGTTATTCCCAGGCTAGGGCTACAGTGCTTTCTCCCTGTCATCCTGGCTCTGACCAAGCTGAGGATACAGTGAGAAGTTACAACCACTAAGATTCTCTTCCTCGTGGTCCAAGCTCTTCCCAGGCTAGGACTACAATGCCTTCTCCCTGTCATCCTCTTTCTTATTGAGGTAAGGATACAGTGAAAGGTTAGTACCATTAAGATCCTTCACCCTGAACAGCTCCAGGCCCCTGGGCATCCTGAAGCCTACTCCTCTAGGCAAAGAGATGAACCTCTTCTCTCAAAACCATAAGTCCTTGCTTCCACACCACTGGAAACTGGAGTTTCTGCTCCAAGTTCCCTGAAGCCAAGCAACCCCTATCAGGAAGCTTGTGGGTTTCTCAGGGACCCTCCTCCTTATTCACCAACACCCCTTCCTCAATGCCCCCCTGGACCTTTCATTTAGCTGCTGGTCTCTACAACCTCCTGACACTCCCCAGTTCTTAGTCCCTCCCACAAAAAGAACAGTGCCCTCTTTCTCCTTCCTTCCCAAATCAACCATCCCCACAACCAGGCTCTGAAACTGTGGGGGAGATGATTAAAGGAGAGGAGAAAATTAGGTCAGAAGTCAGCCAGCCTTTAGACTTGGTAAGACCAATCTTCTGTCAACAATTTTTATATGCGATTTGGAAATGCAATTAATGCCATCTTACTGTTTGTGTTATTATTCTATTTCTACACTGTAGTAAAATTCTTTTATATTGGAAACTTGAGCGACCATTGTGAGCCAGAAATATTGTTAGACAAAGCAACTTTTAATCTGAATTTTTGAAACTGAAAGACAGTGGAAAAAAGTTTAAAACCAGTTATGTTATTTTATTAAGTTCTGTTAACCCTGTCTTAAAGTTAAAACAATTTGGCGCTCACTTATGAAAACTGTAAAATTGTTAACTATTTGGGATTATTGTTAGAATGTTAAAAACTAAAACTGATCCCACAGAACTCTAAGGGTAGACAGGATAGATACTCCCTACTCTCCTCTCTTAGGAAGATGGTCAAGGTTGCCTCCAATTCAATACTATAGGGGGTAACTTGAGGCCCCATGTGCCAGCTACCATAATATGGGAAACCTGAAAGACATCCTGGCAAGGAAAGAAAAATTAGTATTGAAAATAGGGGACTTACCACACATGAAGTTTTCATCAGTCCAGAAGAAGAATATCATAGGGTGGATAGGCATATCAGCCCCTTCTTTGGGGTCCCTATTGATTACTCCTTATTTGCAAACTTGCCAGATCCCCAGAAACTATCTGGTGGGCAAGGTCATCAGCCCTGGGGGAAAATAAAGAGCTTCGGCGGCTAGGTGGTGCAGTGAATAGAGCACTGGTCCTGGAGGAGGACCTGAGTTCAAATCCGGCCTCAGACACTTAATACAAAAACTAGCCATGTGACCTTGGACAAGTCACTTAACCCCAAGTGCCCTCCAAAAAGCAAAAAAAAGAGCTTGTTTGGGTTATGTTGTTACTGAACAATGAACTTGGTTTACTGAGAAATGAAATCTCTTATGTATGTAAGTCATGGTTAACTTTTATTACTTATTGCAACTCCGTAAGAGTAAAATCAATTGTATCTAGCTCTAGGCTGTGATTGGTGAGACTTGCCATTTGAGATAAAAGCCATTGGAACCATAACTAGTTTTATTTTGAGTTTGAATTTAGATATAGTTGTCTGTATTAAATCAGTATCTGAGAGAAATGCCACAATCTACTCAGAGGGAATCCTGCAACAGATGAAGGCTTGCTTTTGGGAAAAGCCAAGAGGGTAATTTTAGCCTCAATCTAAAATGGGACCCTCCTTGCTCAGTTTGCCCATTGTCTTCCTTTGAAAAGGAATGTTTGCCACCTGGCTATTCCTGAATCTGTTTATGAGATGGATTCAAAGTGACTATTATCTGAATTCAAACAGAGTAAAGGATGATTTATCCTGTTATATCTGGCATGTCCCTTCTTTTTCCTTTTATGTCAAATTTCTCTAATTAGAGCAAGTGGCCAGTAAAAGATATAAATACAAAGCAGGTATGTAAAATTTTGCTGTTTTCAATCTGAATGTGTAGTCATTCCATATTCCAAACAATTAGTTAAATTATCGCACAGGCTTGTCATCTGCCTGCATAGTAAAGTGAAATGTTAAATCCCTAGAATAGAACACTTTTTTCTGAAAGACATGGGAACAATTAGACAAAGGGAAAAGAAGTTTTTAAACAAAAGTACAAACACAATGTTAATCATTATCCCATATATTAAAGCTGGGATACATCTGAGCTACTAAAATGGGTGTTAGATCTGAGCTACTCAGCCTAAAATTATATTCTTTGTATAACCTAAATAATTTAGTAAAAGGGTACTTGGCCTAGTCACCTGCTTGTTAGTAGATATATCTTTCTCCTTATATCTTGGATCCTGCATATTGAACTTGCCTGTCAGATTTGTGTCTCTCAGATTACAGCTCAATTCACCTACAGTTGGCAGCAAATAGTGGATACCAGTCTATACTCACCTACCATCCCCTGGATGTGATCTATGCTCAGTTCCAGTCAACTTCCTCTTTGGGACCCACTGAGACAGGGACAGCTTTCCTCCCCTTTGCAGCCTGAAGAAGCTATGGAAGCTGAGACCTTTGTCCCTTCTCCTAAATGAATTTGGGCCCCAGCTCTTTGAGGGGGGAATGATGGAATCCTAATAAAGCTGGACCCAGCCCCAATATTCTAAATTCATTATAGGCCTAGCCCTACTGAACAGCAGGCCCACTGCACCTCCGACACCCCCTTCTCCATGAACTAACTTCTTTGTATATGCCTCACTGCTCACTGGAACAACAGGTGTGTCCCTGAAATCTTAGTTCCCACAGAAATAGCAGACGTGTCCATGTGATGGGAACCCAGCTACTACCTGTACCTGGTCACTGCCCCCAGACCGATTCGCACAGAAATAGGTGTGTTCTTGTATTCATTCACAATCACATCATCCATCTAGCCCAAAACAACACCACAATACCTGACTATCTGTCTTAACGAGAGAGGACCACAATAACTAGCCAGTTGGAGGGCAGAATGACCAGAATGCTTAACCACTGAACCATAGATGGGACCATTCCTCCATTACCTAATCCCTTAAAAGACCCTTCCTCCATTACCTAATGCCTTAACAAACCCCTCCTGTCTTTTTAATATTAATGATATCCCTCTATTGTATGTAAATTTATGTTATGTAATTGCATCTCTCCCCTATAAAAATCCATCTTGCTTTCTCTAAAGTTGCTAGTTCCTGTTGGAACTTGGCCTGCTTCATGACAGGCTTCAATCTCAATAAATGCCCATACTTGGATTAGAGGTGGTCTGACTCTGAATTCTTTGAGAGGGTTCCACCACAACACATCATGAAACTACAACAGTTCTAGGGTGGGCAGAGACCCCACCTCAACAGTTTTTGGCGTCCATGGTTTTAAACCACCACATTTATGAGGAAGAACATGAGGACCCCCATGAAGGGGAAAAACAGACTTCTAGCAAGATGCTCTCCATGTTTGATCTTGATTTCCCCTGGATTCTATATATTCTATATATATATTGATGGGAGAGTGTCATAGACTTTTAGAAACATGTTTTATATACGCTGATCCTGATACTTATTTGACACTGTAGCAGCAAGCACCCTAGCATACCCAGGATGGCTGCGAGCACAGCTTCTTTGATCTGCTTTTCTAAAGGAAAGCAACTCAAAGGGGGTTAACAATCTTACTTTAATCAAACATATAAATATCATACACTTAGTTTAGGGGAAAAAGTCAGCACCCTGAGTTTCAGAGAAAATATAAACAGAAATTACAAGTAGATAAAAAGATACGGAGAAAATAAAACATTTCGACAGACCAACAGATAAGGCTTCTAGCTGTCTGACCATCACATACCTACACTGTTAGTTACCAGAGTGAGAAGCACAAACATCTGGGTTTTCAAAGATGGGGGTCTCAATGGCTGCTCAGAATCTCATCTGACCAAATCACACAACTGTTCCCATAAGTGAGCCCCAAATCAAAGCCTCAACTCAGATATATATATATATATATATATATATATATATATATATATATATATATCTTTCTCCAGGGTTAAAGAACATCACAACCTTCATGACCCACTCTCTGATTACAAAGTAACAAGGTGTGAGCCTACCTGAAAAACAAGCCTCCCCTAACAAGCTTTTCTTGTTGGGCTCCTAGTGAGACTCATTAAGGGGTAGGGAAGATCTTCAAATCCCCTTACCATTACAGCTACCTTAGTAAATACCCCTGTCTAAAAACTAATTAAGTCTGACTGGTGGATATAACTTTGAGGGGAGATGGGAAAGCAGATCTATTGAGATTTATGGGCTTTGGCTCATAAAGTCACAAACTCACCTCTTAAGATTTCTCTAGGATCCTGTGCAGAGATATGAGAACATGACTTGCCAGTGCTAAAATGAGAGGAAAGCTCCAGAGAATGTGCTATACTCTTAAGGCATAGGTGTTATATCACTGCTAAAAAAGTCAGTGCTCTCTATTGCTTCCAAGATAAGGTGTTGTTTCCTCAGCATTCATTGGAAGTGGCTCCAAACTGCCTTTTTTTCTAGACTTTTTTTATATTATTCTATTTCAATGCTCCACATGTCTGCCAAAGTAGATTATTGGTTTTTCATCTCACCAGAGAGATAAATCTAGTCTCTTGCCTTCTAGTCTGTCATCTTTCCAGGACTTCTCATTATACCCTATAGACTCCTTACCTTCCACTGAGGTTTAGTTCAAATTCTCATTTTCTATGCATTCTTCAAACAGAAATCAAGCTTCTTTAGAATAGGGAGTGTTTTTTTCTGTCATTTTATCTCTAGTACTTAGTATCTAGAGCATTGTAAAGCCAAGCACAAGCAGCTTTCCAGAGGACTGCTGCTCTGATTACATAGTATAGTGAATTCTCTATTTATTCAGCAGTAAATTAAAGCAAAACATTCACAGAAATCAAAGTACAGCATTCACAATTTTATGACATAACAACTTATCACTAAAATAGCCACATAATTTTAAATAAAAAGCATTCATTTAGTAAGTCCTTAATTCAATCATCCTTAAGGAGGCTTTTCTCCTTACTGGACACAAAGTACACAAGTCAAAGTTCTCCACCCCTAGGTCACATTGCTCAGTCTCTCAATCAAAAAGTTTTCTTTCTTCTTAACTGGAGATCAGTTTCTAGTCATCCTTAATTCAATCATCCTGTAGAGTACAGGATATAGAATACAAAGTCCTCCCAGCCTAGGTTATATTAAATCATGATCTTCTCAGTTTGCATTAAATACCCAAGGAGAGGCCTTTTCATCTTGACTCCAGGCTGGCTTTCAGCTTCCATGGTTCCTCTCCCATGGTCCCAGCCCCTGACCAAATCTATGCAACTGTACCCTGTATGAAAGGGCAGGCAGCTCTAAGTTCCTTGTCCACTTCCTGTTCCATGTTGAAGCTCACAGTGTCCAGCCCACATCAAGCACTTCACAATTTCTGTTCCTGGGATTGCAAAGCTTAACAAAGCTAGAATAATATTCATACACATTGCCCTAATCCTCATCAATTCACTTTCTGCCTGTGAAATCAACATAGACCTAACAACAAGGTCTGAGGAATCAACACAAAACATCATTATAGTCCAAAGATCTCTGAAAACATCAGTAAGACCCTCCTCCGGGATTTCTGTAAATATATAACAAGATTATCCTCTTTCAGGGCTTCTTAACCAGCAGTAAGTTTCCAGGGCATTTATAACAACAGCAACATCCTCTATCAGCAGAGGAATCTGACAAAGTAACAGCAAAACAGACAAACAAAGTACAGGCACCACAGCCATGCTTGCTCCAAGTTCTCCTCTCTTCTCATTTCTCAGTTCTTCTCAATTCTCTTCTTAGTTCTTCTCAGTTCTCAGTTCAGTTCTCAGTTCTCCATTCTGCCACCATAATTTCTGTTTTCCATTTTTTTTCTCAATTTGTAGCAGTTCTCAAGATCCTAGCAGTTCTCTCTCTCAGCAATCCTGGCTCTCTGGCTTGGCCTTTTCCTTATATATAGTATTAGCTCCTGGCTGTTCTGCCCCTTTCTGTTACATCAGCAACTTCCTCCCCTGTGGGATTCACACATTCTGGATCTTAATACTTGATACAATCATGAACTGAAACAAGGTGCTAAGTACCTGTTTGCTTGCCAATACAAGGGGCAGGGAAGATCTTCAAATCCCCATTACCATTACAAGCATATTTGTTAAGGTATCTAGTCCCAAGTCTTGAATGTTTTCTAGTGTCTTAGAGACACTTCTGTACAATCCTTTTGAATGTTTTCTTTGAGTCCTTTCTACATAGTAGGTGCTTAATGAATATATTGGATACTTGCACTCTCCTGGATTACCTACTAGAGAAGTTGTCAAATTGACTTTAGAAATAGGAATAGAAAATAAATACTAAATTAATTTTGAATAAAGGATGAACCATCTGATGGCATTAATCTCTCATTTATTTAATATTAATACTCTGAGCCTACGATGGTATATACTCCCTTACCCACACTATATGGAAAACATGAAAAGTTAAATAGTGCAAAAGATATATGTCTTTTTTCTTTTTACTTTTTTTTGTTTAGGCCTATGATTCTTTTGCTGTGAGATCTCCTGGTATAGAAAATTCTCTTCATTAATATAAATCAGCACCTTTTGTTTAAAGCAGATAGTCTTGAAGAACTGAGACACTAAGGGGTTAAGTTGTTTTCTGTAGTCACCTAGTTAGTATGCATTAGTGATGGGGCCTCAAACTCAGCTCGGGTCTTCCTGACTCCAAAGGCAGCCCTCTAATATAATAAATGTAATGAATGAACAAAAATGAGAAATCATTTAGTTAAAAGCTATGAAAGGCTATAAGGAGGAGGAGGGATTTGGAAGGGTCTTGAAATATGATTAGGACTTGAACATTTTTTGTTATCCTTGACAAGTTTTGTTATTCTCTTTATGACTATAAATGAACAGAGCTGTTTTGGTAAACTTATATCTTTCCATTATTGTATCCCAAAGGATGGTTTTTAAGGAAATACCTATTGGCTAAAGTGTTCATAATCATATAAGAAGCTCTTGTATCATATAAATATGAGGATTCTTGAGAGGATAGTAAAACATTTGAGGGCATTAGATTATCAGTGTACTTAAGGTAAAAACTGGCATATCTAAATATTAGCTTCAATTATGTTACCATAAGGGGATTCTATATCCAGGACCTGTTTGTTTTTTAGCATCTAGACCCTAGGCATGTAACTATTAATAAGGTGCCCAGTCCTATCATACATAATATCCCATAGAATAATCAAAGTAGTTAACACAAATATACTTATCATGCACATTTCCCAGTCTATGGATACAGTTTCATCCAGTTCCATGAACAACCTGCCAGCAGCAGAGTAGTCAAAAGTGAAGGAAAATTCATTGCCATCCACATACCATACCCATTGCTTCAAGTGGAGAAACAGTAAGGGTATTATGGAATTTCAGTAAGGTTATTTAAGTTTGCTCAGGCTGGAATGGTATTATTAGGCTGCAATGCTCTTTGGATCTCACCTTTAGCTGGAGAAATGGGGAAAGAGTTTCCTCTAGGTAGGCAGAAACTATGGGATCTCATTTATTCCTCATTTGTTTTAGGAAATCCATTTTATCTCCCAATAGCTTTCCATCCAGGGCACTCTAAGGTGAAAATGTTAGTTCAGATTTAGAAGCTTTTGCAAGCAGTCTTCAGTGGCCAACGTGGAGCCCATTTATCCAGGTATCAATAGGAACTTTACCAAAGTAGACAGAGGAAACAGAATATAGTTATCTCTAGTTTCATTCTGATGCGATCTGCTTTAAGAAAAGCATACGAGCCAAAGACCAGTAGTTCTATCAACCACTGTGAACCTCAAGGGTAAGTCCCCACTCTGACTACATATTTGGCTCTGCTGCCAAAGCACTCTGCATATAGCCTCACGTCAGCTCAGAATTTCTGCAGCTTTATCTTTATTGTACTGCAGAGGTAAAACTCACCAGATGCAGTAATCTAGTGAGACTAATTTGATGTGAGGAAAGCTATATTTAGGGCACTTTTTCTGGAGTCTTCCCATTTGGGGCTGAGCTGTACAGTCCTAAATGGGGCTACAGAATGGTTTTACTGCTTTTTCAGCAACTAACAAAACAGTATTCTGTGTTGCTTGTTTATATATGGTGTTTGGTGAGCCCACTGCATCTTGCCTTTCTTTAAAATCCCATACACTTCACCTAGAATCTTCCTCCAAATTTTTATCATGATATGGAAGTGACCCTGAGTTCACAATGACTATTTTTCCATTTTGCTATAAGCTCTAGCTTGTCCTACCAGGATAAAAAGGATTTACATGCAGGTCCTAAACTAAACCATATTTCTTTTATTTAATAACCAGCTAGCTTCCCCTTCTTTTTTTTAAGTACAAATTCTTCTTAGTTTGTAAGTTTCTGTGGTTCAATAGTGATGATGCTTATCCAATGCCCCTACGGCAATGATAGTAGGTTTACTTTGAATGATCTTTGTTTTCATCAGAATGGGCACTCCATCCATATCATATTAGTTGTAATTTTTTAAAATATCATTTTTGTGGCTAACCTTATGATGTTGAGCTTCTCTGGAAATAGATAACCCGGTCCTCAGAAAATAGACAAAAATTGATGAGACCCACATTTGGATATTTTGAAGCTTGGCACAAACTTCCAGAGCTTATGCTCTCTTAAAACACTCTACTTCACTACCATAATATGAAGAGGTATCACACTAAGAATTTAATAATATCAGTTAGTAGTTAATAACAACAATTAGTAATAATGGCTAGCATTTGTATGGTGCTTTAAGGCTTGCAAATCCCTTTACAAATACCATTGCATTTGATCCTCACACAATCCCAGGAGACAGGTGTTATTATTGTCCCTACTTTGCAGATAAGGAAACTGAGGCAGATAAGAGATAAGTGACATGCCCAGGGTAACATAGCTAATGTGTGTCTGGGGCTGGATTTGAACTCATGTTCCAGGAGAATAGAAGAAATAATAGAGGCAACTTTATAGGGCAGTTTCCATGGACACAGTTAAGGTACTGGCTATTGATTTTTTAACTCTTGAATATTTTCAGAATATTCACAATTAGAATATATTAGTAAAACCATTTCTGGGTTTACATATAGCTCTTTCCGAAGAATAATATTAGTTCCCAGTAGTAAAAACCTACAGAGTTATTCTTAGGCACATTTCTTCTCTATTTATATTAGTGACTTTGCTGTGTATTCTCCTTTGTGTACATTGACGACATGCCAATAGGATGGTGTTATATTGTGGTCTGCAACTTTGCCCAAGGTTTTCAACAGCCAGTTTTTGAACTTTCCTAAAATAAATTGTCTTTCTCTCCAATGAGGGAGGCAGAATGGCCTGTTGTGCAGAATATTAGACAATGAGTCAGAAGTCACAACCCAGTCACTGACTTGCTGTGTGACCTTGGGCAAGTCAATTAATATCTTTGTGCCTTAGGTTCTCCATCTGTATAATGAGGATGATACCTACTTCAAGAGGAAGTTGGAAGGATTAATGAGGCAATGTCCATAAAACAGATTAAGCTCTGTGGAAAAGAGGTACTTACTAGTTAATATTATAAAATTTAAAAGATAGCAAAATTGAATCATTGCCTTAACCCCACCTGTAAGCATTATCTTAACTAAACTGTGGTTGGTAGAATCTTAACAGTAAATGAATAATTTAAATATCTCAAATTGTGAATAAAGTCCCTTATTTTTTTTGTGAATATCAGATTTTCTTTAAAATGCAGCTGAGAATGGATCAGTTTTGTACAGCAGAACAGAATACAAATGATTGATTAAATAAGAGGATGTGAAGATTTTATCCAATTCAGTTCATTCTTTTAGCTAGCCTATGTTCCAAAATCATCCCAGAGAGACAGATACCTATTTGATCTTAAAAAACATTATTTGTTTTATTCTGAACTTAAGAAATAAAACAGCATTTCCAAAACAGAGTAGAATAGAAAAAAAAAGATTGTATATGAAACTGCAAATCTATTATATACAACTTGCTATCTATTTTAATTATATAATAAAGTTATTATGCAACTTTCTGTTTTTTAATCTTTTTTTCTTCTCTCCCTCCCCATGTCCTAGAGATGGCTACCATAAGACACAAATATGAGTGTATGTATATATGAACATATACATATGATTATGTGTGTGTGTATATCCATTGTATACATACTTCTATTTATCAGTTCTTTCTCTGGATGCAGAAAGCATCTTTCTTCATATGTCCTTTGTAGTTAATTTGAATATTTATAATAGTCAAAATTACTTAGTCACTCAAAGTTGTTCTTGAAACAATATTGCTCTTGTATCTAACATTCTCTTGATTCTACTCCTTTAGCTCTTCATAATTTTGTGCAATTCTATTCATGTTTTTCTAAAATCATTGAGCTCAATATTTCTTATAATATAGTAGTACTCCATAGTAATCATATATCCCAACTTTTTCAGTCATTACCTAATTGACAGGCATCCCTGAAATTTCCAATTCTTTGCCATCACAAACAGAGCTGCTATAATATTTTAGAATATATAGGCTGTTTACTTTTTCCCTAATCATCTTTGAAAATAGACCTAGGAGTTCTCTTGATGGATCAAAGGGGAGTTTAATAACTCTTTGGGCATAATTCCAGAATACTCTCACAATAGTCGGGTCAATTCACAGTTCTACCAACAATGAATTAGCATCCCAGTTTTTCTATATCCCCTTCAACATTTGTCACTGTTCACTTCAATCATTTTAGCCAATCTGTTAGATGTAAAATGAAATCTCAAGGTTGTCTTAATTGGCAGTTCTCCAATCAATAATGATTTAGAGTATATCTTCATGTGATTATAAATCGTTTTGATTTCTTCATTTCTATTAGATTTTTATTGTTCCAAGGCTTCTGTGACCAATCAGCTCTAGAGTCTAGAAAAATGTAGTTAGAATGCTTTCCTCCCTTCGTTTCTAACTAGCCATTCTTTGTTCAGTTTAACTTTAATTCTTCCACTCTAAATGGGGAAAAATAATACAGCCATTTTCCTCTTTCAAATAACCTTTTATGTGCTTGACGACAATAATGATGTTATTTAAAAAATTTACTCTTCAGATTCTTTTTGGTTTTTAATTTTATATTTATACTTGGATGTCCCAAACTGCAGAGAATATGCAAATAAGGGTCACATCAATGGTGACTATGAAAACAAGGAGGAATGAGTTCGTTATGAAGCAGATTAAAGTAGAAATTTAATCATCTCTGGCTCAATTAGTTTGGGGATTAGTTGTCTACTAATTAACAATCCTTAGGATTGAACTCCCTGCCACAAGAAAGTGGAGAGACTAATATGCTTTGTTTCCTTTGTTCTTATATCTAAGATTGGATAACAGGTTCAGAGATAGTATCTATTGTCAGGGGAGAAAATCCATATGGGGGGTGCAGTTTTAATTCTGTACAAAAATGTCTTATGTGTTTTTGAGGTGCTAGTTTAAATTGGAAAAAAAATGAAATCATTTCTATGATCAATAGAAACAGATAAGGTAAAAGGTAAAACCTTCAGGAGTTAGTAAGCAAGCCATGTTTTGGAGGTGGGTTTTGAGCTCTGCAGTTGATGACTGAAGAAATAAGCAGTTCTATAGGATTATATGTAGTTGGAAGGTACCTTGGAAGTCATTAATCTAACCCTCTCATTTTACAAGTGAGGAAATGAGGGCCAGAGAGGTTAAGGGTCTTGTCTAGGATAACACAATTATTAAGCATCTGAGACAGGATTCAAATCCAGATCTTTCTGACTGCAAGTCTGGTACTTCATCTCCTATATCATAAAGTAATTCCTGATTTATTGTCAGGAAAATGAATAGAATCTAATCTCCTTTTCTTTTCTTTTTCTTTTTATTAATTAATTTATTTTTAGTTTTCAACATTCACTTCACAAGATTTTGAGTTCCAAGTTTTCTCCCCATCTCTTCCCTGCCCCCACCCCAAGACAATGTTCATTCTGATTACCCCTTCCTTCAATCGGCCCTGCCTTATATCCCACCTGCCCTCTCTTATCCCCATCCCTAGCCCTTATATTTTCCTGTAGAGCAAGATAGATTTCTATAACCCATTACCTGTATATCTTATTTCCCAGTTGCATGTAAAAACATTTTTTAACATTCATTTATAAAACTTTTGAGTTCCACATTCTCTCTCTTCCTCCTTCCCCACCCACTCTCTTTGACAAGGAAAGTAATTCAATATAGGTTATACATGTGTAGCCATGCAAAACAGTTCCATAATACTTATATTATGAAAGGCTATATTTCCCTCCTCCTATCCTGTCCCCCCACACCCTGTCCCTTCTCAAAAGTGTTTGGTTCTAATTACCCCTCTCCACATTTCCCATCCCTTCTATAATCCCCCCTTTATTGCCTTCCCCCCTACTTTCCTGTAGGGTAAAATAGATTTCCATACTCAATTGAGTGTGTATGTTATTCTCTCCTTAAGCCAAATCTCAGGAGAGTTAGGTTTGCTCATTCCTTCTCACCTCTCCTTCTTCCCCTCCATTGTAAAAGCTTTTTCTTATTTCTGTTGTGTGAGTTAATTTACCCAATTGTACTTCCCCTTTTCTCATTCTGCCAGTACATTTCTCTCTCACCCTCTAATTTTTTTTAGATATCATCCCTTAATATTCAATTCACCCTGTGCCCTCTGTTTCTATTTTTCCATCTATCTATCTATCTATCTATCTATCTATCTATCTATCTATCTATCTATCTATCTATCTATCTATCACTTGCTCGATTGATCGATCTATTGATCTATCGATCTATCTTTCTTTTGCCAGTGACTACCCTAAAACTGAGAAAGGTCTCATGAGTTTCAAACATCATCTTTCCATGTAGGTATGTAAACAGCTCTACTTTAATAAGTCCCTTAGGATTTCTCTTTCGTGTTTACTTTTTCATGCTTCTCTTGAGCATTGCATTTGAGTCAAATTTCCTATTCAACTCTGGTCTTTTCATCAAGAATGGTTGAAAGTCCTCTATTTCATTATTGTCCATTTTCCCCCTGAAGTGTTATATTCAGTTTTTCTGGGTAGGTGATTCTTTGTTTTAATCCTAGCTCCTTTGACTTCAGGAATATCATATTCCAAGCCCTCCAATCTCTTAGTATAGAAGCTGTTAAATCTTGTGTTATCCTGATTTTTCCACAGTATTTGAATTGTTTCTTTCTGGCTAATTGCAATATTTTCTTCTTGACATCAGAACTCTGGAATTTGGATACATTCTAGGAGTTTTCCTTTTGGGATCTCTTTCAGGAAGTGATCAGTGAATTCTTTCAATTTCTATTTTTTCCCCCTGCTTCTAAAATATGAGAGCAGTTTTCCTTGATAATTACTTGAAAGATGCTGTCTAGGCTCTTTTTTATCATGCTTTCAGGTAATCCAATAATTTATAATTTATGTCTCTTGGATTTATTTTCTAGGTATGTTATTTTTCCACTGAGATATTTCACATTGTCTTCAATTTTTTTTCATTCTTTTGGTTTTGTTTTATAATTTCTGAATTTCTCATAGAGTCATTAGCTTCCATTTGCTCCATTCTAATTTTTAAGGAATCATTTTTTTTCAGTGAGCTTTTGGACCTCCTTTTTCCCTTTGGCCAATTCTGATTTTTAAGATTCTTCTCCTTATTGGCCTTTTGGATCTCTTTTGGCATTTAGGTTAGTCTATTTTTAAGATGTCATTTTCTTCACCATTTTTTAGGTCTCCTTTAACAAGCTGTTGACTCATTTTTATGATTTTCTTGAAACACTCTCATTTCTCTTGCTAATTTTTCCTCTTCTATTATTTGAATTTCAAAATTCTTTTTGAGTTCTTTCATGGTCTGTGATGAATTCATATTTTACTTGGAGGCTTTCCATGTGGTAGTTTTTACTTTGTTATCTTCTTCTTAGTGTATATTTTGATTCTCCTTGTCACCAACCTAATAATCTATAATCTGATTTTACCCCTGCTTTTTGCTCATTTTCCCAGAGAGTTATTTGACTTTTTAACTCTTTGTTAAGGTAGAACTCTGCTTCCAGGGTGGAGGGCTTACTGTCCCAAGCTTCAGGGATTTTGTGCTATTGTTTTCAGAGATACTTCTAGGGACCTGTAAGTTTTCACTTCTTCTAAGGTGGTATGATCTAAGGAGAGGAGTTTACTCCTCTTCTGGCCTGTGCTGTCATCTGTGAGTGACCACAAGTACTCTTTTCTGCTTTGGAATTGTAAGTAGGATTCCCTCTCCACCACAAGCACAAGATTCATCATGACAGCATTCCTACTCACCCCAGAACTGCCACCCAGATCTGTGGCCCCAAACCAGGCATAGGCAAAGTAAGAGAATCCTGCCTCAGTGGCAGCAAAAATATCACCACAATCCCAGTCTAATCAGTCACTTGATGCCCCCACAATCTGTGGACCAAGAGTGCTGGAAACAGTTGCTATTGCTGCCATCCTTGGGCCAGACAGTGTTCCTTTCTTATCCAGGTCCGACAGACCTTTCCTACTGATCTTTTCAGTTGTCTTTGGTGATTGTGGGTTGAGAAGACTGAAAACATCCATAGCTGACAGTGACTCAGTTCTCTGAGGCCTGTTTCAGGTCTGTTAGGGCCTACTTTGTGCCCACAGCCCCATGCTGGACTGTGCTCCTCTCTCAGACTCTTTCAACAAACCTTTCCTGTTGACCTTCCAGGTTGTCTTGGGCTGGAAATTTGGTTCACTCTGTTATTTTATGGGTTCTGCTGCTCTAGAATTTGTTTAGAGTCGTTTTTACAGGTATTTGGAAGGGTTTGGGGGACAACTCAAGCAAGTCCTTACTTTTAATCCACTATCTTGTCTCTGCCTCTCAAGAATCCAGTCTTAATCAAGGGATGAGAATATGGTCAGTCCTATTTTAAGAGGGAACCCACTAAGAGGGTTAGGGTTGCTCTGGAGACCCGAAAATACCAAACTGCTGGGTCCTGCTGAATGAATTTGACTTGTCTCCTCAGCCAAAGAAAAGTAAAGTTTATTAAAAGTTCGCTTGCATTAGACAGAGAAAGTCAGTGCTAGAAAATTCTATGGCATCCTCACAGCACTCTACCTCTTCAATGGCATTCTATGGTGCTCTCGCTATTCTATCTTATTCTATGGCACTCTCACAAACATGAGGATAAGACAGGACTTATATACAGAAGGTTGTGGGAGGAACCTAGGGATGGTCTAGGGGAGGAATTTGGGGAGGGTCTTCAGGAGGAGTTAATGGGGTCAATGAGTGATTAAGGGTGGGAAGTATCTGGAGACTACACACAATGGTAAGCTAGGCCACTTCAGGGATGGATATGATATTTTGATAGGTGGGAAGTCTAGTGACAGAGGGTGGGAAGTCTAGTAACAGAGGCTTGGGCTCAGCCACAATGCTTATTGCCTCATGTAAATGCCTCATCAAATGGGATGATTTAATCAAGAGTCCAAGGGAGGTTCCCAGAGCCCGTGCCTCATCACTATTTAATTAAGTGAAACAGAATGAAGGGAGCAATGAAGCAGAAAAGTCTATTTTGTCCTTTCAAAAATATTTATTAAACAATTACTATATGTTATGTCATTGCTGCATTGTTACCTTTGTTTAGAAGTGAATTTGGGACCTGTTATTGCATAAGCTGCTCTTGGATCCACAGCCCATTCTGCTATTTTCCAGGACACCCACGCTATGAGAGGCTCCAACCTTAGGAGTCCAATACAATCCAATAAACTTACATTAAGTGCCTTCTAAGTGCCAGGCACTGTATTAAGTGCTGGTGATACAGTTACCCTGGCCTCAAATTCCTTACAATGGAAAGGAGGAGACAATACACAAAAGGTGTCTGGGAAGCAAGAAGGGAAGGGAACTGAAGTTATCTGGCATGTGGGCCTCTTGTTCTCTGGAGTTGAAACTAATCATGGCAGCAAAGTGAAGTGATCTTAGAGTCTAGTGCCTCTGTAAGAGTTTGGTGCACTGTCCTCCAACCCTTTAAACAGAGCAGAGAGGAGGCTGCAATGTAAATCAAGTATCAACCAAGTCTGAGTAGCAGCAGGGAGGTGAGTTTAGAAGTGATGAGCTTATCCTGGGAGGAGCATCTTGTTCCATGGAGGTGAAATTAAATAGGATAGTAAATGTAAAGCAGAGCAGATCAAGGAAACCTGGCTACTTGAGTTCTCCTTGATTTTGGGATTTTTGCTAGGACCACACACGTTTTGTTTTATATAGTTCTCCATAAGCCAAAGCCTCACAGTATAAAATTAGAGCTATTTTCAGACTCTTGAACAAAGCGGGATAATTCAATTCAAGAAATATTTATTAAATAACTATTACGTTCTGATAATTATGAAAGAAACTAAGAGAGATACGAAATTTAAGTATGACATGTGATCCCTTGATCCTTTATTCATAGAAAGTAAAATTTGGTAGGAAGATAAGTAACATGCAAATACCCTTAACAAATAGCCAAAAACTGCTTTCCATTATTTGTATGATCTCAACTTGAGTCTGGTTGCTTGGATGCAACAATATCCTTTTATACCTTCCCATTCTGCTTTATAGTGGCCACAAAGCACTACGCCCAGTAAGACTTTCTCTTTGAGAGGACTCAGAGGAACATGACAAGCAGTAATGCTAATGAAAAGCAAAAGATTGACTAAAGGCAGGGAGACTTGTTAGGGAATTGTTACAGTTCTTTAACTTGGTGGCAATAAGGGTTTAAAGTGAGATAATGCCAATGGGTATAGAAAGGATAACTAAATAAGAGAAATTCTGGAGGGAAAAGTGACTTGGCAGCTGATTGAATATGGGAGATGAGCAGTAGGGAACTGATATTTTAAGCTTGAATGTCTGAGTACATGGTGGCAGTATGTAGAAGTCATGGTTGGTTGCACTTGAAGAGGACCACAATGATATCACTGTGCTGAGGCAGACATACGATGTGTCTGACAGTGGCTGATCAGACCAATAGGAGCTCAGAAGGCTTTACCACAGTTCAGGCACAAATAATCCATAAAAACATTTTAAGTGAAGATGTCTCTAAATTTGTGCAGCTCACTTTCCTTTTTTAGCTACTGAAATTCTGCTATGCTCATAGAGCACATTGCCTTCTTTGATGTTGGCATGCCATGCTGGGCTGTGCCATTGTCTCCCATGTGTCAGAATTGATTCCAGAGTTCTTTATAGATACCTTGTATTACTTTTTCTGACCTCCATGTGATGGTGACAGCATACAGAAATCATAAGGAAAAGTTGATTTTAGGGGAGGGATGGTAAGTTTAGTTTTGGATATGCTGAGTTTATGGTGTGTCTGGAACATCCTTGTGGAAGTGCCCAATATGCAGTTGGCTATCTGAACCTGAATTGTAGGAAAGCAGTCAGGATTGGATATATAATTGTAGGTATCATTAATATACTTGTGATTGTTGAAGTCATGGTGGTGCCAAGCAAGATTGTCAAAAGGAACACAACATCTTGGTGCACATGAATCTTAAGGGGCTGGGTCAGAGATCAGGATGAGGGCACTTGATGGAGGTAGTGGGGTTGGAGACAAGCATGAGGTAAAGAGGCAGGTATGACCAAAATGGTCACCAAAATGTAACCTGCTTACCTTGTAATTTTCTTTTGGTTCAAACATGTCCATTGACCTCTTAAATGAAATCACATATCACTTAATTCTTATCAAGTCCTATCCCCTTTTCTTGTTTTATTCTTCTCTGAGTGATGAGGGAAGAGAGGTAAGAATTCTTTCCTTGTTACTGATTTGATTTTCTTCCTGAACTTTCTCCATTGGTAATTTCAACTTCTCCCATGTCTTTAGTTATCAAACTCTGGGGATAACATCCAAATCAATATATCTAACCTGACCTGTCCCCTGTGATTTGGTGAGTTGGCTCCCAAGGGAATCGAAAGCAGTGATTGCTGTGTTCTACAAACAGAAGCAGTACTCAATGACTGCTCACATAGGTGGCTTAGCTGGAACTGACCACGTTGAACACGTATGGAGAAAAAAAAAACTCTATTAACACCTGTCCCAGGGTGAACAGCCTCACTTAGAGAGATATCTTGAGTACAGTAGTTGGGTTAATTGGTAGGTTCTGACACCGAACCAGTTTCATTTTTAGCTCTGATGTTCTGAGCTTAAGAGTGGCAAGAACAACCCAGTGCAGGTAATAACTAGCAGATTTGTGGGAAATTGAGAACAACACAGAAGGCTGCACATAGAAAAGGGAGGAGGGTCACCACTGGCTTGCAAAGCCAGATTAATTAAAGTGGATAGCAACTGATGAAACGAGGAAGTTTCATTGCGAATTCTCAGCAAACTGCTGACCTAAAGATAATCAAATAGTGGTAGGGAACCAGCATAAATGCCCACAGGGCACCTCAAAAGTACTCAGGAGTTTTGATATTATTTTTAATGCCTCAAAAGTACAAATTACTTACTATAACTCTTACAGAGATCCAATGAAAACACACGCATCTTCAGAGTTCCTTTTTCCCATTCATTCCTATGAGGAAAGGTGCAGTCTAGCTTCTACTTAAGATGACAATAATATTATCTACTGGAAACTCTTCTAAAGGGTAGACACAAGTCACCCCATTTCTTAAGAGTCCAAAGACTCTACTGAACTGATTTAATGGTCCCAGGCCCAGAGTGAACTGAGCACCATATAATCCAGGAAAATTGATGAAATTGTAGGTAAAGGTAAAGGTAAACTTATAGGCAACTGCCAAAAAAATATAGTACCTATAGGTAGAGGAATCTTAACTAAGAATCCTGGTGTCCAAGGTAAGGAGAGGACCTGGCATGAAACCACAAGCCCAAGCATGTTGTAGGAGCAGGAAGGGGAATAGGTTAGGGAGAGACTCACCTGGATTTAGGTAAGACTCAAGATTCCATCTTTGGAGCATGTTGACTTTTACCATCTTTGTACCATGGGTAGTTTTACTGTGAGCCACTCATTGTTGATGGTAGATATCCTGGAGAAAGTAGGACCCAAACTTTTGGGTATCCAGCCTATGGTCCCAATAGCAAATAAGCCTTAATAACCCTTTACCACTTCCTTCCACTTCCGAAGAAGTAGAGGGTTGAAGGAAGACTTAGCAGCCTTTTTTCCCCTTCTGTGATAGTATGTTGGATGAGCTCCTTGAGGGCAGGGTATTTGCTTCTTTTGTATCCTCAGCACTTAGGACAGCACTTGACATGCAGTAGGTGCTTAATACAAGATTAACATATGTAGATAAAAATAATATAGTTACATCAGTCTTTTTTCTGGTTGTAAATGGAGGTGACCCAATATTGGCTCCCAAGGTTAATGATAATAGATTGACTGCTTGGGTGCTTCAGAGAACAATTAATTTTTATTGATTGACTGTCAATAGACCATCAACCTCAGAGAGAGGAGCCCAGATACAGGAGTGGGCATGGAAGAGGAAATAGGAGCAATTGCTGCAAATGGGAACATCTTAGCTATTCACGAAACACCCTAGTGCACTAGTTCCATTTGGAACAGCTGTATCAGTTTTAAGAACCCTAAAATAAATTTCCATTCCTAAGTGAGACTCAGCTCAGCATTATCCTCCTGTGACACACTCCAAGTATAGTTGGGATACTGTTATTTCTCTTTATTCTCATATCATAACCAAAGAACCGGACTAGAGTTAAATTTCCATTCGGAGGCTTGTTTGCATTTTGTGGGACAACAAAGAATAAAGGGGAAACATGCAGCACTTTACAGTAATTGAATGGTGTCACATAGAGAGGAGAGGTCCTTTTCATTCTTGTTTGTCTTCTTTCTCAAAGCAGAACATTATATCAGTAAGATTCCAGTAAGCAAGGAAGGTGTTCTTTCTCTGTTCTCACCATTGATCTTAGCTCTTAAACTTAATACAATTCATTCTTTTGACTAGCAAGGCTCTAAGCATCATTCATAGTACTACCCATGAGAAAGAGCCTTGTCATTCATTAGATGAAAAAAATGGGGCCGATCATGTATTTACCTATATCTCAGCCTGTATTTTCAGTCTATTATACATTTATAGGTATGAGGACAGATTTTTAATGATAGTGAACTCAGGATCCATCTTTATAGCTTCCAAAATTGATTTAATAGGCCAAATTTAGGCAAGCATACACATTGATTTATGTCTACTTTTATCTTACTTAGACGAAAATATTCTTGTCACTAAAGTATGCCTATTAGTATGAAAGTGCCAGAAGCCAAAAATTACTATAGGAAGGAAACTTTAGAAGTTACATTTCCTGGAGACCTTCATATCTCACATACCATTAAATAAAATATATTTGGGGCTATAATTATTTTGTGCACTGGCATGTTTATTCTTCAGCTACTTAACAGACAGAGCTTTTCAAAATGAAGTTGATACTGAAAGATTAGGAAAGATATAAAAGATTAACCCATGCAAATATCTGGACATTGAAAATAAAAGTAGTATAAGAAATGACAACTCTAATATATCTGAGTCACTTCCAAGGAGCACAATGGCATTTCTATTAAATCTTTTCATAACTTAGGTCTCAGATTTTGCTACCTTGTGCACAGTAAAATATTAAGAGTTACACATAGGAGGTACAATCCTAATAACTTTAGATAATATAAATTTCACATTTTGCAGCAACATTCAGGATGAAGAACGATTTGGTGCCATATAAGCTCCATATACTCTACATACTTTATTTAGTATGTGAAGGAAAGTCATTTAGGATACAGAAATCAAATGTGCTTCTAACCTAAGTAAGAAATTTTGAATCTTCAAAGATGGTGGAAAGGCACTCTCTGACTTTTGTGTCTAAGAGAATAGTTATATTTATACACACACATATATATATATAAGCATAAAAGATAGTTGAAACAGACTGCTGATATTCTATACAAGTGACTTTTAAGGATGGATAATTCTTCAGTTCTCCAATGGATCTGTGATTTCATTGATGTGAGTAATTCCTCAAAAAATGAAGATCATAATCTATCTGCACCATCTCATTCTGGTCAATTGACATCCATGTATTTTCATAAATCCTTCTTAGAAGAATGTAGAACACACTGGGGAGATCTTTATATGAGACTTTCAAAATTATCAGTATAGTTCCTCAGCTCTCAATCTGTTATCATTCTCTTTGGTGGCCAATATTGACCACCTTTATTTGTAACTAGAAAAATTTTGATGTAACTATATTATGTTATTTTTATCTGCATGTGCTAATCTTGTATATTGCTGATTTATTTTTTAAGATTAAAGATAATGTCTTCCTTAAGAATAAAGATCCCTTATTATGGTATATGTGAAACTCTAGGTTCTTAAAGTCTATACCAGCTGACTACATGTTCTAGAAAGTTAAACCAAACCAGAAAGGCTTTAATTATGTGCTCAAGGCCAGATGGTGGTGACAATTTGAGGACTGGTCAACTTAAGTACAAAGAAATTCATCATAATACTGACTACCAGGTGATGGAATTTTTGGTCTTGATGACCTATGAAAAAGATAAAAATAGAAAATGATTTGGTCTCTTTTCAAAACTGGAAAAATGGTTTAAAAAGAGGGCAATAGATGTTAAATATCTCTCAATCTTTAGATCATCTAAAATATTTAATTTTTAGTATTATTATTGTTATATCTTCCATCAGTGATTACTGATATACTGCTGAAGGAATTGAAGACCATTAATATAAAAATGCTTCTGTAGTAGATATAAAACTGTACCTTAATAGAATGCTATCTTATGGTGTCTCAGGAAAAGTGAAAAAAAGAAATGGAATGTCAATTTCATTTTCCCAAAAGGCACAAGAAATAACTTTTCATGGGGCAAATTAAGTTCTTACTATGTGCCAGGTACTTTTCTAAACACTTGGAATATAAAGAATAAAAAATAAATAATTCCCACTCTCAAAGTGGTTATACTACAATGGGGGAGATAGCATGTAAATGGTAATGTTACAAAAAGATTTATATATATGTAAATATGCATATATGTAGATATACATGCATGTGTGCACATATGTATACACGCATATGTGTATATGGACATCTATTATATATGTATACAGACACATGTAGATAAATCTATGCAACCTACATGTGTGATAAATTGAACATAATCTAAGAAGGCACTAAAGAAAAAGAGGACTGGTTAAGGCAGCTAGGTGGCATAGTGAATATAGAACTAGGTAACAGTTAGTAAAAACTGAATTCAAATCTCACTTTGGATGTATACTACTTTGTGATTCTTAAATTTCTCTTTGCCTTAGTTTTCTCATCTAGAAAAAGAGAAACTCTCATAGCATCTGTCTCCCAGGTTGTTATACAGATAAACTTAGATAAAAATTTTCAAGTACTTTGCAAATTATGGTGTTCATATAAATACTATTTATTGTTGTTATTGGAAAAGATGTGACTTTAGAGGAGATTTGAAGGAAGACAGAGAAGTTAAGAAATGGAGATAAGGAGAGAGAAAGTTTCAAGAATGGGTAAGAGTCAGTGAAAATGTTAGAAGTTGGAAAGAGAGTGTGTTGTAAGAAGAACAAAAAGAAGGCTAGTGTCATGAGATCAAAGGATATGTGAGGAAGAATAAGATGTAAAAAGAATGGAATAGCAGGAAGGATTTTAAATGGCCTTTAAAGCCAGATGATCTTATCTTTGAGGTAATAGGGAACTATTGGAGTTTATTAAATTTGGAGATGACATGGCCAAACCTGTACTAATATGTATTTGAGAACTGAGTGGTAAATAAACTGGAGTGGGGAGAGACTCAAGGTGGGGTTACTGCAAAAGGTTACTGCAAAAATCCAGGAATAAGGTGATAAGGATCCTTGCCAGGGTAGTAGCAGTGTCCAAGGAGAGAAAGGGAGAGATGTTATGAAAATAAAATCAACAGAACTTGGGAACTGGTTAGATATGTTGGGGGTGAGAGAGAGTGAGGAGTTGAGGATGACATTTAGGTTTTAAGCCTGGGTGACTTGGACAGAGGTGGCACCCTCAACAGTATTAAAGAAGTAAGTTAAGGGGAGGAAAATGAGTTCAGTTTTCAACTTACTGAATTTAAGACATCTCAGGTACATCGAGTTTAAGATGACCAAAAGACAATTAAAGATGGAATATTAGAGGTGAGGAAGAGGAAAGAAAGGAAACAAGCATTTATTAAGTCCCTATTATGTGGTGGCCATTATACTAAGTACTTTGTGGGGTGTTCAGAAGAGACTAGCACCTCTGGTTTGAGGGCTTATTGAGATCTTTTCAAGATTGTTCATCTGCTTTTAGTGTCCACCTGTTACCCAAATCTCATCTGTGGCTCCAAAAAGCTATGGCAAGCACAGCACTACATCCCGGTAAAACTGTCTTGGCAAACAGGTAGACCACGTTGAGCATAGCCAGCAGGCCTCAAACCCATCAGTGAATTAGGAGGAGGTGTGTGTACCCCTAGTATGCGAAGACTTTCCCCAATGGAATGAGCAGATCAGAACAATTTGTTCCAGTGGCCATGAAAGTGGCAGAAGCAGATTCTATGTAGCGCTTAGAACCTGATCAGACATCAAAGACACCAAAGTTATCCACTGCATCCTGGGTCATTGCCAGTCATCTTGACTTAGGTCTTTGCCCCTGGACTGCAGTGATTCTGAAAGAAAGGAGTGAGGCTGCCAATTTTGCACAACTCCGCCTCACTTTAATTCAATTCATGTGCAAGTCAAGATATCACCCTCTGATGTAATTGGTCCTCTTTGAAAACAAAGGATGAGCAATAATAGGTGCTTTACAAATATTTTCTCATATATGTGCTATAAGATCAGTAAATATACTCTATCGGTGAGCATACATTATACACACAAGAGAAAGTAAGATACTTTAAAAAAATGGCTAACTCATTTTTATATTTTGTATTTCTATCCCCAACACCTAACACAAGGCCTGGCATAAATTTCACAACTATTTATTGACTGACAGACTGATATATCTAGTCTAAATCTCTCATTTTAGAGGTAAGGAAATTGAGGTCTGAGAAGTAGAGAGAACAGTGAATCACCTAAGATTACACAAATAGTAAGTAGCTAGGCCAAAATTCAAACTTTGGTCACCTGAATCTAGGTACAATATCTTTTCATAATAATACACTACCCATCTCTCATGTCTTTATTTAGTTGGGATGACCAAAAACACTTTGTAGTACTTTAGGTGCAATCACACAAAAGATTTGTCCAAAGACAGAAAAGTATTTTCTATTTTATATCCTATACCTTCAAATCAATTCAGTTAGAATGCCTATTACACACTTGCTGTGCAGAAAGCACTGGGCTAGGCACTAGAGATATGAGAAAGAACACTTTTTTGGCTAGTGTTGGAAAAGGAAAGAATGTCTTTAGTAAACTGTTTATAAGGACCACACATTTGAAACTCAACATTGAATGTGTCATGAATTATTTTTCACAAAATCATTTATTATAACATCCTTCCTATTAAACAAAGCATTTACTTTCCTAATAATTCATCCACATGGCATGATATAAATTGCCTGCAGATTATCTCCATCAATTTGGTATTTAGTTTCTGGTAATAGTGTCAAGCAAACTGCAAATCTGTAGACTTCAATGTGCAAATTCTAGGTCATATCATTTGTAATAATGTAGGGAATAGTATAATATGCCTGCTCTATTCAAACAAGTGCTTGTTTGTCTTTTTGTGCAAAACAATAACCCTCCTGTTATCTTACATTTTTTGACTTTTTAAAAAATTTCTGAGCTTCATAAATATCCAAAAACGAACTTTTGCAATATAAAGCAAATGAGAAAAAGACTATACATGAAACTATGAATTCCTACTACATGTAACTTGTTTTATTATTTTTTTAAAGAAAGGATATAAAAAATTAGGCATGTTACTTTCAAAGCAGTACTTTGTTTCAGTGTTTCTGATAGTATACTAGTATCATCACCTTAAACTAAGTCTTCAGTTTAGGGGTTAGTTGATTTAGTCACAGCTTGTATGAAACAAGCATGAGCAGAAACAATACAGAAATAGTATTTTGGAAAGAATTCCTCAAGTCCTTATAAACCTGATCTTCATATACAGTTATTTGGTTTTCTTCCTGGTGCTTGCCTGGTTTCTGATTTTGTCTAAGAAGTGGGTGGGGTGATTTAGAGATAGTAGATAATGGGTTAGTAGTAAATAACCAGGCCAAATACATTTTTACTCCAAGGCATAAAACCTAATTAACAAAGTTTCAAATCTGACAGCCATAAGCCAAGAAAAGAGAAGATCCAGAGATTTTGATGTAGTATTGACACATTCACCCTACCTCCACCTGGGTTACATAGGGAGTAACCTCTGATTTTGGTGCCATAATTCAACTGTAGGAACTCACTCATTCTTGATGGTACGGATCCTTTGAGTCATATACTAATTGATCACCAGCTGATGATGTTCATTAATGATGAATCACACTAATCTATCATTTGCTGTGTCACACAGGTGGTATATCAGATTAATTTTGTCTGTGCAATGACCTGTGATGATGATGCATTACTTAGAGGAAGGTGCAATTTTAGGAGAAATGAAATTTGGAATTAAATTTGTAGTCAGGGTCTTTGTTTCTTTTTTTAAATCTTATTTCAACACCACTCATAGCTGAGATGTGCAAAATTAAAGCAATATTATATCAAAATCCTTCTAATGTGAAAAATGACAGCCTTTATTTCTCATACAGTAATAAAAATAACATCATAAAACATCTACACACAAACCTAAAAGCAAAGATCAGGAGTATAATGTGTTTGGGAAAGTATATATCTATATATTTATGTATATATGCAAATGTAAATATCTGTAACTATAGAGAAATATATCCACACTTAACTGTAGTCTTCTGGGGGAGAGAAAAAAAGAACAAAATAAGGAAAAGCACATAGCAGAGAACAAAAGAAAACTTACAAGGAAGCAAAGAAAAAATCGACTGCTCTCAACACAATGTGTAGTATTTATTGTACAGGCTTTCTTAAAGTGAAAATTTATTGTTATTTATTTTTAATCCTCTTCTGTTCTGCCATGCACATGACATGATTTCCCCCCTTTCTTGCTTTGTATTTGTTTCAATATTTAACTTCATGATAAGTTTGTGTTTCTTTTCTCTCTTTTGTGTTTGTGTTTTGGTGTTTGAGTCTAAAATAAAATAAAAAGACAACATCTACAGCTTCTTCTCACTTTCTGGCATACTGAATCTCTCTGGCTCTGAAAACATTAGATGTACAACAAATACTATTGTGTCCACTCAAAGCTGTATAGGATTATCTTCAACACAGTTACTTTGATAGTGCTAAATAGTCATTGTTATTTATATATTCAGTTTATGTATTTATATATATTTATGATATATATTTGTAATATATGTATAAATTATTATAGATATAATTTATATACTCAGTTTAGGCTGTTAAACCAAGTATAGACCAAAATAAAATTACTGGATCCCAAAACGTTTAAGTAAACCAGAAAAACTCATTTCACTCAATCAGTTTAGGTAACTTTGAAGCAATGTCTACAAAATTGTCATGGATATTACAGTAAACAGATGGTTATCACCACCACCCCAAGTAAAAGAATGTTATTATTAGCAAGTTAAGTATAAAATAGAAAGATGAAATTTGAAAATAACATATATCACTTATATAGAATAACATTTTCACTTGAATGTGTATACACACACACTATATATATGCAATACAATATACATGCATACACAGATATGCAGATATATTATCATCTAATGAGATATATATGCATATGCATATATTCAGGTGAAATTTCACAAATTTCAGATGAAAATAAACATATTTGTATATCATTAGATGATAATATTACTTTATGATAAAGTTCAAATCCTGGCACTAATATTAAATAGCCGTGTGACATGGGGCATTTAATTTCCCTTTTCTGGTCATTAGTGTCCTGATATGTAAAATAAAGAAGTGAGACTTGCTATCTTAGGCCTCTTTAACCTCTAAATTCCAAAATCCAATAAACCAGAACAAGCTCTAAAGTTAACCACTCTCAGAAAAATAATGAAGCAGATGTTGTCCAATCATCCTATTTTCCATGTCATTTGTCCCTGAGCCCCATCCCAAACACATGCATTCAGGGAGTAGAGTACTTTTACCTAACAGCTCAAATATTTTTTTTTTACTCACATCATTGTAAGAAACAGGTCCACATGTGCATAAAATGATTCTGGAAGGAATTATAGTGATTTCCATGTCCAGAAATGTGTGTGTGTGTGTGTGTGTTGGAGGAGGGAGGGCACAAAGGGAAGATCCTTCTTGAAATGACTATCTCTGGCTAAAATTACGGATAGGGAAAATGTGTTTTGGAATCCTCCTATACAATGTCTGTGCTACTATGTTCTTTATGGAAACTTTTTTTTTCCCTTTGGAGGGCAATTGGGTTTAAGTAACTTGCCCAAGGTTACACGGCTAGGTTTTTATTTATTTATTTATTTTTTGTGGGTGTTAAGTATCTGAGGCCGGAACCAGACTCTGGTCTTCCTGACTCTGGGGCCAGCACTTTACTCACTGCGCCACCTAGCTGTCCTATGGAAATTCTTGAAGCATGCAATTTTGCTATATTTTTTTCCTGCAAAGAAAAACTAATTCTTATAAATGTACAAGAAGAGGATTAGCATTGGCCATTCAAAGGAATATTTGTACTTTAAAGATGGCCTAAATCAAAGTATATAGTAACATGAAGGAATGGACCACTAGCAGTAAATAATTTGGGGCAAAAATCAACAAATCATGGGGTAAGATCCAATTCCTGTTCTAGCTATTTATTAAGACTGATTCACTTTCTTCACCTTGTTGATAGTTCAAGCCCTGCAAAATATTTCTTTTGAATCACAAGGATTTTCCCTCCAAAATGATGCTGTCAGTAATGGAAAAATAAGGGCCTTGCATTTAAATACCATTAAGATGAACCAGTCAAGAAAGAAAACATAAAGTAAAAAACAAGACAAAAACCTGTACTTGTCTAAGAGTGATGCTTCTTATAAGCACTCAAAGCAATTATTCATGCAAAATGGTCACTTATAGAATGGTACAGCTAGCCACCAAAAGGAAAGGGTGGTTAGTGGAAAATTAAAAGCATCTATATGTTCTAAAGTGTTTACAGTGGTTCTCTTTGTGGTAGCAAAGAACTGTAAAATGAACTGGAGAAGGAAATGACAAAACACTCCAGTATCTTTGCTAAGAACCCTGCCTCCTACAAAGGAAATACAAAAAAAAATCAGAAGTGACTAAAATAACCAAACAATGACAACGACGACAACAACAAATTGAATTGTACTTTGAAAATCCAGTGGTCACTCCTTCCTTGCTCAATTGTATCTACATGTCTTCAAGTGAGTGCAATATATAACATACAAATAGCTATGAGAAAAAGAATTAGAATAAGCACAAAGGAGAGGAACTGGCAACATATACTTCATATTTTCAGTGAATCTATGATCTCATAATTATGTGTACTCCCTGCAAGAGTGGGGATAGCAACCCCTCATCCCTTCTCATTGTGTGAACTCCTGTTCATGTCTTCCCATAAATCCATCTGAGACCCATGTAACTCCTTTTTTATATCTTTATGTTGACAGATACCAATGCAATGTTTGGTCCATCAGTTTCAGTACAATTGACTTTTCTGTTTATAATTATCTTTTGTGATATCTTTCATATTGCTTTATGCATGAAATTAATCATTTGTGATACGCCAAAGGATACTTACTCTTATCATGTATCTCTACATTGTCCCTCAAGTCATCCACAGTTTTGATTCTTTGGAGTATTCTGTGATTATTGTCATATAACATTAGAAGAAGAATATTGATGTGAAAAATGTAGGCTTCTATAGCATCAAAAGCAGTGAGAGAGTTTCCAAATAAAGTCTAGCCTATGCTCTAATTCTTATAAAATTTTAGATCAAGACCACTGTCCATCTGCAATATGTATTACATACATACATAGACACAAACACACACACAGATGCACATGCACATACAATGTGTATAGACCAGCTTCTATGGAAGATTCATCCAAATGCATGTAATAATCCGGGATGAAAGCATTTATTATCTATTTTTTATAATTTTGTGTGGAATAATTTTAGATATGATTTTGGAAGTTCTGCAATGTTGTGGGTGTTGATATAATCAGAAAAAAAAATAATGTACAAACAGAACCATGTAGAGGATCTCACTCTTGCATTTGAAATCTGTATATCCTCCATGTTCATTACAAAGACCTTTGTGGAGCAGATGTCTCCCTGTTTTACTTTTGTGACAAGTGTGTATTTAGAAATGTTGTACACTTTTAACATATTCAAAGAAAACTTCTAATTGAAACACATTTTATAGTTGTCAGAAGCTTTGGGTTATTTCTAAATGAAATATTTATCTTCATGTTTATTGAAAAATAAGTACAATAG
Organism: Petaurus breviceps papuanus; assembly: GCF_028583685.1. Taxonomy (NCBI): domain Eukaryota; kingdom Metazoa; phylum Chordata; class Mammalia; order Diprotodontia; family Petauridae; genus Petaurus; species Petaurus breviceps. The sequence continues at coordinate 1,238,387 of NW_027187324.1, forward strand.
TTATCTTGTATTCTTTGTGCAATTGAGGGCATTGTGTGACTGTAAAGATGTGGCCTTCAGTAAAATTTTCTGAATTTTCTCTGTTTTTTTCTCATACTTTTATCAAGGATGTTCTGGATATGTTTGGTAACTATTCTCATAAAGATGTGGCAAAGATGAGAAAGTAGGCACGTGTCAATAATTTTTGAGGGTCCATTGAATACCTTTTTCAATTAGTAGGCATCTCAGTTACTTTCCACGATCCTTTGAAAGGGTTTCTTTTAGATTATTAGGAAATGATGCCTAATTCTTCATAATTATGTCAGCTTCAAAACAGAAGCTCCTCTGTGTATCTGAGTTATTTCCATCTTAGATTTCTTTGTGTTTAAATTAGTGGATGACATTGTCATCCATATAAAATTATTAGAAAACTTGACAGACATCTTTTTAAATTTTTTTTCTGCATTTGCTTTTTTTCCTTTCCATTTAATTTCTAACTCATGTAAAGGGTGATATGGATGAATTGTGAAAAAAGTTCATGATAAGTAGTTTTTCCCTTCACAACTTATCCTTGTTATATGAGCTAATATTGCTTATATGTCTTTATCATACTCTTTTTGTAGGCTCTTACTAATTGATTTGCATTGTAATTTGAAATTTTTATTGATCATCATATATGTCCATTTAGCAATGTTATAGTTTTGGCTAAAGCATTTTCTTTAAAATTAGGGGGATTCCATGCTATGGCAGATGGTTGTATTTTTTGCAAGTTCTATAGGAAATGATAATTTTACCTTTTGATGCTTGTTCCTTTATCCATTTCTGATTTTATTAGATAATAAGGATAGAAATACAATACAATAAGGATAGAAAGGCAATGACTGATAAAAAGAAATATTGCTGAGGTATAATTGATAGTACTTTCGAAATTATTGTATGTTGAGATGAAGGAAAATGGATGAATAAAGATGCTTCTAATATTAAAAACCTGGATAACTGGTAGGATAGTCACACCGAGAACAAAAATGGAGAAGCTTGAGAAAGAATGAAGATAATGAATTACATTGTTACTTTTATGTATTTTATGTTATTTGGATATTTATTCACTAGTTTTAAATCATCTGAAGTGATAAAGGTGGTCTGGCTTAATGATGAAAAATTTCATGTTAATACATTTTCCCTGCATTGCTGCTTATTATTAAATAAGCAGATATTGCTTATACTGTTTCATCATCCTCTTCTATGGGAACGTGCAAGTTAATTTTAATGTAATAGAGAGTTATCCTTGGTAGCTTTATCTATCCACTTAAGAGACTGTTCAAGTTTTGCTAGCTCAAGGTTTTTTTTTTAAGATTTCAGTGGTTTCCATGTTGTGACAGTTGATGAAAATAATCTGCTATCAAAAAAATAAAACATAGCATAATATCAAAGAGCTATATGAAATATATGAATAGCTATCATTGTATTTTAAAATATAGTGACATGATCTTTATAACTCTTGAGGAAGATACTGTAGGTGGCTAATAAATGTAGTTTTTCCTCATTTTGTGACATAGAATGATTATTGTTTAGATACTTGTGTTTTTTATATCTAAGATCTCATTACCCTGTAGTCCAGTCCAGTAAACAAGATGTTACATGGACAAACTCAAGCCAGGAAAACACAAATATGGGTATACAAGGAAACACACCCAGATAACTAGACTTCCCAGAATCATATTGCTTTCTAACAAAAAAAATCCCACTGTTACTGAACCAGACTAAGCATCATCCCAGAGTATGAAGTTCTTCTTTTTTTTTTTTGACTGTCGATGACAGGAAATCTTATGAAGATCATAAAACAATTGTGTTCATTTGTTCATACCTTCAGCATTTCTACCCCACAAATCAGTTGACTTTCCTGTTGTAACATTGGTGATCTAAATCAATATAAAACATATGCAGTATTTTTATACAAATATAATGTTGCATATATTCACAATGTCTGTATATGGAATCCTTATAAACAAAGATGGCATAGTGCCTAATGTCTATGCCAGGGAGGGAATTAATTCCTGGATTGTCCTACTTTAGGCAAATCAATGTTATTTAACCAAAGCCTTCAGCCTTAAATGAACAGTCTTAGTGAACAAAAATATAGAATAAATTTTCTGATGTGAAATACAAGGTTCATTAAAATTAAACATTCTAATTAGTCTAAGAAAAATGCAAACTCATCTTTATTTTCCAATGCGTCAAACTTGGGAAAAGCCAATAATAGATGCATAGCACATATTAGGAAAAGAAGTACATTTATTGACATAATTCTTTCATTTCCTATTTTTTCTTCCCTGATACATATATTACTATGTGTTTAATGTTAGGCCATAGTTTAACAAGTACAGAGATTGATGCTACTTCAAAAAGTTAAGAATGGAAGGTTTGATTTCAATGGGTACTCCCTAAAATGAATCAGTTTGAAAACCTTGCCACTTTAGTAAGGCTTTTTGTGATTTCCTCTAATCAAAAACTGAAAGCAAACCAAACCTTAATAAAACAAAATAATAAAACAAAAAAAGCTAACAACCAACTAAAAATGAAAATAAAACCGCAATAATCATTTAGGTGTTTATTGAACTAAAATTACTGCTTCTGAAGTCAGAAGGTCTGTTTTTGACATTCAGCTCATAATTTGATTTGTGATCATCATCACTTAACTCTTTGAACTTCAATTTTCTTATTGGTAGGATAGAGGTAATTACACTTAGACTACCAATTTAAGAGGGTTATTAAGAAAAAGGCATTTTGTAAGCATTAAGACATAATGAAAATAAGAGTTATTAAAATTCGGGATTCATTAAATACAATAAGTTGGCAGAAGTTTCCAAGACAAAGGGGTTTGAGGAAATCTAGATTCAAGGAGAAAACTGGATGTTTGATAGGGAAGTAATGATCATAATAAGCTAGAATGACTTCATCAAAATGGGTCATGCCATATCCACTGTAGTTCTTGAAAAAAACAAGGATGGTACATTATTTGTAAGGGGAAACCCTTAAACATAATGAAATTGAAAACTTTTATTAAATGCATACTATGCAGCAAGCGTAGTGCTAAGTACTGGAATACAAAGGTAAAAGACAGACTCTCCTCTAAAGGATTTCACATTCTAATAGGAAGGCAGCATTCAAGCAACTATTACAAAAATTATATATATATATATATATATATATACTTATATCTGTATATATACAAACAAATATAAATGTATATATTATACATACATGTGTATATATATATGAACATATGCATGTATGTGTATGATAGATTTGTGATAATCAACAAGGGAAGCACTAACATTAAGTAGAAATTCAGAGAAGTTTTTTGAGATGGTACAATTTTAACTGGGATTAGACAGAAGTCAGGAAGGTCAAGAGGCAGCTATGAAGAAGTAGAAAGTTCAAGGAATGAGGGAGAGATATTGAAAATTTTTATAGGGAAATGTAGTGTCATCATGAGGAACAGGAAGAGGCCAGTGACACTAAATTGCAATATATGGTGTCTGCATGTGTGTGTTTGTGTGTGTGCGTGTGTGTGTGTGTGTGTGTGTAAGGTATAAGAAGACAGGAAAAGTAGGAGGATGTCAAGTTATAAAGCATTTTAAACAGCACACAAAAGTTTTTCTACATGTTATTAAAGATGATAGAGAGCCACTGGAGTTTATGGAATAGGGAGTGGGATGGGGATGGGGTGACATGGTCAGTTCTGTGCTTTAGGAACATCGATGTGACAGTTAGTGAAGTATTACTGGAACGAGAAGAGACTTGTGGCAAGGAGATAAATCAGCAGGCTATTGCAATAGGCTAGACATGAGGTGATAAGAACCTGTATAAAGGTAGTGGAAGCATCACAGAAGAGAAGGAGCTTTATTTGATAGATGTGAAGGTAAAATAAACAGGCAACAAACCGAATGGGGAATAAGAGATATGGATGAGTCAAGGACAATACCTAGATTGTGAATCTAGGTAACTCAGAGGATGGGCATACCCTCAACAGTAATAGGGAGGTTTGGAAACCTGTTGAAGTTGAGGAAGAGGCTAAGACCAGTTTGGGACATATAAATTTTAAGATATCTATGGCGTATCTAGTTTGGGATATCCAATAGGTGGTTAGATTGGAGGTTAGAATACAAATTAGGAAAGGATAATTAGATCTGAGAATCATCAGAGTAGATGGAAATTGATTTCATGGAAGCTAATGAAATCACCAATTGAAATGACATAGAAGGAAAAGAAAGTTCAGAGTAGAGCACTGGGGGAAACCTATGGTTTGCATGAGTGACTTGGATGAATATCCAACAAGTAAGACTGAGGAATGGTCAGCTAGGTAGGAAGAAAACCAGGACAGAGGAGTGTCACAGTAAACTACAGTGATGAGAGTATCAACAGGAAGGTGATCAGCAATGTCAAAAGTTGCAGAACAGTCAGGAAAGATGAAGACTGGGAAAAGGCCATTAAATTTAGCAAGAGATCAATGATCATTTTGTAAAGAGCAATTTCAGTTGAATGAAATTCAGGTCAGAAGCCAGACTAAAGAGATTTAAGAAGAGAACGAGAGAAAAAGAAATGGCGCTATCAATTATAGACAGCCTTTTCAAGACATTTAGTCATAAAAGAAGAGAGATGAGGGCTGATGTTTAGAAACAATAGATAGATCAAATGAGAGGTTTTTAGGGGTAAGGAAAACATGGACATATTTTTAGGCCATAGGTAAGCAGCCAATAGACAGGGAGAGATTGAAGATAGGTGAGAGAGTAGGGATGATGAGGGGGGGACATCTGATGGAGAAGATGAAGTAGAATGAAATCCACATGTGTACGTGATTGTAGAGGGGTTTACCTTGGCAAGGAGAAGAGCTACCTCTTTCTGTGAGATGGTAGCATAGGCAGAGATAATGGAAGAAGGAATTTGGGAAACTCAAATTGGGGAGGGGAAAAAAGCTTCCTTTTTTCAGTGAAATATTACTCAATGAAATGTTACTTTTCAGTGAAATATTATAGTGAAAAATTACAGTTTTGTTGACTGACTGAAGGGAGCAGGGAGCTATAAGAAGCATAAGAAGGTATGAAAAAGTTTGGAAAGCTGATGTAATGAATGAGACAGTGAGTCAATTTTAGATGTGTAAAAGTAGGGTCTTGATGTATCCACTGAGAGTCCAATAAAATTTTATAACATAAAATTTTAGTGGACACAGCATGGTTTCAAGATTTTATCTTTTTCTTTGATGGTATGTGAATAGGAGTGAAAGCATCTTATTGTGGAAGTAATCTAGGTCTGTGGATTAACAAGGTAAGGTCAGTGACAGAATAAGGGGTCAAGGGATTAAATGAAGAGGACAGTGAGGATTTGGACTAGTTCACTAAGTGGTCAAGATGAGTAAAGGAGTGATAGCTTGAAAAAAACAAAGGGATCAAGGAATTAGAGGTCACTGTGAACATGAAATTTTCTTGAAGACGAAGATGATTCAGGCTTACAAAGAATAGGAAGAGATGAGATAACAACAAATTATGAACATATAAGGGAATTTCAGCATGCATATACACAGGAATAAAGAATTTTTGGGTGATGGCAAGATCAAGAGTATGAAAATATGTCTGTATAGCTGAGGTGGGGTGTAAAAATAGGGAAATGAGTAAATTGAAGAAGTGAGAGTTAAGGGTGTTTGAGGAAGTATCAATATGTACATTGAAATTTCCTACTATGAAGACAGGTTGAGGAAGAGGGAAATACTGTGAACCACTGAACTCTGAGGAAAGAAGTATATCCAGAGACTAGAAGACAAGAGCTACTAAAATTTAGATTGGGTGGTAGATATGGGTTGAGTGAACTTTAAAGGAGTAGAAGGTGATAGTGGTAGAGAGTGAGTTTGGAATTAGGAATAAGAAGAAAGGCATATTTTTTCAGGTCCACCACCTTGACCAATAAATTAGGAAAATAAATAAAAATACAACTAGTGCTAGAAAGCATAGCCAAGGAAGCTGTGAAATCAGGAGAGAGTCAGATCTCAGTGAGAGCTATATGACAAAAGGAATTAGAAAAGGAAAAAAAAAGTTTAAGATGAGAGCACCTTTATTACCCATGGAACAAGCATTCCAGAAAGTATAATTGAAAGAGTAGCTTTAGGGTAAATCTTTTTGGTAGTTAAGTTGACGGTTTGGGGGGGGGGGGGGAAGGGAGGGTAAGCCATGGGAGGTGATGGAAAGGGTTTGAAAAATGATAACCAAGGCTTCAGAATCACTGGGATGGAAAGGATATGATGAGGAAGTCGTGATGGAGTCAGAATTTATTAATTATGAATGAAGGATTTCAGGTGGGTAGCTCAGGTGAGAGGACCAATGGAAGGAAATGATGTAATGGCTTTCTCTTCTTTCCCTCCAGGCAAGCTAGGAAAGCAGTAGAGGAGCCAGATGGAAAATCTTTTTTTCTCAATTAATGCAAGTAGGAACAGGTCAGACCAGGGGTTAGGTGGAGGGAATAGGATGGAGTGTTATCTTTCTCCATTCCTTCCAATCAGGAATTTACCAGGAAAAGAGATTTACACAAGATGGAATGGCATCTCTCTGTCCCCTACAGGCAGGCAGAGTCCCTTGCAAGCAAGAAGATGCTAACCTCTGATAACTGTATACTCTCTTTCCCCTGAAGGTAGGAAGGGTCCCCTTAAGTGAAATTTTCTAAATTCACAGAGCTAGTAAGTGGTAAAGCCTTCCTTGAAATGAAAATTAGTGAATGACTGCATATGCAGTGTAGATTCTTCACCTTAATAATAGTATTTTTAGATTTCAACAAAGTATTTGATGATATCTTCCATGATATCTTCACAGACAAGGTAGAGTCATACAGATAATAGGAAAGTTAGAAGAACTTGGGACTGGTAAAAATATTGCTTCCCAAAAGGAAAAACTAAAAGATCTTTGTCACTACAAAGGAATGTCTTTAGCATAATGCCATAAGTCTCTTTTCTAGCCAGATTCTTTTCAAAAAGATTTTCAGTAACTTAGATAAAGGCATGTATGTTTCAGTTATTAAATATGCTGCTGACACAAATCTGTTTGGGTGGCTAACCTATTAAATGGCAGAATAAGTATCCAAAAATATCTCAAAAGCTTAAAATGATTGAGTCTAATAAGATGAAAATTAAAGGGGATAAATGTCAGGTCTTACATTTTATTTGAACAGCTAAAGTACAGGATAGAAAAGAGGTGACTAGGTATCAATTCATATAAAAAAAGCCTCCTGGACAAGACTCTAAGTGTAATGTGGCAGCCAAAAAGTAATATATTTACAGAGCCGTGATATCCAGAATGAGTTTGGTGATAGTCCCGCTGGACTCTTCCATGAGTTCCAGTGCAAATCTCTGTCCAAATTTTATCTTGTATATTGTGCTCAGATGCATCACCAAACAAGGAAAAACTAGATATTTGAATATAAGTGGATAATAGAACTTAGAACCCTGTGATAGTAATGGCAATTAAAGATTCCCCTGTATTGGCTTGGTTTTCAAATTGATTGTATTAAAACCCAGAGTTTGTTAATCCCACCTGTGGGATGGGCTTGTTGATGTGAAAAGAAAGTCCTGAAGTGGGAGGAGCTGGTGATGTAGATTTGGAGAGACAAGAGAGAGGCGGAAGTTCTTTTTGGAAGCAGCACCTCGTGGAGAGGGAGAGACTAAGAGATTGCTGGTGGCCGCTTTGAATTGCCCTGGACTTTTGAGACCTGCCCCCTGAGCTGCCAAGGACTGAGGAGACATGGCTGTTTTGCTGGTACTTTGTCTGTCTGTTTTGATGTTATTTTGCCAGATTTGTCCACTGGTGAAAGACTGTCCTGTTGAAGAAGTCCTGGAACCTGGCATTTGGTTAAGAAGGCCTGAGACTGTCCTGCAGACAGAGAGTGAATACTGTCCACTGGTGAGGGACAGTACTGAGAGTGAATACTGTCCACTGGTGAGGGACAGTACTGTTGTTGCAGGGGTCTGGAGACTGTCCGGCAGACAGAATGATTACTGTCCACTGGTGAAGGACAGTGCTGTTGTTGCAGGGGTCTGGGAGCCTTTCTGTTGGTTCAGAAGCCCTGAAGAAGGATTTTCTTGTTGTATGTTTACAGAAATCCTGGGAGAGGGCTTTGCTAATGTGTTCAGGGGTTCTAGGACTGTTCTACAGACAGAGGATAAATTCATGAAGGGACTGGCAATGTATCTTATGGCCTTGCTAAGCCTTGTCTCTCCAGGAACTAAGATTGCTGAGAACTTGCCTCATGTCAAGATGAAGAAAAGACCTCCATTTGGGTATTAAGTGCTGTGTTTAAACTTGATGTAACTCTGGGGTAGATTCAATTGTGATCCAGGGGTGGGGAACTTTTGACCTTTTTGTGTTCTATGGTTGAGCAAATGAATGTATTTTACTTATGTTTGGAAACTAATCTCCATTTGAGAAGAGGGGCTTTGTGGTGGACTTAATTAAGGTATAGCCTAGGGGTGGAGAAGTATTTGGAACAGAGACTTTGTAATTGATTGAATGATTGGAAGATCCTGGGGTGGGGTAGTACTTGGAGATTATTTAATCACACTTAGTAAATGCTGTATTTTGAATGATGTCATGTTTTGATCTTCTCTGTTCTTGGTTTGTCACTGAATAAAATAGAGAGCACCTATGCTGGTATTTTGAACCTGGGAAGTTGCCTTCTTGCTTGGTATTATATTACAAGCCCTAAGGAACCTTAGAGTTCTGGTCCAATCCCTTCATTTTAAAGATGAGAAAAATTAAGGTTCAGAAATAATAAGGTACTTGTTCCCGTGTAACCAGGGGATAAGTTACAGGGCAAAGATTCAAACTCATGTATGTGATTCCAAATAAGGTATGCTATCTACCATACCAGGTTGACTAATGGAAAACTCTAGAATCTCATAATCAGATAACTGAATAATCTTTTGAACCTAATATTCTAATGGGGGAGGAGGAAGGAGTAAAAACAAACCATATTCAATTTATGGTATCAAAATATAATTTATGTTATTTAGATTAAGAATTTTTAATATACATATGTATATATACAGATACATACACACAGATACCCCCACACACATACATATGTGTATGATTCTGTATGGATGGAGAATATTAAGGTGTCTAAATTAAAGAAAGAGAATTGAAATCTTTAGTTGTCCTTTAACTATTTTGCAAGCAGTTCAAGCTGTTTTGAATGGTCAGTCCAATCCATTCAAAAGTGTAGATTCATTCCAATTCAACACAGCCTTAGTGACCTAATGAAAGAGGTATTTCTTTAAAATAATCAATGAATGAGGTGACATCAACAATATATTACCATACAACTCTAAGTGCATACAGACTTGGAATGCAATCTTGTTTTGTAATACATAAATATTTGTCCTGAAAGTAAGTAATTACTAATATTGAAATAAACACAAGGCATTTGTCAGTTTGAGATTTTGGCCTGTGCTAGGACTGTATTCCATGAGATTCAACAAAGGCTGTGACAACATGATTTATTTTAGAATTGATTTTAACACAGTGAAGAAACAAACAGATTTTTTTAGAAAGGAATAGGAGAACAAAGAGATAGATCATTCTTCATAAATCAAGATTAATCATGTGATGAATTTCAATGAAAAAATTAGTTTTATATATATTTTGCTTCTCTTCTTGAGAGAGTGGTAGACATAGATTTTAGGGTGGGTATTTGTAATTCATTAATTGAACATCATGCAGCAGTCTTCTAGGTGAGTTAGAAATGCCATTCCATTTTTTTCAATGTTTACTTAATTGATTAAAGGATGCTATGTTGTTATATTTTAATTTCTCCAATCCTAATTTTTAATGGGTAGATAGAACTTCAAACATTGCCTGCTATTTAAAAGAATAAAGCTTAGGCTTTTGAGCTACCTCACGTACTTTCTACAGCCTTCATGACTGCAACACAAATGCACATGGGAATAATTGTTAGCTGTCAGAGCACGGTATATTTCTAATCATATTCCATCAGTGACATGTGTTTTACATTGTTAAATCATTCTGGCTGAAAAACTGAACTCAAGAACAGAATGTAAAAAGCCCATTCTTTTAGATGTTTTCCATTATTCATGAACACGGCACCTTGTTGGTACTTAGGGCGTAATCAAAATATAAATGATGTATGAACATTTTGTGTCCAAAATGCATGTAGGATATTTCTAAGTTATATAATATGTTACATTATCTTTTTATTGACAAGATAAAATGTTACCTATGCATGCAAATATATAAATAATAATAATATAAATTATATAAATGCAAATATAAATATTTGTCTTTGTTTTCGGGTCCAAAATTTTTAATAATGATTTAAAAAATTATATCCAATATTTTTATAAGAAATCAGAAGTTTCACTTTTTTCACAATGGTCATTTGTATTTAAATTAAACAAACATGTATGAAGCACCTGCTATGTGTAAGTTATAGTATTAGATGCTATATATTTTAGAAAATGAAAAACAAAGCCTTACAATCCCTGTTTTCAACAAGTTTACAATCCCATAATTTATATTTCATCTTGAACTCTCAAAATATTCATTAAGTTTATTTATTTCTATTTTGTAAATATAAAAAACCCCCAGTTATTTAATTGGGATCCCCTCATAGACTTAAAAATGTACCTGGCCTTTTGCTTAGGGTCATGTACTATGACTCCTATATCAGTGACATGCTATTTACCAGGATAATAATAAATATGTGTTTTGTGTCAAAGATGATTGGTTAAAAAAAGTTGGGAAAATATACTCCTCCAAGTCAGGAGGACAGGCTCCTGTCAGAGGACTATCCCCTTCCTATTTATTCCCCTTGGTAGTCTATGTAAGATAATATTTGTAAAGTAAACTTAGCACAGTGTATTACACAGAGTAGGCTGCCTTGCTTGGATCCTTTTCTCTTGAGACTCTTGCTTTGTTTCCCTTGGATTTCAACCAAATGGAACTCCAATTCCAGCATTTGCAGCTTTCAGCACAAGAACATGGGAGCTGAGACATGTGCTGGCCAAGACATTTCTGAGGCAGGATCTCAAGCCTATAATTGTCTTCTGCCTATTTTGTTCTGTGAGAAGTAGTAGGTGCCTAGCAGTCCTGGGATTTGGCTCAAATCAAGAATTGGTGATTACCTTATAAGAGGGGACTTCCTGGAATTCTGAATTTGAGCATGAGCTGACTAAAGGGAGCAGTGATTCTTAAAGGAGAAAATGACCTTCACCAGGAACATGTTACAGTAGAAGGACAAACTAATGCCATGCCTCTCTGATCAAGAAATCTGGAAATTATAAGTTGTAGTGGCCTGAGGTGAATGTATATTATCCCTTCAGTAGTCTAAGCTGTCCTTTTTTTTTTTTTTGTACTACAGAGAGGATGAGAGTAATGGCATATTTGTCATGTTTTCCCTTTGTGAAATTCTGTGTCTATGAGTCTTTTGAATTTTAGCATTTTCTGTGTTAGAGCAAAGAAACTGTTATCCTACACCTGACACCTATACTATACATTCAATACCTTGTTTTAGGAGAGATGCTGTGACCTTCATTTTGGTACTAACCCTAGATATGATCCATATACTTAGTTTAACTGCATTTCCTTGTCTAACCCTCAACCAGGATGAATCGGAATCTGGGTGAACCTAAGATCCCACCTCTTGTGTGATCCCATAAGCCTCAAGATAAATGAGCAAGGAGGTAGATGCAGTAAATGTCTAGTACAAATATTTTTACTCAAAAGACCAGAGGAATATTATACTGTCTTTGCAATATGCTTATTTGAATCACTTCCACTTTAAAGAATGCAGCATCAATTTATTTAGCTATAAAATATCTTTATTACACATGTATATTTTGTCTTTATTATAGAACAAATAAGTATATTTTTTGTAGAATAACATAAAGTTCCTTGTGTCTTCTCTACTCATGTGACTAAAATCCGACCATTCATATGGAAGTGGTCACAGATTTTATTTGTATTAAATTGCAACTGGCACTGTTAGCTACAAGTGGTGAATATTAATCTCATGTAACTGTTTGAACAGGGGACATGCTTCCTTCACATTATCCTACTTTATTTTCATTTTATTGAACACTGAAACCAGAAGCAGGAGAATCACATAGAACCAGATATAGAAGATTCATTCAATTCTGAGATTCTTTAATTAAATAAATATCTCATTCCTGATTTCACCATCAAATATGAGACTTCTACATTAGAAAAATAGGATGCTATGACACCTCTCACATCGATAGACTATTAACAATATCTATTAATTTGATTGATGCTCTAAGTATATATTAATGTTTTAATTGAAATCAAACTAAGTCAAGAACAAGGGCGCTACCACAGAAAATCACTGCATCCCATTGCAAATTGCAGTCAAGATGAACTGTCAGGGTCCATCTAAAAGGAAGAACAATTGATAGTAGATATCATTATAAAATATTCAACACTCAATAACCAATACTAAATCCCTATTTACCACAGGCTAAATATAATGATATAATTGTCTTTTTTATTTACATACAAATTTAACTAAATGACTTTCTGCCATGTATAAATTATCCTACCATTTGACTCACATTTGGCTATTTTCTTCTGCTGTTACCTGTAAATTGCTTAATTTTTGGTGTGTTTTTTTCTCCACCATGCTAAGCAGTTCCAGGAATTACAAAGAATGTCATATATTATGGGTTGATACAAAAAAAAAAATGTGTGTGGTGCCAAGTTAAAATGCATATGATTGATATTACATTGCTCTAGTACATTGATTGAATATTCATGAACTGATTAACAATTATTGCATAGATCAAATATATTGAGTAATAGATAGCTTATATAGGTTGTATGTTAAATTTATCACCCTGAGGGTCTGGCAAATCCAACCCTGACTATAAGCAGTATCATGCAACAAAAAAATCCGTAAATGAGATTAAGAGCTTAAATTGGGTGTACTGAAGTAAAGGAATTCAAAGAGAACTCTGAAATTCCATATATATGTTGCTTCTGATATTTAGTTACTACTTAAAGTCTTTAGTTCAGGAAAAATTAGGAGTTTTTGAAGCCTGTCTAGCTGGACAATTATAGAAATTATAGCAGAAGAGATCTCTTTGCAGGATTCTGTTTTCACTTGTACTCAGAGACACAGAAGCATGTGATCTTACAGAATATGGAAATTTCTGCAGACATGCATACCATGTATTTTTTTCAATAGTATATTTACTTAGGTAAACATCTCTAAGTAGGCTTGATTTTCAGGTACAAGAGCATTTAAAACAAACATTAGCTTAAATATATCAATCAGATGATACTTTTAATATCAGAACAATGTTTTCCTTGGTTCACTTCTACTGACATGTGTAGGACTTAAAGTGCTTGTGATTTGGAATTTAGATGTCTCATTTATAGACTAAGGTGCAAGTATCCTACTAAATAGATAATAGCAGTTCTTTTTAGTTTTAACACCTTGGGAAAATCACTTCACATTGCTAAAACCCAAAGATTCTTCAAGAAATGTTAGGTGGAAAACAAAACCAATGCAACCAAGATTAGAAGGAAAGCAGAAAACTGGAAAACATTCTTCAAGTGCCTCTGATAAAGGCCTCATTTCTTAAATATAGAGAACTGAGCCAAGAAACTCCTAGGATTATTACAGCCAAATTCCAGAACTTCCAAGTCAGACAGAAAATATTGCATGCAGCCAAAAATAAACAATTCAATTATCATGGAGCCACAATCAGGATAATACAAGATTTAACAATTTCTACATTAAAGTATCAAAGAGCTTGGAATATGATATTCCAGTGGGCAAAGGAGAAAGGATTACAATCAAGAATCACTTACCCAGCAAACATGAGTGTAATTCTTCAAGAGAAAAATGGATATTCACTGAAATTGGGACTTCCAAGCATTCTTGAAGAAAAGACTAGAGTTCAATAGAAAATTTGACTTTCAAATATTAGATTCAAGAGAAACATATAAAGGTAAACAGGAAAGGGAAATCATAAGAGCATTAATAAATTTAAACTGTTTACCCTCCTACATGGGCAGATGGTACTTGTAACTTATAGGAACTTTATCATTATTAGGGTAGTAGGGATATACATAGTGGAAGTGGAAAGTACTGAGAGAAAGGGAAAGGGAGAGATAGAATGGGGTAAATTATCTCACATATAAGAGGCAAGAAAAAAGGGAAAGAGAGGGGAGTTAAGACGGAGGGAGTGAACCTTAGTCTCATGAGAATTGACTTAAAGAGAGAATAACATATTTGAATGGGTCTAGAAATCTCTCCTACCCTGCTGGAAAGTAGAACTCCTCTTTGATGCCTTTGAAGGGTGTGTGTGTGTGATAGAAAGGAGGGTAGTTTGGGGGAGAGGGTAGTCAGAAGCAAAACACTTTTGAGGAGGGACAGGGTGAAAGGAGAGAGAAAATAGAATAAATGGAAGAATCAAATGGAGGGGAAATGCAGTTAGTAATAGTTAATTGTGAAAAAAAAGTTGGAAGCAAATTTCTCTGATAATGGCCTCTTTTCTCAAATATATAGAGAACTCAAATTCATAAAATAAGAGCCATCACTCAATTGACAAAGGATCAAAATACATGAAGAGTTTTGATGAAGTAGTAACCAAAGCTATCTATAGCCATATGAAATATGCTCTAACTCACTACTGACTGGAGAAATGCAAAACAATTGTAAGGTACCATCTCAAACCTATTCGATTGGCTTATAGGACAGAAAAATGTAAGTGACAAATGTTATAGGGTATGTGGGAAAAATAACATTGGGATATTAATAAATTGGTGGATTTGTGAACTAATTCAATCATTCTGCAGAGCAACTTAGAACTATGCCCAAAGGGCTATAAAGCCATACATACCCTACTAGGTTTGTTTCCCAAAAGAGACTAAAAAAAAAGAAAAGAAAAGGACTTGTATAAAAAAATATCATAAATTAAGGGGATACCCATCAATTGGGGAATGTATAAACAAGTTGTAATATATGAATGTAATGGAACACTATTGTGCTATAAGAAATGAGGAGTAGATGAACTTCATATTTACCTGGAGAGACTTATATATACTGATGCTGAGTGAGAAGAATAGAACCAGGAGAAATTTATACACAATTATAAACACAACATATGTGTGATGACCAGCTCTGATACACTGGACTCTTCTCAGCAAAGCAAGTTTATAAGAGAACTCCAAAAGACTCATGATGGAAGGAGATATCTATATTCAGAGAAAGAACTAGAAAGAACTGGAAAGAACAGAGTTTGAATGCAGACTGAAGCAAACTACCTGCTCTCTTTCTTCTTCTTGTTTGGTTTTGTTTCCTCTTTCCCATTGTTCATTCCATCCATTACAATCCTTCTTTACAACCTGACTAATGTCTAATGTGAAAGTATTCGCAGATCCTATACTTGATTGCATGCCACCATGGAGGGGAGGAAAAGGAGGGGGAGAAAATTTGAAACTCAAGGGATTTTGGAACTGAGTCTTGTAAACTAAAAGTAAACAAACAAATTGATAAAGACAAAAAAATATTTATAGAAGCTCTTTTCTGGTGGCAAAGAATTGCAAAATGAGGGGATAACCATCTATTTGGGAATGGATAAACAAATTGTGGTATGTGACTATGCTGGAATATTATTCTATAAGAAATGATGAGCAGTGTGCTCTCAGAAAAAAAGAACAACTTGCAAAGATTTACATGAGCCAGGCCTGAATTCTCGAGAATAAGAGATTCTGTGGAGTGGTTGCATTATTTGAATTTGTAATATTTGAAATATAATTGTATGTAAAATATGGTAAGTGGTTTCAGTTCAATGGAAACATTATGTTTGAATTTAAACAATGTGATGTCTATGGGCACTAATCTGGGACTTAGGTCACCATTTTATTATGACTTTCATTTTAACATTTCATAACTCATTTAAGCCATTCTATTTGTTTTATATTCCAGGGAACAACATGGTCTCCTTCCCCTTCCTTTCTAAATTGATCACCTAAAATCTCTTCACCAAGAAGATACTCTTTCCTCAACTCATCCTCAGTTTCCTCACCCCACTGATGGGAGGGCTGGAGGGTGGAACACAGAACTCCTTTCCAAACCTTTCTTTATCAAGGGCTCACACTCTTCCTGGTAACTTCTTTTCATATCAACTGCTCTGCCTGACTTCAACTCCAGGTAACAACATGATGGACCCATTGGTGCACTCTTCCTCTAAATGTTATCAAATTGAATTATTGAATGAAAATATACTTTCTATTTGCTTCGTTTTCCACAGTCAATCAACAAGCATTTATGCTTGCTCTGCCGTTTTCTGTGGATAAGTAATTAATTTGCACAAATAACTTAAATCTGCTTGACTCAATTTACATCAGAAAAACAGAGAAAATAATGCTACCTATCTTGCAATGATTGTTGTAAAGTTCAACGACAGGCAAAAAGCTGCATAGAAGAGCATAAAGTCAGTCAGTAAATAAAGATATATTAAGCACCTACTATCTATCAAGTATTGTTATGAATGTTGAGGATAGGCAAAAAGGGGCAAAAACGTCCCTTTTCTCTTGGATCTCACAGTTTAATGGGGGAGATAACAGGAAAAACAAAAAATGCCACAGTACCAAGAAGATATATAGAAACCAAACTAAAGAAAATCAGTAGAGGTCCCTTAGAAATCTTAAAATGGTTTTGAAAATTTCAACTATTATTATTCCATAATTTTTTTTACATATATGGTATTTGGGGAAATGTTCTTTGCCTCGCCCATTCTCCCTCAATTCCACTTTTTTTTTTTTTTTGCTTACCTAAAGTTATCACAGATCATCTTAACTTGGCTTGTGAGGCTTCTTGCAGAGTTAATACTGCAGTGGATAATTTTGTTTCTAGATTAATAATTTGCTATTTTTAAAATGTTCCTTTTGAAAAACAAGACAATTGACATAGCAACCAAAACATGTGTATACATTTGATGGGCACCAGGAGTCAGAAAACCTGCAGGCTAATCATAGACCTACTCTCTACTAGTTTTTTCAGTCTGGACAAATAATTTTTTTTTTTTTTTACCTCTCTGGCCCTCAAAGTATTTTGCTGTTAAAAAAAAAAAGGTTGGATTAAATGAACTCCAAGTTCTCTTCAGGAAATGTTTAAAGCTTTATGCTAGGTTCTATTGGAAATAACAATGTATTTTCCCTCATGGAATTTATAGGCTAATACATATAAACACTGCCAAAATCAAATCATGTATGATAAATATTACATTAAAAATATTTTTAAAATTTTAAAAATACCCCTATTTGTCAGAAAGTGCTGAGAGATGTACAAAGTTCAATTGAGGTATATTTGCTCTCTATTAGTTTAAAATACAAGGCAAGGTTTATGTTGGAAAAATGTAAATATTTTACCTATCATGGTACTCTAAATGTAGGGAAATATGTTTTAGAATATATTCTAAAGATTTCCACTGATGCCAAAATCTTTGACTAATGTATTTTACTTTTAGAAGGCAAAGAAAAGCCTATTATGAACTAAACTACAAGTTGTTGATGAAATAGCTGTGAGTTTGGGAAGTGTATCTTGGCCCACTTTTTCTTTCTCCTGATGCTACTTGCATTTTTGGCTGTATAAATAATACTTTGCCTCATAAATATTCATAGATAATTTAGGTGGCCTTCCTTTTTCTTAGTATCTCTTTGACAGTAAACAAATATTTTGGCAGAGAACAAATAAATACATGATGTCAATGACAATGTTTTAATACAAGAAGATTCTTGTTTTTTGAAATATATTAAAGTTGTCTAATCTTGACATTTCCCACCAATAAGCCAGATATCACTTGACTTTGTTCTTTAGCACCCTATTTAAATTTTTATAGCACAATAATAATATACAAGAAAGAAAATATTGGAGGGACAAAAATTTATATTGTTTAAAAACATCTGACTTTTAGAAATGATTGAAGATCTTGCTAATTGTGGTTATTTTCATACAATATTTAAAAAACCTCTTTCATCCCACTTAAATAACTGAAACAGATAAGGATTATATACTTATAAAGTATGCAAAATATTAAGAAATTTTGGGGTCAAATGCAACATTTTGGTTGCATAGTGTTAAATTTTATTTTACAAAGTATAATTTAACAGATTCTTGGAAAAGTTTGAAATGTGAAGACATTAAAATAGTTTTATGCTAAGGTTGTTATTAACTGAGGTATACCAATAAAGTTGATAAACTGCCCCACAGCTCCTAATAGCCTAGTAGTGTCTTAAAAACTACTTAATATACCATAGGCAGAAAAAGAGGTTTAAAATAGACTTGAAATTACATCTTTTGTGCTCTTCAAAAATACATAACAGAGTGCTTTGAATTTATTTAATTGCATTATAAAAGAATACATTTTAAAATATTACACATTTTCCTATTTGGTATTTAACAAAAAAGGCTTTATATTTTTAGTTCTTAATATTAAGTCACTTTGATGATCTTTTACGTATGGTATATTTACAAAATCATTCGTTTTATACTAATAATACTTTGATTTTTTTGCAGCAGTAGCAGCAACAACAAAAAGGATCTTACTGTTATTATCAAATTAACTCCTGAAGTTTCCATGTGAAATAATTGAAAAAAATATTATTATATAAATTTAAGCACTAGAGAATTAGCACCCTTGTTGCACTAGAGGAAAGAATTAGATTCTGAAGAAGATGCATTTTTAAGGGGAAGCTTCTTTTTTAGGTTTTAAGGATAAAAGGATATTTTGTTGTTTTTCATTTCAATTCAAGATGCATTAGCAACAGCTTCCTTTAAAAAGTTCCTTCAGGTTAAAAAATATAATTCTCCTTTTTTATTTTTTTCTTATTTTTATTTAATCATTTACATCCATTCAATTAAAAGGATTCCAAAAATAATTTATATCATCCCTCAAAACTATAGATGTCATGTTTTGGGGGTTAGGATGGGTGTGAGGAGAGTGAAAAGAGAGTGGTTGCCTCAGAACTCTTTTTTCCAATGCATAAAAAGAGAAAATGATGTTTCTTTTTTATTCATTTCATGGCTTTGAAAGGGAGATACTTTTTGTTGCTTTTAAGAATGTTACCTTTGCTTCTAAACTCTGGCTAGGCATGCTAGGTGAAAAATATCTAAAAATAGAAAAAAAGGAGGAATGTTTAAGCTATTTAGAAATATTTCAAAATATAGAAAAGTCCTAGGCATCTGAGTATGTTTTGTATTGAAAACAAAATGTCCACAAACATTATTAAGCTGCACCATGTGTCATGAGAAAGAATATTAGATAAGACATAATTTCTGACCTTATGAAACTTATAGTCTAATCTGGGATATGGAATAGAAACATAAGAATAATAGCACAAAATTCATGTATCCATATCAATATAATATACCTATCTATCCATGAGTAAATATACGTGTATGTATACATATGTACACATTTATGCACATGACCATCTATAAATGTGCACATGGGTGCATACACATATTCACATTTTTATATATATCTATATAAAACACCAGAAGGACTGACCAAAATTTAAGTACATGTCAGATGACAAAACTGTTAATTATTTCAGTGCCTTTTTAAATCCATAAGACAAAGAAAAATAGACATAGTATGAAAATGTTTCTTTCAAAAATGCATCAATTGACATAATTGACCCTTCTAGCTAGATGTATACATATAAGTTACATATATGTGAGAACATGCAAATATGTACACATATAAACACATGGACACATGTAAATGTCCATATATCAGTTTAGGATAATTTATTGTCCTTCTACTATATGCCAGGTATACAAATACATATAGTTTGGCAAAAGCACACATAGTCATATATACATACATGAACACACATAAATCCACACACAAACATATCAGTAAATATTTATTATGCTATATTCCAGGCACATGTATATATGTGTGTGTGTACACTCAAATATATGGACATAATTTTATACATACATTTTGAAGAACTTTGTATCTTCCTTTTGCATATATCTCTATGTACATTTATTCATGTATACACACATATATGTGTATATATGCATATGTGTATACATATACACACAAGCATATACATGTATATGTGTGTAAACACACATATTAGAAGGTAAGTTCCACAAGGTTAGAGACTATGTCTTGTCTAATCTTATCTCTCACAACACATGGCAGTAACTTAATAATGTTTATGGATTATTCACTTTAATCTGATATAAACTAGATGGCTAGATGTTTTCAATAGATAGATTTTTATATGTATACATCTATTCAAATGTATACATATGTACATCCATATACTTATATAAATCTTGAGAAGATATACAATTCTAGTTTATATCTGATTAAAATTAAAAGTCCAAAAACATTATTAAGCCTGAGCTATATGTTATGAAAGTTAAGAATAGATAAGATAGAGTTTTCATAGAAATTGCTTCCCTTGGCAGAGTCAAGATGGTGGAGTAGATGCAGGACCTCCCCACTGCTCCAGCTTCCCCAGCAGTCCAGCAGGAATCACACAGCACAGTGCTCTGGGCCATAGCCCCACACAAAGGCTTTAGGCCCAGGGCAAGTCTGACCAGCTTCTGGCAAGAGGGACTCCAGATCAGCAGCAGCTGTGGCCTTTTCCAGATTTATCAACACATAGATGTGAAGGACAAAGTGACAGGTCAGTGCAGTCTGGACTTTGGGACCCAATAAGTGGGAGTGTGTGGCTTTTGGCACCGGGGTGAGAAGCCACTGAGAGTCCAGCACAGCCAGCCAGCACCATGTGGCAGCTTCATCTCCTGGCCTGCAGAGTGTAGGGGGAACAAGCACCAGTCTGAGGGGTAATCGCTCTTGCTTTAACCTTCTTGGATCTGGACTGCAGTCTAGGGTAGAGGTCCTGGGGTGTGTGTCCAGCTTGCCAGAGCATGTGAAGACCTCAGAGAGGGCACCCATCCAATACCTCCAGCAGCTGAGAAAACCCCAGCATTTGGGAGGAAAGCTCCCCTGTCTGGTGGCAGAGTCTTACTGTGGCAAAAAGCCCAGGGGTCAAGTGACTGAAGGGCGACATGACCAGGCAAAGGGAACAAAGCAGACAGAAGATTGCAACATTAGATTCCTATTTTGGGCACAAAAAGGAGCAAAGCATGGAACAGGAGGATGATAGTGAAGTCAGAACTCCTGCACCAAGAGCTTTAAAGGAAAATACAAGCCGGTTAAAGGCCATAGAGAACCTTAAGAAGCAGATAAGAGAAGTGGAGGAAAAATTGGGAAGAGAAATGAGAACGATGCAAGAAAATTACAAAATGAGTGTCAACAGCCTGACTGAGGAAAATCACACCTTAAAAAATAGACTAACTCAAATGGCAAAAGAGGCTCAAAAGGGCAATAAGGAGAAGAATACCTTAAAAAGCTGAATTTGCCAGATGGAAAAAGAATCTCAAAAGCTCAATGAGGAAAATCATTGCTTCAGAATTAGATTGGAGCAAATGGAAGCTAATGACTTTATGAGAAATCATAAACAGCTCTTAAACAGATTGAAACAAATGAAAGAATAGAAGGCAATGTGAAATATCTCATGGGAAAAACCATTGATATGGAAAATAGATCCAGGAGAGATAATTTAAAACTATTGGACTACCTGAAAGCTATGATCAATGTAAGAACCTAGAAATCATCCTCCAGGAAGTTCTCAAAGAAAACTGCCCTGATGTTTTAGAAGCAGAGGGCAAAATAGAGGTTGAAAGAATCCACTGATCACCTCCTGAAAAAGATCCCCAAAAGAAAACTCCTAGGAATATTATAGCCAGTTTCCAGAATTCCCAGATTAAAGAGAGAATATTACAAGCAGCCAGGAAGAATCAATTTGAATGTTGTGGAAACACAATCAGGATAACCCAGAATCTGCCAGCTTCTACACTGAGGGATCAAAGGCTTGGAACATGATATTCCATAGGTCAAAGAAGATGAGATTAAAACCAAGAGTCACTTACCCAGCAAAACTGAGTATCATGTTCCAGGGGAAAATGTGGTCATTCAGTGGAATAGAGGACTTTCAGGCATTCTTGCTGAAAAAACCAGAGTTGAATAGAAAATTTGACATTCAGATACAAGAAGCAAGAGAAGCATGAGAAGGTAAACAGGGAAAAGAAATCATAAGGAACTTATCAAAGTTGAGCTATTAACATTCCTACATGGAAAAACAATAATTGTAACTTATGAAATTTTTCTCAGTAGTTGAAGGGAATAGAAACATATATATATATATATATATATATATATATATACACACACACACACACACACACATATGCCTACATATGAGGGTATATGGACATAGGAATACATATGTGAATGTGTTTGTATATATGCTTACAGGTGTACATAGATAGAGGGCACAAGACCAATTTAGCAGGAAGCGATGATACTTAAAATGTGAAATTAAGAGGTGAGAGAGGAATATAATGAGAGGAGATGGGGAGAGACAGAATGGGGTAAACTATCTCATATAGCAGAGGCAAGGGAAAATGATTACAATGGAGGGGAAGAATAGGAAGGCAAAAAGGAATGGGTCAACCTTATTCCCATTGAATTTGGCTTGAGGAGGGAATGAAATACACACTAAATAAGGTATCTCACCCTCCAGGAGAGTAGGGGGGAAGGGTATGAGAGGGGGATGATGGAAGGGAAGGCAGGCTGGGGGGGAGGGAAGTTGGAAGCACCCAAATTTGAAAAGGGATGGCATCAAAGTAGAGAATAGAACAAGTGGGAGGTGGGATAGGAAGGAGGGAAATATAATCAGTCTTTTACAATATATCTACTTTGTTATTGTTTTGCATTAGCCACACATGTACAACTTATACTGAACTGCTTATCTTCCCAGTAGGGGTGGGTGACAAGGGAGGAAGGGAATTAATCTTGAATTCAGTTTTAAAATCAAATGTTTAAATATATGTGTATATATATATATATATGTATATATACTCTTATTAATACTATTTCACATGTAATTGGGAAATAAGCGATACAGACACTGGGGCATAGAGATCCACTGGAAAAGTCTAAAGGGGTATGGGAGAAAATTTTGGAGAGAGCAGATTGGAGGAGGGGATATCCTGTGGGATTGCTATTTTGGGGCAGTGGGTAGGGGAAAAATGGGGAGAATATTTGTAACTCAAAATCTGGTGGAAATGATGTAAATCAAAAGTTAATAAAGCATTTGAAAAAAAGTTTAGATAAGATAGTCTCTAATGTTATGGAATTTGTATTCTAATATGGAATTTTATATTTATGCATGCATTTGCATATATACATATATGTGCAAAAGGAAAACAAAAATTCTTCAAAATGTATGTACATATGAGTGTATATATTCATATATTTACATGTGTGTAACTAAATATGTATGTAAAAGAAAAATATGAAGTTCTATGTGAGGTATAAGGGAAAAATAATATTGCCAACTGAGGAACCAGGAAAAATATTGTGACAAAGGAAACATTTAAGATGAGCGTTCAAAAGATGAGTAGAATTTCAGTGATCATTTGGAGGTGACCAAGGGGACATCATTTTCTATGGGAACAAACCTAGGAAGGTGCAAATTGTGTTCAGGGCTAATAAGCAGTCTAATTTGGTGGGAGTATAGTTTATGTGGTGAAGAATATTCTGAGACAAAGCTACAAAGGTGTGAAGCCACCATACAATATATTTTCACGTATACTAAAGCTACTTTATGCAGCAGACAATTGAAAGATATTGAAAGGTTTTGAGCAGAGGAGTAACAGAGCTGAGAATAACATTAATTTAACAGCAGTGTGAAAGATGGATTAGAATTAGTGAGAGTAGAAGTATTTAAAACATCTAAATGGTGATGATGAGAGCTACTAAGGCAATAAGTGGGTGATAAGTGATAAGTGGGCAATAAGGTGATAAAACTAAGGATTCAGTCAATCAACGACCATTTATTAAATGCCTATCACATTCCAGGTACTGTACTAGACCTGAGAATACAAATATAAAGGTGAGAGAATCCATTCCCTCAAAGAGTCTATTTTCTGCTAGAGATATGGAAAAAACCATAGTCACCCCCCTTCCCTTCCCCCCCCCCCACATACACCACTCAGTACTTGATGTGTGATGGTAGGTGAAGGTGTGAAGACCAACAATTTAAGGAACTAAGAAAGGTCTCTTGAAGGAGCTGATACTGGAGATGAAAGGAGTTAAAGAGTTCTTCTAAAAAGCTCCAATGAGAACATTCCACAAATGGGAATAGCTTCTACAAAGCTACAGGATTGGGAGATGGAATGTAGCATGCCAGAAATGACAATTATGTGTGTGAAGGAGAGTAATGTGTAATCCTCCTGAAAAGTTATTCTGGGGTCATATTGCAAAAGGCTTTAAATGACAAACAGGGGAATTCATGTTTTTGTCCCTAAAGGCAATGATAATAACACTTAGTGACTGACAATGCAACTTACATAGGAGAGGAAATAGTCAAAGATAATATAAAGATTTTGAACATAGTATATTATGGTAAATTATGAATATAAAATTGCTCCCAAGTAAGGTAATTTTTGTCTACTTGACATAATATCAGAAATGTACAAATATGATTCACTGTAAAATATAAATTAGGAAGAGATCATTATTACATGTATAGCAGTACATTATGGTAATTAACTCAGCAGATGAATTCCAAACTAGATTATAAACTCTTTGAGGACAAGGGCAATTATTTCTCATTTTGAATTTCTGTCCAATAAAATTTTCTACTCCATAGAGAATCAAAAACAATGCATTGTTTTTATTATGTTAATTTATTAATGAGTATTGTTTTGCAAAAGGGATCAATATATTTTTATAAGCATAGATCAATTCTCAAGGAATAATTGATTTTATTTTCTCCCTTTCATCTTGTGTCACAGCAACTATAAGTCATGACCCTAGGACCAGTTTAGCCAAACAGGACATTTCTAAAGCATCAACATAATCAAGGAGTTAATGCTACCAATGTACCAACTAGGTCAAGATACCTAATTTAATGACTTGTAAAGTAGTGAACAATTTTTCACTCCTACATGGATAAACACTGTCCTAACATGCAAGGAAGCTGTGCTCTGATATTTAGGAAAGTTTCAGTAATAGGAAGAAAAGAGTAATAACTGAATTGTTTAGGTATACAATCCTGCTATTCAGTATTTGAAGTTAAAGGAATGGATAGAATAAAGAGTCAAATAATTTTCAAAGTTCTACAGGAAAGTTAATAAAAACAACAAAAACAAATATTACTATTATTTTATTAATAATCACTATTATTTTGACTGCTACTATTTATATAAATTATTTAAGTTTTACAAACCACTTTGCATTCTTATTTGATCTTACAACAACCCAATGAGGTAGGTGCCATTATTATCCTCATTTTATACCTGGGGGACCTGAGGCCAAAAAAGATTAAGCAACTTGCCCAGATTTACATAGTGTCTGAGTCAGGGTTTGAATTCAGTCCTTCCAAACTCCAATTCCTAAGAGTTAATATAAGGAGGTACAGGATTTAAATGTCTAAATCCCTCCATGTTCTATGGAGAGTCCAGTAAACTCTTGGAGATAGTAGATTTATATATCTAGATATGGAAAGGACCTTAGAGGGGATTCATTCCAAACCACTGGATGAACAAAATGAGACCAAGAGAAGTAATGTAAATTTTCCTAGGCTGTAATAAGTTAGCAGGACCAGGATTCAGATCTCAAATCCAGCAATACACCCCTCTGCCTCTCAACAAAAGAGAGTGAATAAATATTCATTGAATAAAGGAGTGGGTGAATGAGTAAAATCAAGCCCCATTTATTAAGCACTAAGTGCTAAACATCATGCTAAGCACTAGTTATATAAAGATTGGGTAAAAGTGTGACATAGGAGATGGGATAGGAGCAATGAAAGAGGAGCAAATGTTACAGCATTACTTTTTGAGGAAAAAGGGTTGTGGCTTCTGCAGTTCATAACTGGTTAGTTTCCCCTTTGTTCATAGCCTTATTTCAATAATTCAACAGCATCCAAACCCTTAAGTTTATGGAAACAATACATTTTCAATCAGTAAGTTCTCAAATTTACTATCATCCTGAAGAGTTGGATTATACCATAGTACAACAGAAAATAACAGCACCTTTCTACTCAGCAAGGACATTCACTGCTCATTGTCCACATTCCAACCAGTGACCTTTAGACTGTGCCTGAGACAGAAGTCTGCCTGCCAATCCAAGATTTTAAGGATGAGAGAAGGGGAAAGATATCAAAATACCTCAGATGGGGAAAAGCAATATTCATAAACATTTTGTCTTTTTGCAGGAGATATCTTTGGTTCTCATGATTTGTTGCACAGTAAAATATAATTCTTATTCCTCACCTTACTAAAGATGACCAATTAATTTATTTGTTAGCTAAAGGTATTTTGTTATAGTTTTTAAATTTTTAAATGGTTTTGTTGTTCAGCTATGTTCAATTCTTCATAAATCCATTTGGAGTTTTCTTGGCAAAGATCTGGAATGGTTTGCCATTTCCTTCTTCAGCTCACTTCCTTCTCTAGCAGATGAGCAGACTGAGGCAAATAGGGTTAAGTGACTTGCCCAGGGTCATGCTGCTATTAAGTGTGTGAGGTCAGATTTGTACTCAGGAAAATGAATCTTCCTGACTCCAGGCCCCATACTCTAACTACTGTCCCACGTAGCTGCCCTTTAAATGCTATACTTCACTTATCAGTACAATAACCTATTTATCCCCCAAAGGAAGTAAAATAAAGAGAAACCTTTAAGAAGATACTGCATAAAACATTAAAATACTTTTTGCCTTTACTTTTGCTAACAACTTACAACTTAAAAAATAATGTGCTGAAATGCAGTTGTTGATTTTGACATAAAAGCAGACTGGACTCAAAAGTCATAGTTATTTTAAAATAGTGGTTTCTTTATTTTCTCCTTGAATTGTGATTTTTTTCTACCTCTGCTATCCATTATGTTTCCAATTTTGTTAAATGTATTCATGCAAAACTTTAGTGTTTCTTAAGGAACCTTGTGTGAGAAAAGACTGTTCAATCCATTCTTTCATGCTATACAAAAAAATACAAAATCAATGCAAATGGAATTTAAATACTCTCTATGGTCATTTTAACATTAATATTTCTCTGTGCTTTAATATTTAAGCAGAACTTAACTGCATGCCTATAATATAAATCCAAATGTTCCTGATTTAATTCTTATCATTCAGGCTTATTAACTTTTATTTTGTTAAAATTAATTTTTGTGTAATATTTGGTACATGATTGAATAAAAACACTGAAGATGTCAGTTAGATGGCTCAGTGGATATAAAGATGGATTCGGAGTCAAAGAGGAGAGTTCTAATCCTAATACAGATAGATGTTTACTATACTAGCTGTTTGACTAAGGAAATTACTTAACTTCTCAGAATCTTTTTCCACATCTGTCTGTATGAGGAAAATAAAAACACCTATTTCACAGAGTTGTTGTGAAGGTCAAAACAGACAAGAAATATAAAGCGCTTCAAAAACTTCTATGTAAATCCTCGATTTAAAAATTGATATTATATTTGTAAAAGTCTTTATGTTACTTTGATTAAAATGCATACTTCTTCAATTCTAGGTAAAGTAAGAATAATCTATTTTCCTAGTTAATTTGAAATTGCTATAAAAAGTTATTTGAATAATTTA
Organism: Petaurus breviceps papuanus; assembly: GCF_028583685.1. Classification (NCBI taxonomy): domain Eukaryota; kingdom Metazoa; phylum Chordata; class Mammalia; order Diprotodontia; family Petauridae; genus Petaurus; species Petaurus breviceps. The sequence goes on from NW_027187324.1 coordinate 1,266,139, forward strand.
GACAAAATAAATAAAATATCACTCCTTGAATCATGTAGCCTTGTAATTAAGATAGCTCTGACTTTATTAATTATACAAATCTCTAATTTTGTGTGTATATATATATATCCCATATGTAGAAATGAAGTAGAATTAAGAACTTGATCATAAGAAGGGAACTGTGACGCTAATGGCATTAATAATTAATAAAAATTATAATGATTTGAGAGCCCCACAAGATTTCCCTTTCTCGACATGGATCTGTTGCTCTGCATCTTCACCTTTAGGAATACCAGACATCGAGAAAAGAGAAAATTTCTTACACCTTTCAAAATTCTAAAACTACACTTTTTGTTTTTTGTATTTTCTTTTTAATTCTTTTTTTTTCATTTTTTCTTTTCTTTCTCCATCAAGCTTTCTTCAATATCTCAATTGAATGAGATGATCACCTGTGAGATTTCTAGAGAAAACAAAGCTATAAACAAAAACTGAATTTGCATTTATTTACATGTAAAATTATGATGCTATATTTAAAGGGGGAAGACGCAAATAAGACTATTGGTAAACTATAGGATGCTTGTCTGCTATTACTATGATTTTTGATGAAGTACTTGAAAGAACAGGAGCAATTGTAGCTTAATAAGGGAGAAAACACTTAGCTAGGCTTTCGACCTTAGTCTCACCATGGAATTGAATTTTTTCTTCATTCTTACTTTTATTATTATACAGCAGACCACATTGTTCACAGCAAATTCAATGTGGGGGATCATGAAATTGTTTCTGTAAATGCTCATGCAGATGATGGTAGTGACAGCAGATTTATATTGCATTTTCTAGTATATTTCAATCAAATGGAATGTATTTTCAATATTTCTTAAATGATGTGATGGTGTTTGCAACATTGTTATAATAGTATAAAAATGAACTTGGGCCTTTCACGAAAGATAGGACTAATAGATCCCTTGAAAAACAATGAAACAAGAAGGATGTTTTTGTAGCCTCTCCAAGATGCCAATTTCTGGCAGGTTTACAACTCTGAAAATTCCTATAAGTTTAAGGGCAATGTCTGATATGGCTCATGGATTTTCTATTTATAATCCTAAAGCTGTTGTGAATATAGCATCTGGAATCACAGGACTGTCAGGAACACTACTCAGTAGGAAACCCAAAATCAAACTGAAACAACAATGACAACACCGCCATCCAACTTGGAGCTAGACCTGTGATTTCACTGTTATGGGGAACTCTTTGGAGATGAACTTTCTTTACCAATGCTGGTCAAAATTTTCTCTGCAATGTATAAACTTAGGGAGTTAACACAAGCAGACAATTTAAGTCACTTAACCAGGGTTACATAACCAGTTAAATATCCTGAGCAGAATTTGAACCAATATCTTCTTAGCTCTGAGGCCAGATACTTATTCCCTATTCTACGTTGTATCTGAAAAAATTTAATGAAACACATGTTTGTTTCCAATATACTCAATCTCTACTAGCAAATACTCACCATGCTGTCTTTTTGTGCTAAGAGTGGATGTCCTCATGTAGAAGAATTTCTTATAGTGCTTCTTAACCAGAGTCCATAGACACCCATTGATCTATGGATAGATTTCAGGGAATCAGTGAACTCAAGAAAAACAACAAACATATTTTAACTAAACTCTAACAGAAATTTAGTATTATCCTCAATTTTCTATGTAGGCAATAAATCATTATTCTAAGAATGGGTCCATTGGTTCAGCAAACTGTGGGAGGCATATGTGAAACAAAAAAGTTTAAGAGCTCTCAGTCTAGAAAAAAATGAAATGAGTGAACATTTATAATAGCCTAAAATTTGACAGGCAACAGCTTTCTCTTTAAACAAAATTAAAAGTACTGTTTTAAATATTCCATGGCAGAAGAGAAAGTCACCCTCAACTGTTTTGTCATGACAGAGATGGTTGTAGTTTCTAAAAGTTTATGCTAGTAAAATACAATCTGTATAATGTCCTATTAAGCTATAACAGCTACAACCACCAGCAATTATATTGGGCATAATATGTGCAAGGTATTGTACTAAGGGCTTTAAAATCATCATCTCATTTGATTCTCATACAAACCCTGGGAGTTAGGTATTACTATTATCCTCATTTTATAGATGAAGAAAGTGAAGCAAAAAAAAAAAGTTAAGTGATATGCCAAAGTTCATACAACTAGTAGGTGTCTGAGTTTAGATTCAGACTTAAGTTCTTCTGGCTTCAGGCAGATGAACTGTCTCCTCTATATTGCCCCCCACCAAGCAAAAAAAAAAACTGGAAAAGTATCAATCTATGTAAGTGCAGAGGGACTTCTTGTTTATTTAACAATGACTCTTGTCTAGTAATTCAAAGAAGGAATATAATCTGTTTTGGTGAAGGGTAGACCCATATTGATTAAGTTGCTGATGTTGAACAACTAAAGTATCCCATAAGTAAACAGCACATTCTTTTATTTGGATATGGGCAATGGATGAAGGGAATTCTCTGATTGACTTGATGATGGGAAAAGGAGGTGAGACTTGGATTTTATTGTATCCCCCTATGGAAGACATGTTGGCAGACCCATTGGGAATCTCATCAAGAGAATGGGGGGCATTGACTGGAGTGTATCTTATTCAGAATAAGTAGTCACATCAAATAGAGCTGAACTGTGGAACAATCACAATTTTGTACTATACCTATAAAAATGGGGCTATTTCTCGAGAAATCACAGGAGGTATAAGGATAGACTTGAAGCTATTTTGATTCAATTTCATAAGCATTTATTAGATACTTACCCTTTGCTAGGCATCATGTGAAATTCTGAGGATACAAATTTGATACAAAACTGTACTAGTAGGAGGTCTGAAGGTGAGAATTCAGAGAAAGTTTCATTGAAGAGATAGTTGTATTTAGACTTTGAAGGATCCATAGGCTTTGAAAAAGCAAAGAACAGTAAGAGGATATTGAGGGCTGATGAAGCAGAATTAGCAAGAGGAAACCAGCTGGCATTGGATATGTGAAAAATAGTGAAAGATGGTCCATATTGGGTTGAGAGTGCTTAAAACAACCTCAAAACTTCAAAATGATGACTCAGTTACCAATCAGGTATAATTGCCCAGTAATTTTTCCCCATGATCTTTTCATAGGAAATAGCTTTTATATGGTAGTTTAAGAGGGTTGCATTAGTGACAAGGAGAGGATTTTGGAATAGCAAGAGGAAAATAAGAGGTAGAAATAGCAATGGAATAGCAAGAGGAAAATATGAGGTGGAAAAGAAGAAAACTACACAAAATCACATCATAAATTTACATTTACCACTACAGAATTTATGCACAAATAAACATACAAAAATAAATCTAATTTGGATGCGGAATATTTCTGTCAAATGAGACGAGATGCAATTATACAGAAACTTCCCCTTCCCTTGACCCTGCACTATAGATCTGCCCAGAATCAGTTGTGCAGCAGCCCAGAAATGTAATGAAGCCAAGATACTCGGTGTTAGAATCAGAGCCGGGGCTATCATCTATAATTAAATTATGGATTATGATAACTTTATTAGCCATCAACTTGGCATTAAACAGCATGAATCACAGCATGGGGTCCTCTGTCAGCTAACGCTCCTGGGATGAGAATCCAGATGAGACCATTAGAGCTGAAAATAAATGTTAGTTTCCAGATCTCTGCCAAGGAGATAGTGTCCTTCTGCCTTGTTTCAAGGAGATGAGAAGGTCCAGGTCTAGAACTAAAATTTCTGTTGGATTCAAGTGGAAATCTGGAAATTTTTATGAACTTTCTTTAGACTTTAAAGCACCTCTCTCGAAATGTGTTACTGTTAAGTGCTGGACATCTTAAGGTTTTATCTTTAGGTTAGGTGAAAGAAATTGTGCTCTCAAATAAGAATACATAAAATACCATATTTAGTAAAGATGATGTTATTGTCATGAATAAAGAGGGTATGTTGTCCAGGTCCTTTCCACTGAGGCTAAACAATATAGCAGAAATGACATTGCAAAAAAGAGATGTTCAAATACAGCAAGTATTACATTCTTCCCCTAGCTGATCTCCAGTGATACTACAGTAAATCTTTCTTGCATATTTTAACATTTCTATTTTTCCCCATGTAAAACACATAATTTCCCAACATAAAGATAAAATGTACTTATCCAGATTGCTTCATGACATATTTCAGCATTGAAAATGATATAGGGATGAGCAACCTGTCCTTGCTGGGATCAGATTTTCCTGATATTAATGAAAGCATTCTGGAAATAGTTTTGTATTTTCCCTTATGACCATCTTGTGCTTAATTGAGAGCCCCAATCTGTTATTTTCCTTAAATGTGGCCATCTCATACCTAGGATTCGATCGATTGCTAACCAGGAAGTCAAGAACACAGACTTGATGATTTCTTTCCTTTCTTATTGTCATAAATATCCAAATACGATTTGTCCATTGATCTCACACATGTGAACGAATAAAGGAAATAAATAGATAAAACTTGACATGAATTCAGAATTCTTTTAGCAGAATGGTGTATCTCAGAGAAGGGTAAGGGAAAATGTGGCCTCTTTCTGCTAACACTTGGCATAAAATAATAAACACACAATCCTCAAAGAGTAACATTTCAGTAAATTGCCACAGGCTAAGGAAGGGAAGCTACATTTGATATTGCTTGTATGGTCTTAGGCATCCTCTGACTGCACAGGATTCAAACCCTCCACAAATTATCCAAGGCCATAAAGACATCATGATTTCCCTGTCGTGACTGGAAGCAACAAAAGAAGACTTCAGAAGGTCTGGTGAGAGCTAGCACTTGTTAAGATTTATTATACTCCAGAGCCATCCTCATACAAACAAATTGCCTCCTATCTAGCCCTTCCACTGACATGCTTTGCCACAGCAAGAAACCAGAGAGCTATGATAGTCAACTAATATTAATAATTAATTCAAACTTCTCAGTGCTCCTGGCCTTTATGCTGGATCGTCTGCTCAGCCTCAACAGTTTATTAACATGCACCAGAGACAATTAGGAGGTGTCATCCTGGTACATTTGTGTTACCCACATGCCCATTTAATAATGAACTTTTATTGCCTGTGCTTGACTTGCATCTGAATAGGTTACACAAAGGCCCACACTTTGAGCCCAAATTGTAAAAGAGTAATAATGCATTTACTGTCATTTGGTGTCCTGGGTTGCCAAAGCTCAAATCACTTAATGAGAGCTCTGAAAGGGAAGTAAGAGACTGTAGTGTAAGTCCATTTCTAGAGCACAAATCATTAAAATTTAAAGACCAATGCAACAAGGTGGCAGCATGGAGTGATACATGTGCTTTTGACTCCTAGGGTTTCAAGTTTTAAATTTACTTGAAGTGAAATGATTTTGGTAACCTCAGGCTTTCACAGACAGTAATGAGACCTGCTTTATGTCAGATTGAAGGAAATCTCCCTTAAGCCAGGGAATGATCCATGATATAATAAGTAAGAGGAATAGTGTTTGAAAATATGAAATATCATCAAATACTTTATTAAAAATTTAGATCAGTCCTATTTACCATTATTTGTCATTTCTGTGTGATTTTCCAAGGTTATTCATTAAGGATGTTTCTGATTCAAAGCACTGAGTTCCGGCTTTGTTGTAACTATTCTTCTAGCTCTCTCTTTTTTAAACCTCCTTATACCAATAAAGTAAAATGTATACAATAAAGTTGTAATAACATCTGGTAGGTTGTATCAAATATACATATACATATGCATGTATATGTGCGTGCACATGCATATGTATGTATATATGTGAACATATACCAGATACACAAATATATATTCACATACATATTTGCATTTTTTATTTAAGAAATGTCAGGTAACTGTGTTCAATATAGTGACCTGTTGTATCAAAGTTTAAACAGATTCTTAAAATAATTTAGAGGTTATAAATAATTTTAAGCCATAGGCAAGATTACACATACCATTTCATACTTATTTTGAAAAAGTGAAAAATTTAATTGGAAAAATAAATGCATTGTTCCATCTAAGCATTTTGTAGATGAATAGGATTTTTTCCCCTCCATTTGAATAGAGGTCTCGTGACCATGATTAGGATCCAAAGTGTAAATGAGTCTAAAGGGAGAAAAAGAACATGCTCTTTTTTTCTTAACCTTCAAGAAGCTCTTGAACAAAGGTGGTGTACTCAAGACTAATTGATGTTTTAGAAGATCCTATTACTGATGACATAACACCCAGTAAAGTAAAAAAGATAAAATGAAACTGAAAGGCCTAAATTTGATTTCAGAATAACACACTGCATTAGTTTTATTCCTTTAAAGTTTAAAACCTCGAGCTCAGCTTTAACATGTCCCAGTTACGTATTTACAAATGAATGCATGATTCATGTCACTTCTCATGATAATATGAGATAAAATATATACATGATTATCACATGTAATTAAACAGTAAATAGAAGTATCAGTTGTAGATAATGAAAAATATCGATAGGTCCATAGCTTTTGTGTGTGTGCTAAGGCTATAACAAGCATGCCAATTAATGATCTCTCTTGGGCTTTATGTGCTATTTATAGTTAACACACACTTTTTCCATTTGTCCTTCAAAAGTCAGGAATCCTGTTCTACTTTATTTTGATGAAGGTGAGTTACTCTGCATCATCTGAAAAGAAACTAGTGCTATTCTTAGTTGTTATAACCAGCTGCATTACTGAAAGAAGGCTCTGTCCTTACACATTTAGAGATGGATAGCTTCAGATAAGAAAAAAGCATCTTAGTGAATGGTGGCCAGAATTTTGATGTTTCTGTCTAGTAGGTGATAGGGTTATCATTCACATCTCTAGGTGATTTGGGAAGATGGCTGTCTGCAAAGATAGATAAAAACTCACTGGACTGTTTCAGAGGAAAAAGAAATTCAAGGGAAGCATGTGAATTCATTATCAAGAAACAAGTACCATAGTTTTCAAGCTAAGGGAGGAAAAAAATAAGAGAGAAAGGAGGGGGAAAAGTATGAAAAATGGACCACATTTTTCTTTTGATAGCATGTTCCATGTTATTGGGTTATATGAAAGGATTTAGTATATGAGGTATATCTCTAGCTTATTGGCTAGATGTGAAAAAGCAATCAACATGAAGGTACACTTAGGGTAAAACTATCTGGGTATCTTCATTTATGTGGTAAGATTAGCCCCAAATGATATAATATACATTGTACTGTACAGACAGAGAGAATGAGAATTATGAGTTGATGCTGGATTCATAAAAGTACTGAGAGCATCCTTTATCTTTCCATTCATTTATGCTAATTTAGAAGAATTATTATAAAATGAACTCATTATCTGAAGGCTCCTGGGGATATGTAATACACATACATAGCATAGTTAAATGAAATTTTATTTAGGGGCTAAATGTTTCCTACAAAACAAATTAAGAAGGGTTCATCCCCCAAGGTGGAGAATATAAAACCTGAAATGTTGCCTTTATACTTAGAAAATCATCAGCAGAACAACACTATACACTTCATCCTTCTAAACAGTGGGATTTATTTTATTCAGTTTTGGGACTCAGTGCTGGGGAAGAGCTATCTTGATGAGGATTGATTGAGTAAAATCTCACCTCAAGCAACTATATGGAAGTAGCCCCAGTCCTCATTCCTTCTACCAGCACACCAGGGCCTACCTAGCAATATGGGAAACTTGACATCCCTCTTGTTACTAACTTTGTAACCTTTTCTCCTACCTATCCTCCCTCTTTTGCCTTTTCTCCTGAAAAGGATGTGTTTGTAGTATCTCTTAATTATGTAAACTCCTTGAGGGCAGGGACTGTCTCAATTTTGTGTCTATGTCCTCAGCATCTCTTACATAATATTAATTCTTAGATAATATATTCAAAATCTATATGGGAAGCACTGCAGTGGAATTTTTTTTTGGAGAAAAGAAAACTTATATTAAGTCAATTCAACTCAACAAACTATTTGTTAAACATCTACTACAAGCAGGGTGATACAAAGTGTAGATGTTTGCTAAGACTCCCATTTCACCTTTTAGTAGCACTAAGAAATTACATTTTCTCTGTCTTTGTATAAAGTGCAGGATTCAATCTGAATGAAGAACTTTGTTGGTACTTAATTTGTCTCTGGTATCATCCTTTCTGCAAGAGCAAACCCCTTTTTAAGGAGCAACTAAGTCCAATTTCAAAGAAGAAGCCTGTATTTTCTAAAGATAGAATTCCCTGGACAAAGGTACAAAGACCTTGATTAATCCATTGAAAAACAGTACTCCCTGTCTCCCATATCTTGACCATATCTAGTTAATTCTTCTTCAGGATGCCCCATAAGTGAAGTGACTATACTCTTTGATGAATGAAAATGTTCACCTAAATATTGTCCTCCGCTTTAAATCTTGATTATCTAATTTTGACTTTGCCCTCGATCACTATAAATTTGTATGTAGAAAAAGGCTTGGGCAGAGAGATTTTTGAGGCAGAATCAATCTATTGCTTTGGATTTCTTTTTCCCTTGCTAAACAGAAATGCTTAGGAATTATAATAATTTAATTGATAAATTTGTCTCTGATGATTTTCTGCCTAAAATACAAAGTATTGAATTTTTCTCCTACAAATATTACTCTCTGCCCTCAGAGTACCCAAAGATAAAGTAGTAGTGAAGGTAAGGCAGACATACATGTGAAAACTCCATAACACAAAGGAGAGGAGGATTAAGGAAAGATTCTAGAAGGAATTGGTATTTTATTTGTAATTTGAAGGATAGGTAGTGTTGAGGGAAGTCTCAAAGAAGGATTCATGAAGTGAGTGTCATTTTAGTTGGGTTTTGAAGGATAGGCAGGGTTTCAGTAAGTGGAGATTATGTCGAAAGATGAGGATGCTTCAAATATAGTTGAAAGTGTGAGCAAAGACAGAAAACATATACAATCCTGAAGTGGTTCCATTTTTAGAACTTTTCCTTCATAGGCAACAAGAAGTGATATGAGTAGTGGAGTTAACAGTGGCAAACTTTGCATTTTAAAATGTAATCTAGGAGTTATATACAGCATGGATTTTAGAGAAGAGACACTGGAGATGAGGAAATTGTTTGGAAGATATACCTGTAGTTTGTGTGAGATGTAATGATCACCTGGACTGAGTGGTGGGAATGTAAATAGAAAGAATAGAAAGGAGAAAAAGAAGCTGAGACTTTCCACAGGGAGAATTAATATATTTTGTTTATTAGAATAGGTAGTCAAATATGCCACAGGGGTTGAGAAAGGGTGATGGAAGTCAAGAAGAATTTTATATATAGGAAAAAGTAATGATTGATTTGAGACACTGGAAGGTCATCTAGGTGGAGGCCAGTTGGAAATAAGGTCAGGAGATATAAAGAGAGAGGTTGAGTAAAGAGATATAGCTTTGGTAGTCATATTCATATAATCAAAGCTGTCGAAGTGAGGTACTCAGTCCCAAAGGTGAATAAATAGAAAGCATAGAAGAGGGCAAAGGGAATACTTATGCTTCAGTGGCAGGAAAATGATCACTCAGTAAAGGTGATAGAAGGATTAGTTACAGAGGCAGGAGAAGCTGAAGAAGGTAAGAGAAATTGGAGAAGGTAACATCATGAACAGTAAGAAAGTAGATATAATCAAGAAGAATGAGGGAATAGGAAATCATATAATATGTTGCAGAGAATTAAGAAGAATGAGGACTAAAAAAAGACAGCATTTGATCCAGCAATTAGGATGTCAGTAATAAAGAAAGAGAACAGTAGTGGAGTCAGAAGGAAGATTTGCAATGACTGAGGAATGAATGAATGGTGAAGTAGAGATAACAGTAAAGCTATTTTTTTCCTCAATAGAACATCTTCTCTTGGCATGAGGGATCATATATCTAGAGCTTGAAGGGCTCAGAGAGGCCATCTAGTCCAGAGTCCTATTTTACAGATGAAAGAAGTAGAGACACTGAAAGGTTAGTTAATTGCCCAAGGTCATTCAAGTATAATAAGAATTCCAGTTGGAATTTGGACCCAGAGTCTCCTGATTCCTGAGCTAATGCTTTTTCTACTATGTGAGGAGTTCAGTTCAACAAGCCACTTTCCTTAAATAATCAAAACCTTTATTGTTAAAAGTATATACATGAATAATGAGTTAATTTTTTTAATAATTCAAAGAATGATGAAATTCTCTCCTGGGTAATATATAAAAGTAATCAACACTCCACTCAATTACAAATCTGACTAGGTAATGAACCTTCTACACTTTCTCTAACAACTCTCTGATATACTGTAGGGAGCAAAAAAAATGGTAATTTATAGCTAGAATTTTGCTATAAGTTGGGACCAAATAACCAAGCAAGCAAAAACCTAGCCTTTTTTTCTCTAGGAGCTCAGTCTGATGGGAGGGACAAGATGCAAGTACTATGCACAAGCAAGATATAGACAGGAAACCTGGTGTGGTCTCACAAGGAAGGGATTCACATTAAGGAGGACTGGGAAAGCATGTGTGTGTGTGTGTGTGTGTGTGTGTGTGTGTGTGTGTGTGTGTGT